>NW_026294774.1:50000-515146 GCF_026119805.1 Tympanuchus pallidicinctus
CAATCTGGCTTTTTCTCCCAGAAAACCCAGTTTTTCCCATTACATCTGGGATTTTTCCCCTTAAATATGAGCTTCTGCTGCTCAAAATTCCTGTTTTTCCCCTTCAATCTTTGGTTTTCTGCCAGAAATCCCCGTTTTTTCCCACTAAATCTGGTATTTTTCCCCTTAAAGATGTCTTTTTCTGCTAGAAATCCTTCTTTTACCCAATAAATATAGGGTTTTTCCCCTTAAATATGTCTTTTTCTGCCAGAAATCCCTGTTTCTCCTCTTAAAATGGCTTTTTGTGCTAGAAATCCCTGTTTTTCCCCTTAAATCTGGGTTTTTTTCCCAGAAATATGCCTTTTTCTGCTAGAAATCCTTATTTCTCCCCTTCAATCTGGGGTTTTCTCACAGTAATCCCTGTTTTTCCCCTTTAATCTGGCTTTTTTCTGCCAGAAATCCCTGTTTTTCCCTTAAATATGGGGTTTTTCATCTGAAATCGGAGTTTTTTTCATAGAAATCCCTGTTTTTCCCCTTAAATATGGCTTTTTCTGCTAGAAATCCTTCTTTTACCCTTTAAATATGGGGCATTTCCCCTTAAATATGGCTTTTTCGGCTAAAAATCGATTTTTCCCATTAAATCTGTGGTCTTTCCCTTTCAGTATGGCTCTTTCTGCCAGAAATTCCTGTTTTTCCTCTTAAATATCGCTTATTTTCCTAGAAATCCCTGTTTTTAACCTTAAACATCGCTTGTTTTCTATTACTGAGTGTGCTGCCTTGTCTCGGAGCCATCTAGAACTATCTGTGCCCGTGACAGAGGACAGCAGGCCTGCAGTCCTTCTGGCCAAAAATAAAGATATGAATGATAATATGAACAATAATAATAATAACAACAACAATAATAAATCAGCAGCAAGGATCTTAGGAGGAAATGTAATTTTACTAAATATGATATGGGAATGCAAGATAACACAATATTATAAACTAAAATTGAAATTTAGGGTAATAAATCATATAAAATGAGAGAGCGAGCGTCTGAAACCAAAAGCCTTGCTTTGAACTGCAGGCGCACGGCTGGGGAGCGAAGCCACACACTGCAGGGCAGCGAGCAAGGGAGAGATCCTGGGACTTCCTCCCATGGCTGATCTTCCCCTCTGAACTCAGAGTCCTCTGGGTATGCAGTTCTTCTCTCCTGAGAGCCAGGGATCCAGAAAGTTGTCCGTCCACAGACCTGGAGTATTTACTCCTTAATTCCCTGTGCTTTACATGATGTTATGATGTGGAGTACCAATAACAAGGATCGTAAAACCATGACACCAGATGGGGCATTTGCAGCTTTGCTAGGCACACACAATCTGCTAGGACAAAAAATGCTGCAGGAATCAGTCTGTGTACTGGTGATTAATTCATCTGACTTCAAAGTACGTTGTGCAGAGATGACCCTGTTGTCTATCAGGAGCTGCCAATGCAGAGACCTAAGGACATCCCCAGGGAGAGCAGTGAGGAAGAGAAAATGACATCTTCTGCTGGAGAGCTGGGCCGGGCTGCTGGGACACAGGGAGCTCATAAAAGTGGGCAGTGCTGCAGAGAGACGGCTGTGCCCAGGAGCAGCTCTTCTACACAGCACAGCCTGCAGGTGACAGGAGGAGAGCAGAGAAAGGAGAGAGAGCTTGTAGGATGTGTATGGTGTGAGCAGGCTGTGAGCTCACTGGAGGAGCATCGCTGACAGCCTCTGACAAGGTCAGTCTCACTGCAGGCTATGACTCTGCCGCCTGCCAGGCTCGGTGCTCAGCCTGCCTGGGGAGCTGCCCAGGGCGCTGCGGGGAGATGTGTGGGGGGAAGGAGCCCCTCGGCAGGGCAGGGCAGGGCAGGGCAGGGCAGGGCAGGGCAGGGCAGGGCAGGGCAGGACCTTCTGCTGCTGGGGGCATGGGGATCACAGCTTCAGCGCTCCCAGAGTGTCTCCAAGGGCACTTTGCAAGAGGAGAGACAAGGCAGGGATTTTCCCATACCTGTCCTTAGGGAAGGAGAATGAGTTGGAGGCAGAGATCTGAAAGGAGATGTGAAATATGAACACAGCTATAAGAGTCCTGAACTGTACGTTTCTCAGTCTGCAGTTACATGCACAAACTCCTCATGTGCTTTCAGCCCCTCTTCTCCCAAAGGATTGCACCAGCTGAAATTTCCATGCTTCTCTGCAGACATGAATAATGCACTTGTCCAGCAAACAGGCAGCTTTCTCTAGTAGAAATTCAAGTGCACAGAGGTAGGAATGGGCACTCTGAGTGCAGACAGACAAAAGATACGAGGAATGGAAATATGTCATAGGAAGAAAGTATCCAGGAGGCTGGGATATGATTAGGCAATGAGAGGAAAGCAAGAGCTCCTTCATCTTTGACTTCTCAAGGGATGGTGAAGCTCATGTAAATTCAAGTTATGGAGTTAAATGAACCCTGTCCTAAGAGAAAGAAAAACTGTTATAATATAGGGGTGGAGTGTCTCTGAAAAAGCTCTTGACTCGTCATTATCTTCTGCACTCTGAACAGGACTCCGTGCCCAAAAACTGCAGATGCCCAACAGCAGCTCCATCAGCCAGTTCCTCCTCCTGGCGTTGGCAGACACGCGGCAGCTGCAGCTCCTGCACTTCTGGCTCTTGCTGGGCATCTACCTGGCTGCCCTCCTGGGCAACGGCCTCATCAGCACAGCCGTAGCCTGCCACCACCGCCTGCACACCCCCATGTACTTCTTCCTGCTCAACCTCGCCCTCCTCGACCTGGGCTGCATCTCCACCACTCTCCCCAAAGCCATGGCCAATGCCCTCTGGGACACCAGGCACATCTCCTATGCTGGATGTGTTGCCCAGACCTTTCTGTTTGTCTTTCTGATGTCAGCAGAGTATTCCATCCTCACCATCATGTCCTATGACCGCTATGTTGCCATCTGCAAGCCCCTGCACTACGGGACCTTGATGGACAGCAGAGCTTGTGCCAGCATGGCAGCAGCTGCCTGGGGCACTGGGCTTCTCCATGCTCTGCTGCACACTATCAGTACATTTTCTCAGCCACTGTGCCGAGGCAATGCTGTGGATCAGTTCTTCTGTGAAATCCCCCACATCCTCAAGCTCTCCTGCTCTGAATCAGACTACCTCAGGGAAATTGGTTTCATTGTTCTTAGTGTTCTTGCTGTATTTGCGTGTTTTGTTTTCATTGTTGTGTCCTATGTGCAGATCTTCAGGGCTGTGCTGAGGATGCCTTCTGAGCAGGGACGACACAAAGCCTTCTCCACGTGCCTCCCTCACCTGGCTGTGCTCTCCCTGTTAGTCAGCACTGACTTTTTGGCCTACATGAAGCCCCCATCTTTCTCCTCCCCATCCCTGGATCTGGTGGTTACATTTCTGTACTCGGTGGTGCCTCCATCATTAAACCCCCTCATCTACAGCATGAGGAACCAGGAGCTCAAGGATGCAGTGAGGAAAATGATGTCATGGACAAATTTCAGTAGGGATCGTCTTCTCATCTGCCTGAACAAATGACTCAGTTTTTTCTGAAACATGTCTATGTTGTCTTAGAAATATTGAATGGCCTGTACTGAAAAGGACTATAAAGATCATCTAATTTCAACCCCACTGTTACAGGCAGGGTCACCAACCACCAGAGCAGGCTGCCCAGAGCCTCTCATTTCCAGCCTGGCCTTGAAAGCCTCCAGGGATGGGGCATCCACAACTTATGTGGGCAACCTGTCCTAGGGCTTTACTACCCTCTGGGTGAAAAACCTCCTTTTAATATCTAGCCTAAACCTCCCCAGCCTCAGTTTAAAACCGCTCCCCCTTGTTCTATCACCAGCCACTGTGCTAAACAGCCATTCCCCCTCCTCTTTATACATTCCCTTGAAGTACTGGAAGGGCACAATGAAGTTTCCTCAGAATCTTCTCTTCCACAAACTAAGCAAGTCCAGTTCCCTCAACTTTTCTTCCTAGCAGAGCTGCTCCAGCCTTCTGATCATCTTAGTGCCCTCCTCTGGACCCACTCCAACAGGGGAAGCTGGGGGGCCCACAGGCAAATGAGGGCTCTGCAGTGGTGCTGCTGAGCTAGCAGGACAGATGGAGAGGGACTCAGCAGTAGAGAGAGTCTGACAGTGATGACCCAAAATGGTTCATGGATGTTTGTGTTCACTGAGAAGAAATCAGAGTTTCTTGGCTTCCCAGTGGCCATTTCAGCACTGGGTCACCCCCAGGAATCCAGTGACTTGTCTGGGGTCATTGAGTGTGCTGGGTTGGGCTGCAGCTGCAGGGACAAAAACAACATTGGCAGTGTACTGCCCTGAGACCTTCTTCCCAAGTTCCATCTGCAGCTTCCAGAGGGCTCTGCTCTCCTGCAGGTCCTCTTGGAAAGCTGCCTGTCCCAGACACGATCTCTGGGGCCCTTGGAGATGGCATGGGATGCTTGTGATCACACAGTGGAGCTTTGCTCCTTTTCCTTTTTTCCCATTAATAATTATCATTTCCTGTCTACTGATGTAAAGTACTTGTCCTAGTGGGAAGGTGAACCACACTGGTGGGATATGGCTGAGGAGTGTGTTCTCTTCTTAGGCAAATTGTATTGTGCTTTACTGTTGTTTGTTTTAAAGCAGGAAGCAACATCCTGTGCCTGTGTGCAGACAGTTCTCTTAGGGAAGCAGGTAAAGGAATGGTGTAAAGGAACTGTACCATCCAGCTGCAGACTCCAGTGGAGAATTCTGGTGTAGGGAAAAGTGATGCAAGTGCCAGGTGGCATACAGCAGACACGTCAGGCCTGGGGAGGTGAGCAGTCAGGTTGTCTGTACTGTGTCAGACCTCAAGCAATTGCTTCTCCTGCCTATGCAGATCTCCTTAGGAGACACCCTCAATCAACATCAGTTGGACAATGGTGCTCCAAAAGCAACAAGATGCACCTTGTAAAATCAGAAAACATTTTTCTTGGGTGCCCTTTGAAATCTTCTTTCTTTCCTATAGGAATCATGGAGTGAAGTGTGAGTAAACTCAGAGTCAAGTGTGAGGCAATCCCGGAGTAAAGTGTGGGTAGGCCTGAAGAGAGAGTGCACACACCCAGGGTAGGGTGCCAGTAAAGCCCAGAGAAAAGTGTGAGTAAACCAGGAGTAAAGTGTGAGTAATGTTGAAGAAAAGTTTGAGGAATCCTTGAGTAAAATGTGAGTGGAACACAGTCAAAACAGAAGTATGAGTAAACCCAGAGTACAGTGTTCATAAACCCAGAGTAAAGTGTGAGTAAAAGCCAGAGTAAAGTGTGAATCTGCCCAGAGTAGAGTAAGACTAAACTCAGAGTGAAGAGTGTGCATGTCTGGTGCAAAATGTGAGTAAAACCTGGAGAAAATTGTGAATACACTAGGAGTCCAATGTGAGTAAACTTGGAGTCAAGTGTGAGAAACTCCCAGAGCAAAGTGTGGGTTGGTCCAGAGCAAAGTGTTGGTAAATGTGGAGTAAAGTTTGAGGAAAACCCACAGTAAGGTGTGAGTCTACCCGTATTAAAGTGTGGATAGGCCCGGATGACAGAGTGTTCACACCAGGAATAGGGTGTCTGTAAAACCTTGAAATTAATGTGAGTAAGCCCTGTGTAAAGTGTGTGTAAGGTTGAAGAGCAATTTGAGTAAACCTTGATTAAAGTGCCAGTGAAACACACTCAAAAATGAAGTTGTGAGTAAAGCCGAAGTAAAGAGTTAGTAAACGTGGAGTAAAGTATGAGTAAAATTGAGTTAGGTTCGAGTGCACCCAGAATTGCATAAGCATAACTCAGAGTAAAGAGTGTGCAAACCTGGTGTAGAGTCATTTTTGTGACTCAACGTTTCCATCTGCAAGCCCCTGCACTACGGGACCTTGATGGACAGCAGAGCTTGTGCCACCATGGCAGCAGCTGCCTGGGGCACTGGGCTTCTCTATTCCCTCCTGCACACTGCCAACACATTTTCTCTGCCTCTCTGCCAAGGCAATGCTGTGGATCAATTCTTCTGTGAAATCCCTCAGATCCTCAAACTCTCCTGCTCAAAATCCTACGTCAGGGAAGTTGGGCTTCTTGTCTTGTACTGTCCTTGTCTTATCTGGATGTTTTGTTTTCATCGTGCTGTCCTATGTGCAGATCTTCAGGGCCGTGCTGAGGATGCCCTCTAAACAGGGATGGCACAAAGCCTTCTCCACGTGCCTCCCTCACCTGGCCGTTGTCTCCCTCTTTGTCAGTACTGCCATGGTTGCCTATCTGAAGCTCCCCTCAATCTCTTCCCCTTTCCTGGACCTGGTGGTGTCATTTCTGTACTCGGTGGTGCCTCCAGCAGTGAACCCCTTCTTCTATGGCATGAGGAACCAGGAGATCAAGACTGCAGTGAGCAATACATACTTCTCCAGCATCCGCAAGATGCATGCCAGCCTAAGATGAGTCTCACAGTAATTCAGAAATTGTTAGAACAATCTCTTGTTTCTATTTTTCTTCTTATTATTATTTTCACAGACATGACTTCAATTTAAATCCGTTATTCTTGGCATGCTTCATTTTTGTAGTGTTTTGACACTCTCATCTCATGTACCCATAGAACAAGGAGCTCTGTTGATAAGTACAATAAGGAAGCCAGCAGAAATTCAGTTGTCTGTGCTCCCATGTTTTACCACCTCTGAAACTGGAGGAGCGACTCATGTAGGCAGGAGTGGTGCAGGGTCCAGGAGCCCAGCTGCAACACAGAGCAGCAGCCTCACTGTCATTGGGCTGCCCCTTAATGCCCAGTGGTTCCATCCTCTCTTTTGTGTTTGAGTCATGGCCGCAGCTTCCCAGCTCCAATGGCCACAGAGAGCAGCACGATGTGGTCTTTGCAGTGCTGCTCTCTTCTCACTTCCATCCCTCTTCCCCTTCCTCTCTACATCCTTGTGGACACATGTGGACCTGGAAGGTGGCTCTGGACTTTTGCCACCCTCAGCCTCTCACACCAGCCATTTCCAGCACTGACTGCATGTTTATGGCAGAGCTTTTTCCTGAAGCTGTCTCCATGCTCCTGGTGGTAAAGCAGGGCTGTCTGCAGACCCCTGTGTAGGACACGGCTGGAGCAGCACTGGGTCTGAAAAGCAGGATTGCTGAGAAGTGTGGTGCACTGAGGGCTGCCATGGGCACTTGTGCTGGGGAACTCTTCCCCACCCCGAACACACCTGTCCTGTGCAGTGCAGTCATTGCAGAGCCGTGCCTGGGACAGTGCACTGATAGGCCACAGATGGGAAACCCAGCACGGCCATCAGGAGGTGGAACCAGGTGGTCCTGGCACACAGGGAGCCGGGCAGGAGGCAGCGGTGTGCCCTGGCAGAGCAGTCAGGGAAGGCTGAGGGCACATCACTGCAGCCTGTGAGAGCCTGCATGGAGATCTTAGAGAATACAGAGCCACACTCCGTGCTGTTGTGCACAGTGGGGGGATGAAAGTGATGGGTGAATCTGGAGGCACTCTGCCTGAAGGTAAGGAAAAGATTTTCCACTCAATTCAAGGCTCCTCTTGAGCAAGGTGGCTACTGTCATGTCCCTACTAGGATGAGTGCTTATGGGATGTGTTTCCTGTTCCAAATTGCCGCCTGCTGGACAAGCAGCCTCCTGAGACAAACAAGTCCACACCATCAGCATCACAACTTGTGCCTTCCAAGCTCTGCTTGCTAAGAAACATAGAATCACAAAGGTTGGAACCTTTACTGTCATCTCCATCACTTTCACTCCGCGGACTGTCAGAGCTCAGGTGGGATATGTTGCTTTCAAGCCCTGTAGTGTTCGTACATAAAGCCTGAGACAAAGTGTGCTGAAATCAGACCCTACTGTGCAGAAAAAAATAATAATAATAATAAATAAAGCATGAAGAAAAGATGATGTAAAGCAGCAGCTTTACAGCTGAGAAGTCTGTGTTGGTTTAACAAGTGAGGGCCTCCACACTCCTGAGAAAAGGATCTACTACTGCCTAGATTCTTTTGCTGTTTTGTGCTGTCACTGGCAGAGGTCTTGCAAAGTCAGTCTGCATAGGACTTCCCTATCTTGATGCTGGACAGAGGCTTTTATTCCAGAGTTATCTGCATTGGGCATCGCAGAAGAAAGGCAGTTCCTGCACCAGCAATTGTATGTTTCTTCATATAAGGTCACAACTCATGGTTCTGTTCTGTGCTCGGAGTGATTTGTCTTCACTCTTGAATGCTGTGATTTAATTTTCCTTCAGTGAGTATGAGTCACAAATGAATGCTTATTCCTTTTTGCCTCTACAGCTCAATAAATCTTATTTTTCCCTTACTCTGCAGATCGACCTGATGAGTCTTTTGGCTTTATTTGCTGCATTTTCCTTAGCTAGACAAGAACATTATGGTCTAGTGGGATGAGCTGATGGGTTCCATCCCAGCCTCTTGAAGCGACCTGCTCTTGAGTCTTACAGCCTGTGTTTGCAAGAGATGATTCAAGGTTTTCAATGCTCTCACATGAGCTTCTTACTGCACAATCAAATATAGGCAAGGCCACACAGGTGGAACCAAGTGGGCACCACCTGCAGGCTGCCCTGCTCCACGGAGCTGCTGAGGCTGTCCCGGGGCCAAGGAATCTGAGCATCCCAGCACAGCCATGAAGGCCACATCAGACACGCAGCACAGTAAGGCACTACTCTGACTTCTCTGTGTGCAGTGCTATTCTGGTCAAGGTCACTGCTCAGGATGTTCTTGAACAAGGCTTCAATTATGCAGGCTTTGACTGCCCCCACAAATAGGGCATATATAACTTCTTAGTGACTCCAATTCCAGTGAGTCCAACTAAAAACAGTCTTACTAACATCCAATCTAAATCTCCCACTTTTAGTTTGAAGCAATTCCCCTTCGTCCTATTTCTATCCAACCATCTCATCCTAACCCTGGCGTTTGGCATCTCATCCTCAGATGGAAACCCAGGGGCTGAAAGGGGACTAAGGTCCTCACAGAACCATGGGACTGGGGAGTCCTCTTAGCTGAATTCAGATGTTCACAACGATGTGCCTGTGTGAGCCCCTCATCTGAATGCTTGGCATTTATTCCCAATGGAGTGGGGTCTCCATTGTTCAAGCAGACCCTGGGCGATGACCAAGGTGCCTGGGGTGCTCCTGGATGTGTGCTAGTGCTTGTAAACTGCGTGGGAAACATCTGAGATAGACACCTCCTTCCTGAGCATCAGCTGAGGGCCAGGGAGGGAACAGAGGATGTCCAAGAATGCCTACCTGACAACAGACTCCAGTATCAAGGGCACCCAAGTGTGCCTTTTCCACCCACCTCCATGGAGCGTACAGAGTTATTCAGCTGGATAAATGGATGAGTTCATAAAAGAAGACACAGATTTTTCTCTGTTCTTCATCTGCTGCACATTCTGGAGCACAAAGCACTACGGAACTAACACACATCTTTATTCTTCAGCTGACGAAACTTCATGTTACTCAAGGCTCACATGTTAATAGCATCAGAAGCAACCCGGTGTCACGCCAGTTCCCTGGGGTGCCCAGCAACTCACATAGAATCATAGAATCACAAGGTTGGAAACGACCTGTAAGATCACCTAGTCCAACCATCCTCCCATCATCGTTACTACCACAAGCTACTACACCATATCTCATAGTTCCTCATCCAGACATCTGTGAACACTGCCAGGGACGGCAACTCCACCACCTCCCTGGGCAGCCATTCAGTGCCTGACCACTCTCTGAGAAAAAAAGTTCTTCCTTATGTCTACTCTAAATCTCCCCATGCTTCCAGCTGTTTCTTCGGGTCCTGTTTGTTGCCGGGGAGAAGAGGCCAAATCCCTCTCCACCACAACTTCCCTTCAGCAAGCTGTAGAGTGCACTGAGGTCTCCCCTGAGCCTCCTCTTCTCCAGACTAAACAATCCCAGCTCCCTCAACCGCTCCTCATAAAGTTTGTGCTCCAGACCCCTCACCAGCTTTGCGCCCTTCTCTGGACACTCTCCAGGGCCTCAATGTCTTTCTTGTAGTGAGGGGCCCAAAAGTGAACACAGTACTCGAGGCGTGGCCTCAGAAGAGCTGAGTACAGAGGGATGATTACCTCTCTGCTCCTGCTGGCCATGCTATTTCTAATGCAGGCCAAGATGCTGTTGGCCCTCTTGGCCACCTGGGTATACGGTTGGCTCATGTTCAGCCAAGCATCAACCAACACCCCCAGGTCTCTTTCCTCTTCATTGTCATGCAGCGACTCAGCCCTAAGCCTGTAGCACTGCATGGGGTTATTGTGGCCAAAGTGCAGGACCCGGCACTTGGCCTTGTTGAACCTCATCCCACTCACCTCAGCCCAGTGATCCAGCTTATCCAGATCCCTCTGAAGGGCTTCCCTACCTCAGGCAGATCGACACTACCTCCCAACTTGGTGTCATCTGCAAACTTACTGAGGGTGCACTCAATCCCCTCATCTAGGAAATCAGTGAAGATATTAAACAAGATGGTTCCTAGTACCGACCCCTGGGGGACACCACTTAAAACGGGTCGCCAGCTGGACTTAACTCCATTAACCATTACGTGCTGGGCATGGCCCTCTAGCCTGTTCCTTAACCAAAGAAGAGTATACTTGTCCAGGCCAGTTGCCCCAGGAGAATACTGTGAGAGACCATGTCAAAGCCTTTGCTCCCAAGGGACGCATGCTACAAGTGTCCTGAATGGGTCAAAGTCCACCCTCCCTGCCACTTTTCCTTCTGGCATGCCAGTGACTCCACCAGTCCACCTCCCACTCACACTCCCTGGTGGCCCTTAGTCTCTCCACCTCCTCCTTCAGCTCCCCCACCAGGCTGAGCAGCTCATCCACCTGCTCACACCTCACACTGCTGGAATCCCTGCCACCCTCCCCCGGCAGCAGCAGGCTCAGGCACTCCCTGCACCCTCAGATCTGAACAGCCGCATTTCTGGCAGGCCCTTCGTCTGGGTCACCACGGTCTTCCTGCAGTGATCCCGCTGTCTTGTGGAGACCGTGTTGAAGCCTGTGGTCTCAGAGAGTGCCCAGAGGAACGCCTGTCTCCTGAGCCGAGAGGGACAACCCTTACACACCCTGCCACTTGACCCACCTCCCACACCCACAGCTGCAGCACCGCAGAGGCAGCGTGGGCTGAGCTCACACACAGACTTACCGTCGCCCTTCTCAGCAGGCAGCAACAACCTGCTGTGCTCTGTGGCCGGAAGCGAGCCTCCGCCGAGGCTATTGGAAGATTATCACCATGGACCAGGTGTCGAGGTCAATAGTGGGCAGTGCCAGCCCCACCATGCTCACTCAACAGCCTGCCTACAAGCTGCCAGCCTACTGGCACAAGTGCAGCCCTGCTACTGGCTGAAAAAAAAGCCTGCTCTGAAAGTGAGCTTCCTCAGAGTTTACTCACATTTTACTCCACGTTTACTCATACTTTACGATGTGCTCTAGTCACCCTTTACTTTGGTTTTACTCCCAATTTATGCTGGGTTGACTCTTACTTTACTCAGTGTGTACTCACACATTCCTCTGTTTCACTCACACGTTACTCCACAATTACCAGCACTATACTGCAGGTTTACACACACTTTATGCCAGGTTTGCACACAATTTGCTCTGGGTTTTCTCTTACCCTTCTCCATGTGGACTCACATTTTCCTCTGGATTTTACTCACACCTTACTCCACATTTACTAACACTATACTCCAGGTTTTCTCACACTTTACACCAGGTTTGCTCACACTTCTCTCCCTGTTGTTTTTCTCACAATTCATTCCATGTTTACTAACACTAGGCTGTGGGTTTTCTCACACTTTACTTATGGTTATCTCCCAGTTTACTTCAAGTTTATTCTCACTTTACTTTGGGTTTACTCAATCTTTTTAGTGTGTTTTACTCACAATTTACTCAAGGCTTACTCACACTTTTCTTCCAGTTTACACACACTTTATTCTAGGTTTACCCAAACTTTTCTGCAGATTTTACTTACTCTCCAATTCATCTGTACTCACTTTCTACTCTGGGTCTACCCACAGTTTACTCCTGGTCTTACTCATGTGTGAAGTAGATTCTGCTTTTGCAGTAGATTTTCCAGTATTTTCTGCATGCAGCATCGGATAAGTAACCTTTTAAGAAAACTCCTGAACAGAGTAAAGTTGAGACTGTAGCGTTCCAACCTAGGTAGAATTGGCACTGGCGCTAATGCAAAGGAGAGACAGAATGAGTGAATGAATTGTCCTCCTATTGCTGTATAAATTCCTGAACATACACAAAGACAGCAGGTTGGTAACGCACATTGCATGGTGAAAATGTAAACGTAGCTATGGAAGTGTAGCCACAGCTATGGAAGCGTAACACAGCTATGGAAGTGTAACGTAGCTATAGAGTCAGAACACTGTGAGCCTGAGATGCTCAACCACGGAGTGCCAGGAGAGGCTTTACCTGCGTCGGACCCAGAGTATATAATGGATTTCACTAACTAGCTGTGCAATTTCTCCCTTGTCAGTAGGGTGTGCACCCATTATTGCAATAATGAAGAAACTGTTCTTCACAGAGATCTTTGCCTGATTAGAAATTGTTGATCTTGAGCACATTTCTCACAGTATCTAGGCATAAGATAGGCTCGCTACTGCTATGAAGATCTGTTTTGAAGCTTGCTTGTTTTCTAGCCAATTTACTGTTAGTGGAAATGCCTTGAATACATGTGTTGGACTCTAAAAACCTTGATGGGAAAATAAAGGAGAGTTTTTGCACAAGAACCCTGTGTCATTTTGCTAGCCTGTGACAAGCAGCCCTTGTCTTATGGTGGTGGCAGCAGCGAGACAAACTCTGACACATTGGTGCATATGGCCTGTTCCTGCCTGCCACCTCACTGCCAGTGGATGCCACTGGATGCCCTGTAGAGACAACAGGACTGCTGTCAATTCATATGAGACCCGAGGGCTACCAGGAGTGTAGAGGTACAATAGGAAGGCATGGAAGTGGAAAGAGAGCAGCACTCAAAAGACCTCATCTTGCCCTTGCCCATCACCGTGGCCCCAGCAAAGCAGCAGCCCTGACTTGAAGGCAGTGAGGTGCAGAAGCCCACTGAGTAGTGAGGGGCAGCCTCCAAGGAAATTTGGGCTGCTGCTCCATTTGGCAGCTGGGCCCTTGGCCCCTGAATCCCTCCTGCGTGAGGGGGTTTCTCTTCCAGCTCTGGAGGAGAAGGGAAGAAAAGTGAGCTGAGAGAAATAAATGTCTGCTGTCCTCTTCATTGCATTTATGCACTGGAAGATAACTATATTAACATAATTAAGATAACTATATTTAAAAAGTAATGCAAGTTTTAAGAAATGACAAACATTACATGTAACAAAATGCTGTTCTAATATTTCCTGCTACAGTTGGGAATTTCCCAAAGTTTCCTCAGGGCATCCCTGAGCTTCTGGTTCCTCACACCATAGATAAATGGATTCACCGTGGGAGTTACCACCGAGTACAGAAATGACACCACCAGGTCCAGAGATGGGGAAGAAAGGGAGTGTGGCTTCAGGTAGGCAAACAAGAGAGTGCTGAGAAACAGGGAGACCACAGACATGTGAGGGAAGCATGTGGAGAAGGCTTTGTGCCGTTCCTGCTCAGAGGGCATCCTCAGCACGGCCCTGAAGATCTGCACATAGGACATAACAATGAACACAAAACAACCAAAGATTAAACAAACACTAAAATAGATATTCACAGTTTCCCTGAGGAAGTCTGATTTTGAGCAGGAGAGTTTGAGGATCTGGGCTATTTCACAGAAGAACTGGTCAATGGCATTGTGTTGGCAAAGTGGTATTGAAAAGGTACTGGCAGTGTGCAGGAGGGAATAGAGAAGCCCAGTGCCCCAGGCAGCTGCTGCCATGGTGGCACAAGCTCTGCTGTCCATCAAGGTCCCGTAGTGCAGGGGCTTGCAGATGGCAACGTAGCGGTCATAGGACATGATGGTGAGAATGCAATACTCTGCACAAAAGAAGAATAATAAAAAGAAGACCTGAGCAGCACATCCAGCGTAGGAGATGTGCCTGGTGTCCCAGAGGGCATTGGCCATGGCTTTGGGGAGAGTGGTGGAGATGCAGCCCAGGTCGAGGAGGGCGAGGTTGAGCAGGAAGAAGTACATGGGGGTGTGCAGGCGGTGGTGGCAGGCTACGGCTGTGCTGATGAGGCCGTTGCCCAGGAGGGCAGCCAGGTAGATGCCCAGCAAGAGCCAGAAGTGCAGGAGCTGCAGCTGCCGCGTGTCTGCCAACGCCAGGAGGAGGAACTGGCTGATGGAGCTGCTGTTGGGCATCTGCAGTTCCTGCTGGCCCTGGAGTCCTGTGCAGAGTGCAGGAGATAATGACAGAAGTCAAGATAACTTGCAGAGAACCTCCTCCTGCTATACTTTGAATTTTTTTGTTTCCTGTTTAAAATGTTTATTTAACTCCATGACGGGAGTTTATTTTCATGAGCTTCACAATTCCTTAAGGATTTGCAATATATGTGGCTCTTACTTCGCTCTCTTTTTCCAAATCATATCCCAGGCTGCTAGATATTTTCCTCATAGGAGCTGTTTCCAGAAATCTCATCTTTACCCTGTCTGCACTCAGAGACCTCACCCCTAATCTGTGCACCTAAATTTCTGCTGGAGAAAGCTGCCTGGTTGCAGGAAAAGTGCATTACTCATGTCTGCAAAAAATGATGATAATTTCAGCTGGTGCTCTCCTTTGGGAGCAAAGAGGCTGAAAGCATTTAAGGAGATTGCACACATAACAGCAGATAGAGAAATTCAATTCAGGATTCTCTGAGATGTGTTCTTATTTCAAAGATCCTTTATGCCTCCAACTTTTCCACTTTCCCTACAAAAAAGAAAAGGAAAATTCCTGCCTTGTCACTCCTCTCGCAAAGTGCACCTGGAAACACTCTGGCATGCAGTGAATCAGTGCTCCAGCCCTCAGCTGGAGCAGGTTTTTATCCAAAATAAAGAAACATGGAGTGCCTTCAGACTGACCTGCAATGGGCTGTCGCAGATTTAGTGATTCCTGTATTAAAGCCACTACGCTGTCTGCAATGAGAGACTTACCTGGTCAAGGGCTGTGACAAATCCTCCTCCAGTGAGCTCACAGCCTAACGTGCCACACAGCCTGTCAGCTCTCTTCCTTATTTCCTCTACCTGTGTCTTGCAGACCATGCCCAGAGTCTTGCTGTGTGCTGCACAGGAGCTGCTCCTTTGCACTGCTGTGTCCCTGCAGCACTGCCCACTTGTAGGAGCTCCCTGTGTCCCTGGAGCCTGACCCAGCTCAGCAGCAGATGATGTCATTTCTATTCCACCCACTGATCTCCCCTGACACGTCCCTGGGTCTCCATGGCCAACAGCTCCTGAAAGACTTCAGTGTCATTATAGTACTTCTACATCTGCTGAATTAATCACCAAACGTCCAGTGGACACTGACTGATTCCAGACATATGGTCAGTCCTACCAGAGAGTGTTTGCTGAAACAAAAAGGGCACACAGACAAGGACAGTGGAATTTCCTTGAGGCAGTGAGGCGTCTCATCCCTAGATGGAAACCCAAAGGTTGAAATAGGATTCAGCACCCCACGGACACAGAGGAATTTCAGGGATTCCTCTGGTTCAGTTCAGGTGTGCACAAGGAGTTGCCTGCATGTGAGCTCCTGCTCTGAGTCCTTGGTCCTTCAAGGGGAGTCAGTTGCTCACACACAGACCCTGGGTGATGACCAAGGTGCCTGGGGTGCTGCTGGATGTGTGCCAGTGCTTGTGCAGTATGTGGGACATCCCTGAGAGAGACACCTCCTTCCTGAGCATCAGCTGAGGGCCAGAGAGGGGATAGAGCTATTCTCAGCCATCCTAAATGACAACAGACTCCTGAATTTAGGGCACCCAAGTTTACCTTCTTTACCCGTCCCCATGGTGCGTGTGGAGTTATACAGCTGACTAAATGGCTGAGCTCACAAAAGAGGAGCCAGATCTTTCTCTGTTCACCATCTACTCAATATTTTGGAGCTTCAGGCACTGCAGAGCTGGCACACATCTTCATATTTCAACTGATGAAATCTCAGTGTTCTATGGGCACACACGTGAATGGCATCAGAAGCAGCCGAGTGCCATGCCAGTTCCCTAGGTGCTCCAGCACACACAGATGCTGCTGGCAAATGCAGCACACAGCCTTCAGGAAAGCCATGCCCTAGGAGTGTCCGTGCTGCTGGGACAACTCCGAGCCTCACAGTGGGTCTAATGCCTGTGTGCCACCTTCTGAACACAAATACCGTAGATGTGTTATGCAGCCATGCTAGGCACAATGGTGCTTGTTTCTTTATGTGCTTTTACAGTAATGAGAACACCAACACATGCAGAGCTAGAAATCTTTGTTCAATTGCAGGCCTGAGCTCTTGTTTGGACCACAGGGACACGGTTAAAGGGCTTCCACAACTGGACTGCAGCACAAGAGGGATACAGAATCTTTGTGATGGATGAGTGAGGAGACAAGGAAAGGTGACTGTGCTCTGGGAGAGTGCACTGAACTTCTCCTGGGGATGGCAGAGCAGCCAGGTCAGAGCAAATGGTAATGGCAATCAAAGGAGACCAGCAGTGTCTGTTCCTGGCTTCCTGATCAGAAAGAGCAAGTGGAAGGTGTCCTCTGCAGGCAGATGGGAGCCTCATCTTGTCAGGACATTTGGAGTCCTCTTTCACTGCAGTGTCAGCTGCAAGGACAGCACAGCAGGGCATGCACCATGCAGGAGATCCCTGGAGAGCACAGATGGCAGCTCTTTGACCAAGCCATAGAGGAATCCAAGAGGAGAGGTGCTCTGCTGGATCTCAAACTCACTGGCAAGAAAGGGCTGGTGGGGAATGTGAATGTGAAAACCAAAGTGAACCTGTGCTGCAGTGGCCATGGGATGGTGGAGCTGAGGAGCCTGAAGGGAGGATAAAAGACAAGCTCACAACCCTGGGATTCAGAAGAGCACACCTTGGCTTCTTCAGTTATCTGTAGTACAGCAGGGAAAGGCTTTGAGGGGAATGGGGTCAAAAAATGGGCTTACAATATAGGGATCATGGCTTCCAAGCAGAATGAGTCCTTTCCAAGGAAAAGGAAGCCAAATATAAATGTCAGAATTCCTGCATGACTGGGAATGGATTGCATTGGTCTCAACCAAACACAGAAAGGAAGCGTGCAGGAAGTGGAAACAAGAAGAGGTCACCTGGCAGCAATGCAGAGACTTTGTCCAGTGTTTCTGCTGAGATGAGTTCAGGAACATCAGAGTTCAACCGCAATTGAATG
Organism: Tympanuchus pallidicinctus; assembly: GCF_026119805.1. Classification (NCBI taxonomy): domain Eukaryota; kingdom Metazoa; phylum Chordata; class Aves; order Galliformes; family Phasianidae; genus Tympanuchus; species Tympanuchus pallidicinctus. The sequence continues at coordinate 67,236 of NW_026294774.1, forward strand.
AGCCCAGGCATATCACAGGCAAGGAGGGCTTGTAGAAATACAATGTAGTCTACAAAAGGAAGGCTAGGGAGAATGTGGGCCCAGCATAGAATGGGGCAGGGAGCATCATGAGACAGGACATGGAAAAGTCTCTGATACTCATTTCCTTCCTCACGGTTTATTAGTTGGTCTGGGCTTCTTGGAATCCTGGGTGCCAGAGACAGGTGGGAAATGTTGGTGCAAGGCAGATGTACTGTTGGTGGAAGAAGAGGTGATCAGGGAATAGCTGAGCAAACAGGATCCCTTGTTGGAAGAGGCTGACAAGTATTGTAGGATTTTTGAACGGTTTGGATTGAAGGATCCTAAAGCCCATCCAGTTCCATCTCCCTTGCTGTGTGCAGGGCTGTCACACAGTAGATCAGGATGCCTGGGGCCCTTGACATCTCAAACATCTCCAGGGGTGGTGCAGCCCCATCTGCTCTGGGCTGCCTGTTCCATACCAGCTCCATGCCTCACATCATGATCTACGGAATGTTGGAAATTCCTTCCAAACATCTAATGAAAATCTCTCTTTTGGTTTATTGTGTTTCATCCTTGTCCTATTATTCAGAAATGCTGTAAGAAGTCAGTCTCCATCTTTTTTATTTGAACAAGGCATTGGCTAGAAGACGTAGGGAAGGCATAATGCAGAGTAGTGCCTCCACATTTCAGATCCCCAGAACAAGGAAGATGTATGCACGTGAGAGTTGATAAAAATGTGTTAACACTTCTCAACTTCAAATATTCTCATGTGTCATCTCTCTTCTTAATATGAAAATGCTTATATTACAGGGGATATTGTGTCTGTTATTTTATTTTATTATTTTTATTTATATTTATATTTTTTTAATTATTTATTCTTCCTAAAAGGACAATGTTTTCAAAAACTGTGTTTTCAGGACACAGATGCCTTCAGGTATGTGGACACAGGCAGCAGTGCCAGTGCCAATGCCCTGTGACCAATGCCCAGCATCCACCGCTGCTCCACCCTGTTGCTTTTTAATGGCCCTCATCCTCCAGGTGTCTCCAGCTCTCCTAAATCAATGTCCGTGGTTCAGGCCATGTTTTCAGCAGCCCATCTGGACACATGCTCTTCCCACTGCTCTCTAGATTTCCCCATCCCTTGCTCTTTGTTCACTCAGATTCCTCCCTCCCAACTTTCTGCCTGATCTCTGATCTCCGGGGAGATTATTGGAACTTGCTCCATCTCTCCAAAGTTGGATGGACTCTTTTCTCAACTCCTTAGCTGTCATTATATCTATCCCTTCCCATCTCTGCATAACCAATTTCTTTTACAAATATTCCCTGTGAAAGACAAACTTCATTACATGCAGTTTGGACAAAGAATGAAGTTGGTCACTGTGTTTTACTTTTCATTCAATTGCATCTCATTTCCTTCCGTCTCTGGGAAAAAATAAAATAAATAAAAGACCAAAACACTGGCAGAAAAAAATCTTTCTTTACCCATTTGCAGCTGGTTCTCTGAGGAATGCCAGGGGGAATTATTTGAAAGGAGGTTTAACACTGAGCGGGTGACTGCAGAGGAGAAGAATGTTGTGAGGAAAAGTGATGCAAGTCCCATGAGGCCAATGTGAGTAGAAATGGGGTGGAGAAGTTGAGGAGCAATTTTGTCCACACAGTGACAGAGAAAAGTTCATTAGGGAACATCCTGGATCAGTATCAATTGTCAAGTGCTGATTAAAATTCTTGTTTAAACTATAAACTACAAATAACTAGACTTCTTAAAGAAAGGCCAAGCCCTGATCCCCAGAGCCTTGGCAGGGAGATCTTGTCTCTTCTGCTGGCTCAGGGCCCTTCCTGGGGCAGTGGGGTGGAGGTTTGTGTGTTGTCAAATGAAAAAGAAGGGGACAGCAACTGCCAGACTCTGCATGGGGTGCAAGGATGCTGTGAGGCCCAAGTCCCATGTGGGCAGTGTGTCTCATCCCAGGATGTGGGATGTGAGAGTGGCCCACTCTGAACAAGCAGTCAATCCAGATGAAACTTGGAACTTCAGATCTCTCAGTTCTAGAGCCCTCCTTTGGAAAGTCTCCAATAGTTTTACATCCTTTATGTTCTGTGGCACCCAGAAGTGAATCCAGTGATCCAAGTGAGGCGCCAGAAGTGCAGAGCAGAGTGGGACAATCCCTTCCCTCACCCACTTGGCAAGGCCATGTTCAGTGCATCCAGGGGATGGTTGGCCTTTCTGGCTGCCTGGGCACACTGCTGTGCCACTTTGAATTTCATGTTCACCAGGACCTCCAATCCCTTGCAGTGGGACTGCTCTCCAGTGTCTCATTCACAGATCAGTGTGAATGTCCAGGGTTGCCTTTACCCAGGTGCAGAGTCAGGCACTTGTTCTTGTTATACTTCATGTGGTTGGTGCCTACTCAGTTCTTTAACTTGGGTACATCTCTCTGAAAATCTTCTCTACCCTCCGTTGAGGAAACAGCTCTACCCAATTTGGTATCAATAGCAAATGAACTCAAACCATTTTCTAGCCCTGCATGCAAGTCATTGGTGAAAACGTTATAGAGAAGAGGCCCTCAAATGGAGCCCTGAGGAACCCTGCTAGTGAAAATCCACCAGCCTGATGGAACCCCATTTAATGTAACCCTTTAGGCCGACCCATTGGCCAACGGCTCACCCATCACATTATGTCTCTGTATAATCAATGGATATCAAGATGTTACAATTGTATAACCAATGGATATCAAGATGTCATAATATAATCAAGAGAGCTAGGCAAAGTGGACAATGAAAACAAAAGAGAACAAAATGGGAGGCTTACCCTTCAGCTGGGCTCACCACAAAACACCAGAAGAGGCAACCTCCAGAAGAGATCCTTCCCCACTGGTAGCCAGCTCTTAAATAGGTCTAGGAGGTCTAGGAGGCCTGGCTTCACCCCTTCGGCAGCACAGCTGAATTGCCTTCGCCTGTGCTTCTCTGGCTGACTCATGGCTCTCCTCAGGTGATCAATCAGAGGTTCAGGCCGTGACTCAGTAGTTCCCATACAGTTTCTGTCTAGCCCTGTGCAGAAAAATTTGTCCAGAAGAATTATCTAAGAAAGCCTTTCAAAAGCTCCACTGAAATCCTAAAGGACATCCTCAGCTGGCTTCCCTTGGTCAACTAGAGGAGTGATCTTGTCATAAACGGACATTAAGTTTAATAAGACCTTCCCCTCATGAACTTGTGTTGGCTGGGACCAATGACAGAATTGTCCTTCAGGTGTTTCTCAGTAACTCCCAAAATCATTTTTTTCCATAATTACACCAGGTACTGAAGTAAGACTGACAGCTCTGTAATTGCCTATATCCTCTTTCTTGCTCTTGTTTGAAACTGGAACAACGTTTGCCAGCTTCCTGTCAACTGGGACCTGGCATGACTGTCTGTCTCACAGATTTGCCACCACAGTTTACAAGCACCAGCACACAGCTGGGATCACCCCAGGCACCTTGGGCATCACTGAGTGTCTGTGTGTGAGCAGTGCAGTCCTGTTGAAGAAAGACCAAGGATTCAGATGAGGGCCTCACATACCGACACCTCATTGTGCACATCTGAACTCAGCTAAGAGGACTCCTGGCTCCCATGGTTCTGTGAGGAACTGATCCCATTTGAGCCCCAGGGTTTCCACCAGCAGATGGGATGCCTAACCCTGGAGTTAGGGTGAGATGGCCTGATAGAAAAAAAGTGAAATGGCTTTAAATTAAAAAGCACAGATTGAGTTTAGATGTTAAAAAGTGATTTCTTAGACACTGGCACTGGCAAATGTTGCCTAGAGGTTGCGGATGATCCATCCTTGGAAGCATTCAAGGTCAGAATGGATGGGATGCTGGGCAGCCTGATCTGCTGGTTGGCAGCCTTTCCTATGTCTGGGGGATTAGAACCAGGTGATCTTCCAAGTCCCCTCCAACCTAAGACTTTCTGTAATGTTAGGACTGCACTTACAGGTGGTTTCCAAGATTTGCCCTTTGTTTCTTTCTAAATGGTCAAATTTATTTTAGTAGGAACAACCGTGCCTGTGGAATCCAGTGGATGTGCTGATTAATTGAGCTGACTTTGCAGTACATTCTGCAGTGATGACCCTGCTGCCTTGCAGGAGCTGTCAGTTCAGGATAGCCATAGGTATATCCAGGGAGAGTAGGAATTCAGATCATTTGCTGCTGAACTGGGCTGGGCTCCTGGGACACAGGAGCTTCTACAAGTAAGCAGCGCAGCAGAGAGACAGCTGTGCAAAGGAGCAGCTCCTGTGCACCACGCAGACTGGCTGTGGGCATGAACTACAGGAGACAAAGAGAAGAAGAAAGAGTTTAAAGGCTGCATTGCATGCTAGCAGGCTGTGAGCTCATGCAGGGAGCATTGTTCAAAGCCCTTGACAAGGTAAGTTTCTCAATGCAGGCTTTTACTGGAGGAACCACTAAATTTGAGATATCTCACTGCAAAATGGGATGCATATACTTTGTTTCTTTATCATGAAAAAGACCTGCTCCAGCTGAGGGCTTCTGTGCTGAAGTATCAGAGCACAGCCCTGAGGGCTGCATGTCCCAGGACGGCTGCAGGCTGTGCAGCCATGGCTGCAGCCGGGTGCCAGGGCTGTCCTGCAGAGCAGGTCCTGCTGTGCCCCAGGGGCTGTGTGCCGGGGCAGGGACTGTGCTGCCTGCCAGGCTCAGCACTCAGCCTGCCTGGGGAGCTGCTCAGGGCGCTGCGGGGAGAAGTGTGGAAAGGAGCCCCCCGGCAGGGCAGGGCAGGGCAGGGCAGGGCAGGGCAGGGCAGGGCAGGGCAGGGCAGGGCAGGGCAGGGGCCTTCTGCTGCCACAGCTGCTGCCTGGGGATGCGGGATAACAGCTACATTGCACCACAAGGTGTTTCCGAGGTTGCTTACCAAGAGGAGAGCCAAGGCAGAATTTTTTCATTTCTTCTTCTTATCACTGGGGAAAGAGTTGGAGGCTGAAACGTAACAGGAGCTGGGAAATATGAAATATCTATGAGAATCCCAAGTTGTGTACCCTTCATTCTGTTGTTAAGAGTGCAAACTCCTTATTTGCTTTCAGCCTCTCCTATCCCAAAGGACAACTCCAACTGAAATTATTGTCCTTTTCTGCAGACAGGAACACACATGCTGCAAAATGCCAGCTTTCTGTAACTTAAATTTAAGTACACAGAGGTTGGGATCACTGTTCTGAGTGCAGAGAAGATAAAGATACAAGATAAGAGAATTGCTCTGAAGAGCAAAATATGCAGGAAGCTTGGTAGTGATTAAGAAATGAGAGCAAAGTAAGATATACATAAGCTTCTACTTATAGAATAATGATGAATCTCATGAAATTAAACACAAACTATGGAGTCACATGGACATTTACCTAAGAGGAAGGAAAGCATTTATCCTATGTTGGGAGGAGTGTCCCTGAGAATGGCCTTGACTTGTCATTATCTTCTGCACTCTGCACAGGACTCCATGCCCAGGAACTGCAGATGCCCAACAGCAGCTCCATCAGCGAGTTCCTCCTCCTGGCGTTGGCAGACACGCGGCAGCTGCAGCTCCTGCACTTCTGGCTCTTGCTGGGCATCTACCTGGCTGCCCTCCTGGGCAACGGCCTCATCAGCACAGCCGTAGCCTGCCACCACCGCCTGCACACCCCCATGTACTTCTTCCTGCTCAACCTCGCCCTCCTCGACCTGGGCTGCATCTCCACCACTCTCCCCAAAGCCATGGCCAATGCCCTCTGGGACACCAGGCACATCTCCTACGCAGGATGTGTTGCACAAGGCTTTTTCTTTCTCTTTTTCATATCAGCAGAGTATTGCATTCTCACCATCATGTCCTACGACCGCTACGTTGCCATCTGCAAGCCCCTGCACTATGGGACCTTGATGGACAGCAGAGCTTGTGCCAGCATGGCAGCAGCTGCCTGGGGCACTGGGTTTCTTTATGCTCTGCTGCACACTGCCACTGCATTTTCAATACCATTCTGCCAAGGCAATGTTGTGGACCAGTTCTTCTGTGAAATCGCCCATATCCTCAAGCTCTCCTGCTCAGAATCAGACTACCTGAGGGAAACTGTGAATATCTATTTAAGTCTTTGTTTAATCTTTGGGTGCTTTGTATTCATTGTTGTGACCTATGTTCAGATCTTCAGGGCCGTGCTGAGGATGCCTTCTAAGCAGGGACGGCACAAAGCCTTCTCCACGTGCCTTCCTCACCTGGCCGTTGTCTCCCTCTTTGTCAGTACTGCCATGGTTGCCTATCTGAAGCTCCCCTCAGTCTCCTCCTCTTTCCTGGACCTGGTGGTGTCATTTCTGTACTCGGTGGTGCCTCCAGCAGTGAACCCCCTCCTCTATGGCATGAGGAACCAGGAGATCAAGACTGCAGTGAGCAATACATACTTCTCCAGCATCCAGAAGATGCATGCCAGCCTAAGATGAGTCTCACAGTAATTCAGAAATTGATAGAACAATCTCTTGTTTCTATTTTTCTTATTATTATTATTTTCACAGACATGACTTCAATTTAAATCCGTTATTCTTGGCATGCTTCATTTTTGTAGTGTTTTGACACTCTCATCTCATGTACCCATAGAACAAGGAGCTCTGTTGATAAGTACAATAAGGAAGCCAGCAGAAATTCAGTTGTCTGTGCTCCCATGTTTTACCACCTCTGAAACTGGAGGAGCGACTCATGTAGGCAGGAGTGGTGCAGGGTCCAGGAGCCCAGCTGCAACACAGAGCAGCAGCCTCACTGTCATTGGGCTGCCCCTTAATGCCCAGTGGTTCCATCCTCTCTTTTGTGTTTGAGTCATGGCCGCAGCTTCCCAGCTCCAATGGCCACAGAGAGCAGCACGATGTGGTCTTTGCAGTGCTGCTCTCTTCTCCATTCCATCCCTCTTCCCCTTCCTCTCTACATCCTTGTGGACACACGTGGACCAGGAAGGTGGCTCTGGACTTTTGCCACCCTCAGCCTCTCACACCAGCCATTTCCAGCACTGACTGCATGTTTATGGCAGAGCTTTTTCCTGAAGCTGTCTCCATGCTCCTGGTGGTAAAGCAGGGCTGCCTGCAGACCCCTGTGTAGGACACGGCTGGAGCAGCACTGGGTCTGAAAAGCAGGATTGCTGAGAAGTGTGGTGCACTGAGGGCTGCCATGGGCACTTGTGCTGGGGAACTCTTCCCCACCCCGAACACACCTGTCCTGTGCAGCGCAGGCATGGCAGAGCCGTGCCTGGGACAGTGCACTGATAGGCCACAGATGGGAAACCCAGCACGGCCATCAGGAGGTGGAACCAGGTGGTCCTGGCACACAGGGAGCCGGGCAGGAGGCAGCGGTGTGCCCTGGCAGAGCAGTCAGGGAAGGCTGAGGGCACATCACTGCAGCCTGTGAGAGCCTGCATGGAGATCTTAGAGAATACAGAGCCACACTCCGTGCTGTTGTGCACAGTGGGGGGATGAAAGTGATGGGTGAATCTGGAGGCACTCTGCCTGAAGGTAAGGAAAAGATTTTCCACTCAATTCAAGGCTCCTCTTGAGCAAGGTGGCTACTGTCATGTCCCTACTAGGATGAGTGCTTATGGGATGTGTTTCCTGTTCCAAATTGCCGCCTGCTGGACAAGCAGCCTCCTGAGACAAACAAGTCCACACCATCAGCATCACAACTTGTGCCTTCCAAGCTCTGCTTGCTAAGAAACATAGAATCACAAAGGTTGGAACCTTTACGGTCATCTCCATCACTTTCACTCCGCGGACTGTCAGAGCTCAGGCGGGATATGTTGCTTTCAAGCCCTGTAGTGTTCATACATAAAGCCTGAAACAAAGTGTGCTGAAATCAGACCCTACTGTGCAGAAAAAATAATAATAATAATAAATAAAGCATGAAGAAAAAGATGATGTAAAGCAGTAGCTTTACAGCTGAGAAGTCTGTGCTGGTTTAATAAGTGAAAGCCTCCACACAGCTCAGAAAAGGATCTACTACTGCCTAGATTCTTTTGCTGTTTTGTGCTGTCACTGGCAGAGGTCTTGCAAAGTCAGTCTGCATAGGACTTCCCTATCTTGATGCTGGACAGAGGCTTTTATTCCAGAGTTATCTGCATTGGGCATCGCAGAAGAAAGGCAGTTCCTGCACCAGCAATTGTATGTTTCTTCATATAAGGTCACAACTCATGGTTCTGTTCTGTGCTCGGAGTGATTTGTCTTCACTCTTGAATGCTGTGATTTAATTTTCCTTCAGTGAGTATGAGTCACAAATGAATGCTTATTCCTTTTTGCCTCTACAGCTCAATAAATCTTACTTTTCCCTTACTCTGCAGATCGACCTGATGAGTCTTTTGGCTTTATTTGCTGCATTTTCCTTAGCTAGACAAGAACATTATGGTCTAGTGGGATGAGCTGATGGGTTCCATCCCAGCCTCTTGAAGCGACCTGCTCTTGAGTCTTACAGCCTGTGTTTGCAAGAGATGATTCAAGGTTTTCAACGCTCTCACATGAGCTTCTTACTGCACAATCAAATATAGGCAAGGCCACACAGGTGGAACCAAGTGGGCACCACCTGCAGGCTGCCCTGCTCCACGGAGCTGCTGAGGCTGTCCCGGGGCCAAGGAATCTGAGCATCCCAGCACAGCCATGAAGGCCACATCAGACACGCAGCACAGTAAGGCACTACTCTGACTTCTCTGTGTGCAGTGCTATTCTGGTCAAGGTCACTGCTCAGGATGTTCTTGAACAAGGCTTCAATTATGCAGGCTTTGACTGCCCCCACAAATAGGGCATATATAACTTCTTAGTGACTCCAATTCCAGTGAGTCCAACTAAAAACAGTCTTACTAACATCCAATCTAAATCTCCCACTTTTAGTTTGAAGCAATTCCCCTTCGTCCTATTTCTATCCAACCATCTCATCCTAACCCTGGCGTTTGGCATCTCATCCTCAAATGGAAACCCAGGGGCTGAAAGGGGACTAAGGTCCTCACAGAACCATGGGACTGGGGAGTCCTCTTAGCTGAATTCAGATGTTCACAACGATGTGCCTGTGTGAGCCCCTCATCTGAATGCTTGGCATTTATTCCCAATGGAGTGGGGTCTCCATTGTTCAAGCAGACCCTGGGCGATGACCAAAATGCCTGGGGTGCTCCTGGATGTGTGCTAGTGCTTGTAAACTGCGTGGGAAACATCTGAGATAGACACCTCCTTCCTGAGCATCAGCTGAGGGCCAGGGAGGGAACAGAGGATGTCCAAGAATGCCTACCTGACAACAGACTCCAGTATCAAGGGCACCCAAGTGTGCCTTTTCCACCCACCTCCATGGAGCGTACAGAGTTATTCAGCTGGATAAATGGATGAGTTCATAAAAGAAGACACAGATTTTCTCTGTTCTTCATCTGCTGCACATTCTGGAGCACAAAGCACTACAAAACTAGCACGCATCTTTATTCTTCAGCTGACGAAACTTCATGTTACTCAAGGCTCACATGTTAATAGCATCAGAAGCAACCCAGCGTCATGCCAGTTCCCTGGGGTGCCCAGCAACTCACATAGAATCATAGAATCACAAGGTTGGAAACGACCTGTAAGATCACCTAGTCCAACCATCCTCCCATCATCGTTACTACCACAAGCTACTACACCATATCTCATAGTTCCTCATCCAGACATCTGTGAACACTGCCAGGGACGGCAACTCCACCACCTCCCTGGGCAGCCATTCAGTGCCTGACCACTCTCTGAGAAAAAAAGTTCTTCCTTATGTCTACTCTAAATCTCCCCATGCTTCCAGCTGTTTCTTCGGGTCCTGTTTGTTGCCGGGGAGAAGAGGCCAAATCCCTCTCCACCACAACTTCCCTTCAGCAAGCTGTAGAGTGCACTGAGGTCTCCCCTGAGCCTCCTCTTCTCCAGACTAAACAATCCCAGCTCCCTCAACCGCTCCTCATAAAGTTTGTGCTCCAGACCCCTCACCAGCTTTGCGCCCTTCTCTGGACACTCTCCAGGGCCTCAATGTCTTTCTTGTAGTGAGGGGCCCAAAAGTGAACACAGTACTCGAGGCGTGGCCTCAGAAGAGCTGAGTACAGAGGGATGATTACCTCTCTGCTCCTGCTGGCCATGCTATTTCTAATGCAGGCCAAGATGCTGTTGGCCCTCTTGGCCACCTGGGTATACGGTTGGCTCATGTTCAGCCAAGCATCAACCAACACCCCCAGGTCTCTTTCCTCTTCATTGTCATGCAGCAACTCAGACCCAAGCCTGTAGCACTGCATGGGGTTATTTTGGCCAAAGTGCAGGACCCGGCACTTGGCCTTGTTGAAGCTCATCCCACTCACCTCAGCCCAGTGATCCAGCTTATCCAGATCCCTCTGAAGGGCTTCCCTACCTCAGGCAGATCGACACTACCTCCCAACTTGGTGTCATCTGCAAACTTACTAAGGGTGCACGCAACCCCTCATCTAGGTCATCAATAAGATGACATAATATTACACAAGATGGGGCCCAGTACCAACCCCTGGTGGACCCCACTTGTAATAGGTCACAAGCTGGACTTAACACCCTTAACCACTAAGTGTTGGGCAAGGCCCTCTAACCTGTTCCTTAACCAAAGAAGTGTATGCCTGTCCAGGCCATGAACTGCCAGTTTCCCCAGGAGAATCCTGTGAGAGACCATGTCAAAGGCTTTGCTGAAGCCAAGGTAGATTGACCATGTGATCTCACCCAAGATTTGCTCCATAACTTTCCCTGGTACCGATGTCAGGCTGACAGGCCTGTAGATCCCTGGATCCTCCTTACAGCCCTTCTTGTAGATAGCAGTCACATTGGCAAGCCTCCAATCCTCTGCTACCTCTCCAGATAACCAGAAGCCAAACAGATGGCCATAAGCGGCTCAGCAATCACCCCCACCAGCTCCCTCAGCACCCTAGGATGAAGCCTGTCTGGCCCTATGAACTTGTGACAGTCCAGATGGAGGAGGAGCTCTCTGACTGTCTCCACCTGAATCACCAGGGTGTATTCTGCATAGCATCCCAGACTTCCAGATCAGGATGTAACATGCCCTGAGGATAACTGATCTGCCTATTAAAGGCAGATGTAAAGAAGGCACTGAGGACCTCAGCCTTCTCCTTATCCTCAGTGGTCACATTCCCCGCTGCATCAAGTAAAGGATGGAAATTCTCCTTGGTTCTTCTCTACGGCTGATATATTTATAAAAGGATTTCTTATTCTTTTACTGCAGTGGACAATCTGAGTTCAGGTTGGGCTTTTGCTCTCCTAACTTCCTCCCTGCATACCTTTGCAACTTCCTTGTAATCTCCCCAGGTAGCCTGTCCCTTCTGCCAGAGGACATAGACTCTCTTTTTCCTCCAGAATCTCAACAACAGTTCTTACCTCATCCACACCAGTCTTCTTCCACTATGGCTTGCCTTATGGCATTTGGGCAGATTGTTCTTGTGCCTTTAAGATTTCCATCTTGAGTTGAGGAGCCTGGACCTCTTTAGCCTTAAAGAGCAGCTCAGCGGGCAGCAACAACCCGCTGTGCTCTGTGGCCAGAGTAAAAACAGTTGACTTGCACTTTACTCCGGGTTTACTCACACTTCTTTTTTGAGTGTGTTTGACTCACACTGTACTCAAGGTTTACTCAAACTTGTCTTCAACTTTACTTTCACTTTATTCAGAGGTTTACTCTCACTTTTCACCGGCTTTTACTGACATTCTACTCTGGGTCTGTTCACTATCTCTTCCGGGCCTATTGACACTTTACTCCAAGTTTACTCATGCTTTACTCCTGGGCTACTCAGTGTTTACTGGTTTTATTCACACTTTGCACCAAGCTTGCATACTATTTCCTCTGGGATTACTCTTACTCTACTCCGAGTGGACTCACACCTTACTATGGGTTTTACTCACACTTTACTCCACGTTTACTAACACTTGATTCCAGCTTTGCTCACTGATGACTTGGGGTTACCTTACAATTTACTCCAATTTTACTTGCACTGTACTCTGGGCTTACTCACACTTTTTTTTGGGAGCACCTTTGACTCACACTTTCTTCAGGGTTTACTCCAACTTGCCTTCAACTTTACTCACACATTACTCTGGGTTTACTCATGCTTTTCTCTGGGTTTTACTGACACCTTACTCCGGGTGTGTATGGTCTCTCTTCTGGTCCTACCAACACTTTACTCCGAATTTTTAACACACTTGACTCCAAGTTTACGGACACTTGACTCCTGGTTTATTCACTATTTTCTCCAGGTTTTACTCACACTTTGCAACACATTTGCACATTCTTTTCTATGGCTTTACTCTTACTCTACTCCAGGTAGATTCACACCTTACTCTGTGTTTTACTCACATTTCACTCCATGTTTACTAACTGTGTCACAGTTTTATGTTTTTGGTTTTCAGTATTCCACATCATAACATCATGCAGTGCACTGGGAGTTAAAGTGTTCATGCTGCAATTCCAGGTACCTGTCCCTATACGTTTATGGAAGTCACGGGATCTGCCCCTTCTGGGTGGGGCAGTCTCTTACTGCCTTGCAGTGGGTGCTGGAGGTACTTTCCTAGATGTTCCAAGCTTTCCAGGTTTGACTCAGTCTCAGGAACTCTCTCTGTCCTATTTTATTTCATTTATTACTCTTAATTTTAATTAGATTGTATTATATTGTATTATCTTGCATTCCAATATCATAGTAAAATAATTTTCCTCCATAGATTGTTGCTGCTGTTATTTTTTTTTTTCCTTACTTGAGCCCAGCTACCACCTCCCTAACTCTTTCCCTTTTCCTTCCCATTTTGTGGGGCCAAGGGGGCAGAGCCAGGGGCCTACTGCCCGCTTGTCACAGGCATGGATAGATCTAGTTAACTCTGTCACAGTTGGTCTATGAAACGTCATTCCTGTGCCATGACCAATGAAGGTAATGCTGGAGTAGAAGCTCCAGGCCACAAGCACACTGAGCACAAGCTCTCACTTGCAAAATTAACATGGAGGCCACCACAGCAAAATGCTGCTTCACATCACCTTTTCTCTCTGGACTCTGCTCCACACCATCAACTCCACTATCGGTACCCCCAGGAGCCTGCCGAGCTGGCAGCTGGAGCGAGTCAATGTGGGGACAGGAAGCGCATCCCTACACCACTCATCCCAGCACATCCCTGTGCTGCTCAGGGTGGGAGGCAGTCTCAGCTGGATGGGATCTCTACTGCTGAGTCCCTCTCCATCTGCCCTGCTGGCTCAGCAGCACCACTGCAGAGCCCTCATTTGCATGTGGGCTCCCCAGGTTCACCTGTTCCTTTGGATCAGTGGTCTGTCATTGCGTAAGGAAGCAATCACTGCCCTCTGAGGCTCTAACACTGTCCTTGGAGATCCCCTGGCATCTCTGGGCTGCTCCAGATTTCTCTCCTGGACAACATCTGCCATCAGCCCCACTGCAGCGATGACTGTCCCACACAGTCATGTTCAAGACCAGTTACTGTTTGCTGGGCTATGTACAACCAAGAAGGGAGCTCTCATCCATCCTTTGCTCCTCTACATGGGACTGTGAACCATTCTGAACACCAGCAAAGCTAGAGGACTTTCCCGAGGGCAACTCCTTTGCTGTATTCCTGGCACAGCTTTGGAAGAGGCATTCAGACTTGTGGCCCTGCGCTGAGCAGCTCCATCTGTTACGATGGTCCCAGCAGGGGGCTCAGCTGTGGCACAGTGTTGCACAACTGCCTGCCCTGCCTGCAGCCACAGGGATGCCACCCTTGAGACAGCAGCACTGTCACCAATTGCACCAGAACTGAGAGCTGACAGAAATGCAAGGACACAAGAGGACAACTGGGAGATGTAAAGAAAGCAGCACTGAAAAGACCACGTCCTGCTGCTGCCCATGACCATGGCTGCAGGGAAGCAGCAGCACTGCTCAAAGGCAGCAGAGAGGGAGCACCCAGCGGGCAGTGAGGGGCAGCCCCACAGACACCAGGGCTGCTGCTCCGTGTGGCATTGGGCTCTTGGTTCCTGCACCCCACCTGTGTACAGGGTTGCTCTCTGTGATCCAGAGCAGGTGGAACCCAAGATAAATGAGTTTCTGATGAATTCTTTATCTATTCAAAGAGCCAAGTTACTTTTGTACTTTGGTAGGATTTCCATTCAAAAAACAAGGTAGAAAATAAAGAAGAAATGTGATGACCTGTATTGCTTTATTGGAATGAAAATTATCATAGGAACAACAAACAGGGAGGGAGGGTGAGAGTTGAAATAAAGGCAATCTGAGCTGTTCCTGAATTTCTGGTAGCCACATGACGAGCACTTCACCGATGCTGAAACAATATATCCCCAAACAGTTTTCTGAGAGCATCCTTCAGCTCCTGGTTCCTCATGCTGTAGATGAGGGGGTTCATTAGTGGAGGTACCACTGTGTATATCACTGCCACCATCAGGTCCAGGGATGGGGAGCAAATGGAGGGGGGTTTTACGTAGGCAAACATCACAGTGGTAACAAACAGGGAGACCACAGACAGATGAGGGAGGCATGTGGAGAAGGCTTTGCGCCGTCCCTGCTCCGAAGCCATCCTCAGCACGGCCCTGAAGATCTGCACATAGGACACAACAATGAAAACAAAACAAGCAACAAAAACTGAGGCACTAAATATGATAAGTCCAAATTCCCTGAGGTAAGAACCAGAGCAGGAGAGCTTGAGGATCTGGGGGATTTCACAGAAAAACTGATTCACAGCTTTGTCACGGCAGAGTGGCTGAGAAAATGTACTGATAGTGTGCAGCAGAGCATGGAGAAGCCCAGTGCCCCAGGCAGCTGCTGCCATGCTGGCACAAGCTCTGCTGTCCATCAAGGTCCCGTAGTGCAGGGGCTTGCAGATGGCAACGTAGCGGTCATAGGACATGATGGTGAGAATGGAATACTCTGCTGACATCAGAAAGACAAACAGAAAGGTCTGTGCAACACATGCTGAGTAGGAGATGTGCCTGGTGTCCCAGAGGGCATTGGCCATGGCTTTGGGGAGAGTGGTGGAGATGCAGCCCAGGTCGAGGAGGGCGAGGTTGAGCAGGAAGAAGTACATGGGGGTGTGCAGGCGGTGGTGGCAGGCTACGGCTGTGCTGATGAGGCCGTTGCCCAGGAGGGCAGCCAGGTAGATGCCCAGCAAGAGCCAGAAGTGCAGGAGCTGCAGCTGCCGCGTGTCTGCCAACGCCAGGAGGAGGAACTCGCTGATGGAGCTGCTGTTGGGCATCTGCAGTTCCTGCTGGGCCTGGAGTCCTGTTCAGAGTGCAGAAGATAATGACAAGTCAAGGCCATTCTCAGAGTCACTCCTCCTGCTATATTATAATACCTTTACTTTCTCTTTAGCAAATGTTCCATTGGCTCCATTTAATTTCATGAAGCTCCACTACTCATAAGCAGAGGAAGCATCTGAAGCTTTTACCCTTCTCTCATTTTTAATCTTATCCCATCTCCTAGGATATTTTCATCTGTTTCATGTCTCATATCTTTACCCCAACTGCTCTTTGAGCCCACAACCCTAACCTCTGTGCACTGTCTGTTAGTGAAATCTGTCTGTTTGTGGGATAAGTGCATTATTCATGTCTGCAATAATTTCAACAGGTTCAATCCTTTGAGAAAGGAGAGACTGATTGCATGTGCCTGTACACAAAACAAGCTATTGATTAAAGAAAAATCTGGGAGTCTCAGAGCTGTCTTCAAAGTTGACAGCCCCTTTTATATTCCTGCCTTCATTCATCCTTCAGTCAGAGTAGGAAAAGGAATATCCTTGCCTTGCCTCTCCTCTTGCAACATGCCCTTAGAAACACTCTGGGTGCAGTGTAGCTATGAGCTCCCTGCCCCAGGCAGCAGCTGTGGCAGCAGAAGGCCCCTGCCCTGCTGTGATGGAGGCTCCTTCCCCCCACACGTCTCCCCGCAGCGCCCTGGGCAGCTCCCCAGGCAGGCTGAGTGCTGAGCCTGGCAGGCAGCACAGTCCCTGCCCCGGCACACAGCCCCTGGGGCACAGCAGGACCTGCTCTGCAGGACAGCCCTGGGCACCCGGCTGCAGCCCCGGCTGCACAGCCTGAAAGACGGAAAAGGGGCCGCATAAGAAAAGCAAAAGGCAAAAAGAAGGTTTCACTGTAACTGAGAATAGGGGGGAGGATAAAGGCGGATATTTAGGGATAGTTTGTAGAAGCAGGAATGTAGAGCTTGTTAGAGAAAGGGGAATAGCAGGCACAGGGTCTGGGATAGTGAGGGGGATGAAGGCCATACTGATAAGGTTTGAGACATCTGGCAGGGAGGTGATTAGATGTCCACAAGAGTGAGACAAAACTAGTTTGGGGGATGCCCCCCCCTTCTCTGCCAGGAGTTATGGCGAGGAAGGTCAGAAGCCTTCACGAAAAAGACAACAAATTCAACTCATGACCCACTATGCAAGCGCAACAGGGGAGGGTCTGCATGCTTTGGGCTATAATGAATATGTATCCGAATTCCGGGAAACCATTGATTTTTTATTAGTTCGCCCTTTATCTGTAGCACGACTTTTCTGGACAGTGTGCCAGCTTGGAGGAATTATCCCCCTTGCACCAGGGCTTTTGTGCAATTGCCAATAAAACATAGCTTCTCTGTGTCCTTACAGGCTACAGGGTTTGATTTTCCGCATGTCACAGCCTGCAGCCGTCCTGGGACACGCAGCCCTCAGGGCTGGGCTCTGATGCTGTAGCACAGAAGCCCTCAGCTGAAGCCAAAATGTTTCCATGATAACAAAACATGGAGTGCCTTCAGCCTGGTCTGCAATGGGATATCCCAGAGTTAGTTATCCCTCTACTAAAAGCAGCTGCATGGCCTGCAGGGAGACTTACCTTGTCAAGGGCTGCGAGCAATGCTCCTGCACTGAGCTCACAGCTGCTCACAATGTACACATCTTGAGATCTCTCTCTCCTTTCCCTTCTGTCCTCCTGTCACCTGCAGGCTGTGCTGTGCAGAAGAGCTGCTCCTGGGCACAGCTGTCTCTCTGCAGCAGCACTGCCCATTTGTAGGAGCTCCCTGTTTCCCAGGAGCCCGGCCCAGCTCAGCAGCAGAGGATGTCATTTTCTCACTGCTCTCCCTGGAGATGACCCTGGGGCTCTGGGGCTGGCAGCTCCTGATAGACAACAGGGTCATCTCTGTAAAATGCACTTTGAAGTCAGATGAATTAATCACCAGTAGACAGACTGATTCCTGAAGCATTGCTTGTCCTAGCAGATTGTGTGTGCCTAGCAAAGCTGCAAATGCTCCATCTGGTCTGGTGGTTTTACAGTTCTTGCTATCGGTATTCCACATCATAACATCATGTAAAGCACGGGGAATTGAAGATTTAACACTCCAGTTCTGTGGACTGACTGTTCTGAACACCTGGCTCTCAGAAGAGAAGAAGAACTGCATACCCCAGAGGACTCTGAGTTCAGAGAGGAAGATAGGGAAGATAAGGAAGATAAGGGAGGAAGCCCCGGGATCTCTCATTTACTTGCTGCCCCATGTGTGGGAGCGCTCCCCAGCTGTGCACCTTCAGTTCAAAGTCAGGCTTTTGGTTTCAGACACTCACTCTCTCATTTTATTTGATTTAATACCGTAAATTCCAATCTTATTTTATAATATTATGTTGTCTTGCATTTTGATATCATATTTAGTAAATTTGACTTTCCTCCTTAGATTGTTGTCGCTGCTTTATTTTTACTATTTTATTTTATTTTATTTTGATTTATTTTATTTATTTTATTTTGATTTATTATTATTATTATTATTATTATTATTATTATTATTATTATTATTATTATTATTATTTTTGGCCAGTAGGACTGCAGGCCTGCTGCCCTCTGTCAGGGGCACAGATTGCTCTAGATCACTCCATGATAAGACAACACACTCAGTCATATGGTCTGCTTTTAGGGCAGATGTTTGGAGCCAAAAGTTGGACTTAATGATCCTTACAGGTCCTTTCCATTGCAGGATATGCCAGGATTCTATGACAGTGGGCACAAGCACAGTGATGTTGAAGTCACTGTGCTGTCACAGTGGATAGGAGCTCAGCGACTCCAAGTCACTGTGATGTCTTGGAGACATGGAGAGCAGTGATGTCAGAATTACTGAGTTGTGGCAGTGGTCAGTATTACAGTGATGTCAGAGTCACTGCACTGTAAAGGAGAGACAAACTCAGTGATTTCAGCTGCACTGTGTTGTCACAGCACACTGTGATGAACACAGTGGTGTTGCAGTCATTGTTCTGTGACAGTGAGAAGGAACACTGTAATGTCAGGGTCACAGTGCTGTCCAGTGGATGCAGGCCAGGAGCGTTGTGATGTCAGTTAGTGTGCTGTCACAGTGGGAAGGAGCACAGTGAAGGCAGATCCACTGCTCTGTCACAATGGGCAGTAGGGCAGTGATGATGGATCAAGGCAGATTAGAATCATAGAATCATAGAATCACAAGGTTGGAAATGAGCTGTAAGATCATCTGGTCCAACCGTCCTCCCACTACCATTTCCACCACAAGCACTAAACCATATCTTGTAGCTCCTCATCCTGATGCCTTTTGAACACTGCCAGGGACGGCGTCTCCACCAGATCCCTGGGCAGCCATTCAGTGCCTGACCACTCTCAGAGAGAACAAGTTTTTCCTTATGTCTAACCTAAACCTTCTCTGGTACAACTTGTGGCCATTTCCTCGGGTCCTGTTTGTTGCCTGGGAGAAGAGGCCAAACCCTTCTTCATCACAACTTGCCTTCAGGAGACTGTAGAGTGCAGTGAGGTCTCCTCTGAGCCTCCTCTTCTCCACACTAAACTATCCCAGGTCCCTCAGCCGCCCCTCATAAGACCTGTGCTCCAGATCCCTCATCAATTTTGTTGCCCTTCTCTGGACATGTTTCAGGGTCTTTCTTGTAGTGAGGGGCCCAAAACTGAACACAATATTCGAGGTGCTCCCTCACCAGCGCTGAGTACAGAGGGATGATCACCTCCCTGCTCCTGCTGGCCATGCTGTTTCTATTGCAGGCCAGGATGCCATTGGCCCTCTTGGCCACCTGGGCATGCTGTCTGCTCACGTTCAACCAAGCATCAACCATCACCCTCAGGTCTATTTCCACTTCACAGTCATCCAGCCACTCATGCCCAAGCCTGTAGCGCTGCATGCGGTTATTGTATCCAAAGTGAAGGACCCGGAAGGAGCTCTGCATGTGGGTTTAGCATCACATATGCCATCCTCAGAGCCATACATCCCAGTGAGGAAATGGTGCCTGTACCTTGGACTTGAGACATCTGAAGTTGAAAGATCGGTTGTGACTGACTACTTGTTCAGACTGGGCCACTCTCACATCCCACATCCTGGGATGAGACACACTGCCCATGTGGGACTTGGTTCTCATGACATCTTTGCACCCCATGCAGAGTCTGGCAGCTGCTGTCCCCTTCTCTTTCATTTGACATCACACAAACCTCCATCCCACTGCCCCAGGAAGGGTCCTGAGCCAGCATGAGGGACAGGATCTCCCTGCCAAGGCTCTGGGAATCAAGGCTTGGCCTTTCTGCTCCATAAGACAAAGGAGGCTTTTCTCAGCATCACAGCCACCATCCCAGTGCCTTGGTCTGCCTGCAATCATGGCTTCCAATTCTCTGCTCTAACAAGTCCCAGGGGAAGCTTGCTTGTGAATGGCCCTCAGTGGGGCCCATTAATACTGCAAGAAACTTCACTGTTCCTTCTGACTTTGTCTCCTTGAGCACTTCATGCAATCTTCTCTTCTCTCTGCACTGGAGGTTGATGGACTCAGCAGCAAATGCCCCCTGGGGCCCATTACAACCTGAAGAGCCGTGCAGTGCCTTGTGCCTTCCTGTCATCTTCTTCAGGTGTTCAGAACTTGTACAGCAAACTGGAGAGGTATCAGGAGAGAGCTTATAGAGGAAGAGAAAGATGGGCATTTAAGAAGTCTAGTTATTTATTTTTTTATAGTTGGGTTTGAACAAGAATTTAAAGCAGCACTCGGCAACTGATATTGATCCAGGATGTCCCCTAATGAGCTTTGCTCTGTCACTGTGTGTACAAACATCCTCCTCAGCCTCCCCACTCAATTTCTACTCACGTGGGCCCCATGGGACTTGCATCACTTTTCCTCACATCACTCTGCTCCTCTGCAGTTACCCGCTCACTTTTAAACCTCATTTGCACCAACTCCCACTGGCTTTCCCCAGAGAACCAGATGCACATGGGAAATGAAAGATTTCTCTTTTTTACCAACAAACAGTAGAAAACGTGATGCAATTGAATGAACCGTAAACACAGTGATCAACTGCATGCCTTGTCCAAGCTGCATCTAATGAGGCTTGTCTTTCACAGGGAATAGTTGTACAAGAAGTGAGTTAGACAGGAAGGGATAGATATAATGACAGCTAAGGAGTTGAGAAAAGAGTAGATGAAACTTTGGAGAGATGGAGCAAGTTCCAATAATCTCCCTGAAGATCAGAGATCAGGCAGATGGCTGGGAGGTATCTGAGTGAACAAAGAGCAAGGGATGGGGAAATCAGGAGGGCAGTGGGAAGGGCACGTGTCCAGATGGCCTACTGAAAACATGCCCTTGTTGAGGGCTGGCTTGAAAAACAAGGCTATGTTTAGAGTATCAAGGACACGATAACGGTGTAAAGGAGTTTGAGTAAACAACTGGTTGCAAGTTGTGCTGTATGGGAAAGCCATTGTGGGAAGCAGGCGTAGCAGGGAACTTCACGTTGTCATGGTTACAGGTCGACAGACATTAGTGATAGCCAGTGAAAACATGACAAGTGTACTTAAAAGTTATGTATTCTGTTGCTCTACCATTAAATGTTGGACTTAGTTGCTAACTCGTGTTGAGTCATCTCTAACTCTTCTTCAATTTTACTCACACTTTTCTTTGGGTTTACTCACACTTTTCTCCAGGCTTTACTGACATTCTACTCCGGGTGTGTATGCTCTCTCTTTTGGGGCCTACCCACACTTGACGCTGTTCTTTTACCACACTTTACTGTACCAGTTTACTCACACTTTACTCAAGGCTTACTCAAACTTACCTTCAACTTTACTCACACTTTTCTCTGGCTTTATTCTCACTTCTCAGGGTTTTTCTGGCATTTTACTCCGGCTGTGTATGCTTTCTCTTACGGACCTACCCACACTTTTCTCCCAGATTTTCTTACACTTTAGTCCTGGTTTACTCACAGTTTCCTCCAGGTTTTACTCACTCTTTGCACCAGGCTTGCACACTCTTTACTCTCAGATTACTCTTACTCTACTCCCGGTGGACTCACACCTTACTCTGGGTTTTACTCACACTTTATTCCGTGTTTGCTAACCCTTTTCTCTGTGTTTTCTCACACTTCACTTGGGGTTACATCACACTTCTATCCAAGTTTACTTGGGGAAGATGTAACTGAGCGAATCAGCAAAGAGTTTATCAGTCTCCTTGATAGCCCCTGTCACTGTGAAACCTTGGGAGTCTGGAGTGTAAGACAGAGAGCAAATGATGTCTGTTTGTCCAAGGGTAAACAGGAGGTTCTGTTTGTATGCACTGTTAATCTGATCACACTTAAGAATCCTTTCATCCTTTATCACTGCTGTTTGGGAGAAGCTAAGCCCAATTAACTCATTAGCAGGACAGAATTTCTTGCTTTAAGTGAATGGTGTATAAGATGCATGCTGAACACAATAAAGGAGAACTATTTTGATGTTACAGGAAACTGTGAGAGCTCTAACTGGACTGAGCGCCGACAACTTGAGAGGTCATGTTGAGATTTCATCTGTGCGGTCTGCTGGCAGGCCAAAAGAAGGCTGATGTGTTGGTACACTGCCTGGAGGGTAGACCGTGAGATGATTGTACTTTCAGTCTACCTGGACTGCTGGAAGACATTTGATACTGCCTTGTATGACACCCTTCTGTCTAGATGGTAGAGGCATGAACTGATGGATCGGCCACTCAGTGGATAAGGAATCCTATCAAAAACTTGAGTGTGAGACACAAATGTGCAACCAACACTGCCTTCCACATTTACCATTTGCATAGCAATCCAAATAATGCACTTGTTAGAACTCATTCTACTGAAGCTGCAGAACTCCTATAGCAGTTACATAAACAGAAACTTATGCATGACAAACTTGGACTGCCTTCTTGAGTTGTCAACTGATCTAAACAGTTCTCAGCATTTTTGGAAGATCATGCATGGACTGAATGCAGTAGCTAGAAGGATACATGGTGAGACAAAAGCAAAGATTAGTCCAGACATCATCTTGCTGTGAGGTATATAAATATAAGTCCGAGAGTAATTCCAGCTTCAGCACCCTACAGCACCTAACCCAGTCTGCCATTTCACTGCATGTAAAAGTCACACTCAGGCACAAATTGGCCCATAGATTCCACTAGTGGTAAGCAGAACTGCTTTGCAATCCCCATCTGCTCAGAGTCAAGACTTCATTATCAGAACCGCTAAATGAGAGATTACAATGGATTCTGGCCAATTGAGCACATCTGCCATAGAAGAACATGAACCACCAGTACTTTCAGGGGAAATGGGTTGTTAAATGATGTTTCTCCAGAAGTAGAAAAGGTCTGAAAGGCACAGCAGCTGCCTCTCACTAGGACAAACCTTCCTGCTCCACCACAAACATCCTTGTGTATGTTATAACTCACTGAGATGACTGTGCTTTCATGTCTACCCTGGTGAGAGGCAGACTTATCACTAAATCAACACAAAACTTACTGGAACAATACTTGCTTACTTTAAGATCAGACTCCAAAGAGTTTTTGATAAATTCTTCAATATGACCAACAAGGAAATTTGTAAAAGTATTCTGTTAGATTTAAAATAAATTAAAAAGTGGAACAACAGCCCTAAAAGGCATAACTTCCAACATGAACACAAGTCATCTGATAAACACAAACCATTATGTACCCACTAAGCTGTTGGCCAAGCACAAGCATTCTGGTAAGCATCTGATGCTGCAAAGGACGCTTGTAGATTCTTATTATTTTCATTTTCTTCAGTGAAGCTAAGAACTAAAATGTACTTTTATTAGGGAACAGAACTTGACAGTAAGATATGTGTTTCCTTTACTGACGGAGACCAGCTCAAGACACCTGGAACAGACGGGCTTAGGCTCTGGTGGCGCAAGAAGCAATCTTCATTGTTGTTACAGGCTTTTTATATCTTTTAGCTACAGGAGTATACAATACTTAAATCAGATAACATTCATGCAGCTGACAGCAATACATCATTACTTAATTAACTCTTTTGTGGATTATGATCAAAAGGCGTTCTATTCACAGCACATGTTCTGCTCTTGGTCACGGAACGAAGAAGCTGTAACTTATGCTTGCCAGTTTCACATGACAGTCCTTCCCTTTCAGGAGGGGCCGCATGTTCCCTGTTTGACCCTTTCAGGCCAGCCAGGTCTGTTTTGCTTAACAGTCTTCCTCACTTTACCTTGGCCTAACCACAGAAAAGAAGGAAGGCAACTTTCATATTTTTCTTTCCTAACCTTTGAAAGCATCAGTAAAGACAAGCCTCAGCTTCCCAATAAATGTGAGACTCACAGAAGAACAACAGCCTTGTTTGGTGAGATGAAGCTTAACGTAATTAATTTTATATCATTTTCAGTGAGGACACTTTGCCTTGAGAAAGACCATGCTAACAGCCAAATGTAAGAAATACTTTGTTCCTTGTCAGAAAACATTGCTTTGCTTTTTTTTTTTCTTTTTTTTTTTTTTTTCCTTTTTTTCATTAACATAGCTTGGTGGAAGAACTCTCACTGAAAAATAAAGCTGATTTGTTTAGCATTAAAAATAGCCCCAAATAGCCCCCAAAAAACAATTCTACATCCTGCATCCTCAAGTAGTAATGAAGAAATACCCAGTAGAAAAGCTCTCCCTCTTTCCACAATCCCTCATGATGATCATTTTGAATAGAAGAAAGAAAAGAACTCTTGTATGAGGCAAAATTTTCATGCCTTTGAGAAATAAACAATCACTTTCAACAGCTCCAGGAATATTTTTTTTTCCCCTTTCAACTGAACTCCATTACTGAAAAGTTTTGTGGCACGCTGCTGTAGTGAATGCTGAAGGCCACTAGGTGTCACCAACCACTACACTTCCAGAGAGACGATGAGCGCAGTCTCCTACAGCGTCTCGCGTTAACATTTCTACATAATAGTGATTCCTTGTCTGAAGTTCTCGGAAGATCTCTACAAATTTCCATTCTGTGCATTACTTATGCTGGAGGTTGGTGGTCGTGCCTGTGTCAGGGGGCTGGAACTTGATGATCCTTGGGGTCCCTTCCAACCCCAGCCATTCTATGAGTCTACGATTCCATGATTGTGCATTTATGTTATTATAACCATTGTTGCTACTCTTCATTAAGCTAATTTCGTAAGAAAATGTACTTTCCTCAAAGCATGGAAAACTGTCAGCGTTCTCAAGAAAACAAACAAACAAACAAACAAACAAAAAACCCCACAACAATCCAACAAAACAACAAAACACATTTCTGTCTCCACATCCAAACTGACTCCAGAGGAAAACAAAACCTGTTCCGTGTCTTATTCTGTGACAATCTTTATGCCTGAGGTGCTATTTCTAGACAAATGCACCATTTCTGAGAGACAGAAATGGTTGTTATATAATAATTCTACCCTCAAGGTAGTGCTGAGGACGTACAAAGTGATATGTATTTCTGCACGTACTGACAGCATCATCAAAATGGTGTTGCTGAGAGGCTGATATTCATTGCATAAGTAGCTGGATCAGGCAACTGAAAAAACAGCAGTAGGCCAGAAACACTGAAGTATTTACTTCTAGCATTCTGACTTTCTAGATATACTTTAAGACAGTGTTTATAGCATGTAACAATTCTAACTTTGTCATTATGAAAGCAAATAAGCTGTTCAGGTGAGATTTGTAAGCAAGAGCAAGTTAAAGCCACTTTTCCAGTGTACAATGGGGTTCACGTATCAGCCAGTAATGACAGATATCATTACTGCTGTGGAAGGCACTGACACAGCATCCCTTGCAAGGATATTCACATGGGCTGGGACAATCTCAAGCACAAATGCAAGCAGAGTGGAGAATGCACTTAGAGCAGTCCTGAGGAGAAACACTTTGGGTGTTAGTTGATGAACTGGCAGCGTGCACTTACTGCCCAGAAAGCCAACCGTATCCTGGGCTGCATCCAATGAAGTGTAGCTGGTAGGTCAAGGGAGGCAAGAAGGCCAATGGCATCCTGGCTTGCATCAGAAACAGTGTTGCAAGCAGGAGCAGAGAGGTGATTGTTCCCCTGTATTCAGCACTGGTGAGGCCGCACCTCGAGTACTGTGTCCAGTTTTGGGCCCCTCACTGCAAGAAAGATATTGAGGCCCTGGAACGTGTTCAAAGGAGGGCAACAAAGCTGGTGAGGGGTCTGGAACACAGGCCATATGAGGAGAGGCTGAAGGAGCTGGGAATGTTCAGCCTGGAGAAGAGGAGGCTCAGGGGAGACCTCATTGCTCTCTATAACTTCCTGAAGGGAGGCTGTAGTGAGCTGGGGGTCGGCCTCTTCTCTCGTGTCATTAGTGATAGGACCAGGGGGAATGGCTTCAAGCTACGGCAGGGGAGATTCAGGCTGGACATGAGGAAGTATTACTTTTCGGAAAGGGTGGTCAGGCACTGGAACGGATGCCCAGGGAGGTGGTGGAGTCACCGACCCTGGGGGTGTTCAAGGAAAGACTGGATGTTGTATTGAGGGACATGGTTTAGTAGGAGCAATTGAGAATAGGTGAACGGTTGGACTGGATGATCTTTTAGGTCTTTTCCAACCTTGGTGATTCTATGATTCTATGATTCTAATTCTCCCCCTCGATTCCACTCTTGTGTGACTCCACCCAGAGTACTGCATTCAGATCAAGGGCCGCAAACAACAGGACATGAGTCTGCTGGAGCAAGTCCAGGGAAGGGTAACAAGGATGAGCAGAGGGCTGGAACATGACTCGTGTGCAAAGAGAGGCCGAGAGAGTTGGGGTCATTGAGCCTGGGGAAGAGACGTCTCTAGGGAGACCATATGGCTGCTTTTCACAGCACAAGTCTCTACAAGGAAGTTAGGAGGGAATCTCTATTAGGAATGAAGTGATGGCACAAGGGGTAACAGCTTAAATCAAAGGAGAGGAGATTTAAATTGGATTTTCAGAAGAAACTCTTTCCTATGAGAGTGATAATGAACTTGAGAGGTTGCCCAGACAGGTTGTGGCAGTCCTATCCCTGGAAGAATTCAATGTCAGTTTGGATGGGGCAAGAGAAAGGTGCCCCTGCTCATGGCAGAAGGATTGGAACTGAGTGATTTTTGTTGTCCCTTCCAAGCTAAACCATTCTGTGATTCTATGATTCAACATTCCCTGGTGGTGGGAAACAGCAGGAAAGAGAAAGGGAAAATTGCAGCTTGGATGGTGGAGACTTGGATGGTGTCAGGACCTCACCTCCCCTCAATTTCTAATCTAAATCACACCTCTTTTAATTTAAAACTGTTCCCCCTTGTCCTATCACTATCTGCCCATGTAAGAAGTTGATTTTCCTCTTGCTTCTAAGCTCTCTTTAAATATTGCAAAGCTGCAAAGTATCCTCCTTAGAGCTTTCTCTTCTCCAGGCAGAACAACTGCAACTTCCTCAGTCTCTCTTCATAGCAGTGTCCCGAGCCCTTTGTTCATCTTTGTGGCTTTCCTCTGGACCTGCACCAAAAACTCAACATCACAATCCAGATGGGGCCTTCTGAGGGCTGAGTAGAGAAGGACAGTGCCTTCCCTCACTCTGATGACCACCACTCTGTTGATGAAGCCCAGGGTACAGTTGGTCTCCGGCTGCAAACACACATCTGGCTCCTGTAAGGGTTTTCATACAACAGGAGCGCTAAGTCCTTCCCAGTCATATGGACTCCAGGAGAAAAAGAGCAGGGTGATGCCTCATAGAGGCGGAAGGAATCCAAACACAGGTTTAGGAACATGATATCCATTGACAGTAAATACAGACACATATATATATGAACAGTAAAGTAGAAGTATATATTAATGAAAAGAAATACATAAAATAAACAGAAACGAGCATAAAATAGTGTCATTGTGGAGAAGACAGTATCACATGTAGAGACAGAATAAAAGCTTATGCCTGCTGAAATGTGGCCATGACATAATTTTCCTCACTGCATCCCTAAGCTCCTGGTTCCTCATGCTGTAGATGAGGGGGTTAAATGTTGGAGGCACCACCGAGTACAGAAATGACACCACCAGGTCCAGGGATGGGGAAGAAAGGGAGGGGGGCCTTAGATTGGCAAAAAAGCCAGTGGTGACAAACAGGGAGACCACAGCCAGGTGAGGGAGGCACGTGGAGAAGGCTTTGTGTCGTCCCTGCTCAGAGGGCATCCTCAGCACTGCCCTGAAGATCTGCACATAGGACACAACAATGAAAACAAAACATCCGGATAAGACAAGGACACTACAGAAAATAAGACCAACTTCCCTGAGGTAGGAATTTGAACAGGAGAGCTTGAGGATCTGAGGGATTTCACAGAAGAACTGATCCACAGCATTGCCTTGGCAGAAAGACAGTGAAAATGTATTGGCAGTGTGCAACAGAGCATTCAGAACTCCACTGCCCCAGGCAGCTGCTGCCATGGTGGCACAAGCTCTGCTGTCCATCAAGGTCCCGTAGTGCAGGGGCTTGCAGATGGCAACGTAGCGGTCATAGGACATAATGGTGAGAATGCAATACTCTGCTGACATCAGAAAGACAAACAGAAAGGTCTGTGCAACACATCCAGCATAGGAGATGTGCCTGGTGTCCCAGAGGGCATTGGCCATGGCTTTGGGGAGAGTGGTGGAGATGCAGCCCAGGTCGAGGAGGGCGAGGTTGAGCAGGAAGAAGTACATGGGGGTGTGCAGGCGGTGGTGGCAGGCTACGGCTGTGCTGATGAGGCCGTTGCCCAGGAGGGCAGCCAGGTAGATGCCCAGCAAGAGCCAGAAGTGCAGGAGCTGCAGCTGCCGCGTGTCTGCCAACGCCAGGAGGAGGAACTCGCTGATGGAGCTGCTGTTGGGCATCTGCAGTTCCTGCTGGGTCTGGAGTCCTGTGCAGAGTGCAGAAGATAATGACAAAACAAGACCTTTTTCAGAGACTCTCCTCCCACCATACTATAACAGTTTTTCTTTCTCTTAGGAAAATGTTCATTTTATTTGAATTTATTTTCATGAGTTTCATCAACCCCTAAGAAGTACAAGATTAAGGAGCTCTTACGTTCCTCTCATTTCCTAATCACACCCCAGCTCTGTGGATATTTTCCTCTTTGGAACAATTTCCATGCCTCAGATCTTCTCCCCGTCTGCACTCAGAGTG
This sequence comes from Tympanuchus pallidicinctus, assembly GCF_026119805.1. Classification (NCBI taxonomy): domain Eukaryota; kingdom Metazoa; phylum Chordata; class Aves; order Galliformes; family Phasianidae; genus Tympanuchus; species Tympanuchus pallidicinctus. Next base: position 95,600 of record NW_026294774.1, read on the forward strand.
CCCATCTCAGCCTCTGTGCATTAAATTTCTCTCTTAGGGAAAGCTGCCTGTGTGCAGGATAAGTGCAATATTCATGTCTGCTGATAATTTTGGTAATTTCAGCTGGTACTTTCGGAGAGGAGACGCGGAAAGCACATGAAGAGCTTGTTCATATAATAGCAGATTGAGGAAGGTAGAATTCAGGATTCTCAGAGACGTGTTCAGATTTCACAGCTTCTTTCAGATTTCCCAACTCTTTCCCCTTCCCTAAGAACAGGAAATGGAAAATCCCTTCTTTGTCTCTCCTCTTGCAACGTGCCCCTGGAAACACACTGGCATGCAGTGTGTCTTGTGAACCCCCTGCCCCAGGCAGCAGCTGTGACAGCAGAAGGCCCCTGCCCTGCCCTGCCCTGCCCTGCCCTGCCCTGCCCTGCCCTGCCGGGGGGCTCCTTCCCCCCACACATCTCCCCACAGCGCCCTGGGCAGCTCCCCAGGCAGGCTGAGTGCTGAGCCTGGCAGGCAGCACAGTCCCTGCCCCGGCACACAGCCCCTGGGGCACAGCAGGACCTGCTCTGCAGGACAGCCCTGGGCACCCGGCTGCAGCCCTGGCTGCACAGCCTGCAGCCGTCCTGGAACACGCAGCCCTCAGGGCTGTGCTCTGATGCTGCAGCAGGAAAGCCCTCAGCTGGAGCAGGTTTTTATCCAAAATAAAGAAATATGGAATGCCTTCAGCCTGTTTTGCAATGGATGTCCCAAATTCAGTGATTCCTGCAGTAAAAGTCGCAACGCTGCCTGCAATGAGAGACTTGCCTTGTCAAGGGCTGTGGGCAATGCTCCTCCAGTGAGCTCACAGCCTAACATGCCACACAGCGTGTAAGATCTCTTTCTTCTGTCCTGTCACCTGCAGATCATGTCCCCAGCTCTGCTGAATGCTTCACAGGAGCTGCTCATGGGCACAACTGTCTCTCTGCAGTGCTGCCTACTTGTATGAGCTCTGTTTCCCAGTAGACCAGACTAGCTCAGCAGCCAAGAATGTGATTTCTTTCTCTCCCTGGAGATATCCATGTTTCTCCTGAGCTCTTCCAAGGCATCAGGGTCATCTCTGCAGAACGTATTTCAAAGTCAGCTCAATTAATCAACACATCCACTGGATTCCAGAAGCAGGTCAACTAATTCCAAGCCCCAGCCATGTTGCCAACCACCAGATCAGCCTGTCCAGCATCCAATCCATCCTGACCTTGAATGTACCCAGGGTTTGGTCATCCACAGCCTCTTTTGGCAACATTTTCCAGTGCCTGTGTCTAAGAAATGTCTTCCTAAAACCATTTAAAAGCCGTTTCAATTTGTCTAATTACTGTCAGACCATCACTTCCAAATCCTAAAAGTAGGCATCTCATCTGCTGGTGGAAACCCCGGGGCTGAAATGGGATCAGTTCCTCACAGAACCATGGGAGCCAGGAGTCCTCTTAGCTGAGTTCAGATGTGCACAATGAGGTGTCGGTGTGTGAGGCCCTCATCTGAATCCTTGGTCTTTCTTCAACAGGACTGCACTGCTCACACACAGACACTCAGTGATGCCCAAGGTGCCTGGGGTGATCCCAGCTGTGTGCTGGTGCTTGTAAGCTGTGGTGGCAAATCTGTGAGACAGACACCTCCTTCCTGAGCATCAGCTGAGGGCCAGAAGGGAGGCATTCTTGGCCATCCTAAATGCCACCACAGCCCTGTGCTTAGGGCACCCAGTGTGCCTTTTGCACCTGCCCCAAGGAGCATGTGGTGTTATTCTGCTGACCAAATGGATGAACTCACAACAGAAGAGGCAGATCTTCCTCTGTGCTCCACCTGTGGCATACTCTGGAGTTCAAGGCATTACAAAGCTAGGACACATTTACATTCTTTCACTGATGACACTGTAGTTTGCTCTGGGCTGTCATGTAAATGGCATCAGAAGTCGTCTCAGGTCATGCAAGTTCCCAGTTCACAGGGAAATGGCAATCACTGCTCCAGTTTTCAATAAGAACAAGCAAGATTATCCAGGCAATTCTGGACCTGTCAGTCTCAAGTCAGTGCCTGGTAAAATTATGGAAAAAAATGATACTGAGAGTTATTAAAAAGCACCTGAAGAACAATTCTGTCAATGGCAGAGAGAACACAAGTTCATGAAGGGAAGGTCCTGTTTAACTTCATATCCTTTTATGACAAGGTCAAATTTAGATGAACTAGGGAAGCCATCTGATGTTATCCTTGAGGATTTCAGGAGAGCTTTTGATATTGTATCTCACAGAATTCGTCTGGGCAAAATGTCCTGCATATTGCTAGACAGAAATAGAATGTGGTGGGTGAGCAGTTGGCCAGTGGGTCCGACTCAGAGGGTGGCAAATGGGGTTCCATCAGGCTTGCAGATGGCCACTGGCAGGGTTCCCCAGGGCTCCGTTTGAAGACCACTTCTTTTTAATGCATTTGTGATTGAGTGCATGTATGGCCAGAAAATGTTTTGAGTAAGATTGCGGCTGGTACCAAATAGGGTGGAGCTCCTTGCCTCCATTGAGGGTGGAGAGGACTTACAGAGAGATGTGCTCCAGTTAGAGAACTGGGTAAGCACAAAATGCAGATGAAGTATAATGAGAACAAGTGTGTGATTCTGAACCCGGGTAGGGGCAGCCCTGGACATACACACTGACTGGATATGGGACTATGGAGAGCAGTCCCACTGAAAGGGATTCAGGGTCATGGTCAGCATGAAATTGAATGTGAGTCAGCAGTGTGCCCAGGCAGCCAGGAAGGCCAACTGTCCCCTGGGATGCACTGAGCATGGCATTGCCATGTGGGTGAGGGAAGGGATTGTCCTGATCTGCTCTGCACTGCTGCAGCCTCACCTGGAGCACTGGGTGCACTTCTGGGCACTGCAGAACATAAAGGACATAAAACTACGGGACGCTGTCCAAAGGAGAGCACCAGAACTGAGAATCTGAAGTTCAATGTTTCATCTGGATTGACTGCTTGTTCAGAGTGGTCCCTTCTCACATCCCACATCCTGGGATGAGACACACTGCCCACATGGGACTTGGGCCTCACGGCATCCTTGCACCCCATGCAGAGTCTGGCAGCTGCTGTCCCCTGCTTTTTCATTTGACATCAGACAAACCTCCACCCCACTGCCCCAGAAAGGGCCCTGAGCCAGCAGAAGAGACAAGATCTCCCTGCCAAGGCTCTGGGGATCAGGGCTTGGTCTTTCTGCTCCATAAGACAAAGGAGGCTTTTCTCAGCATCACAGCCACCATCCCACTGCCTTCGTCTGCCTGTAATCATGGCTTCCAAAGAGAGCATTCTCTGCTCTAACAAGTCCCAGGGGAAGCTTGCTTGATAACGGCCCTCAGTGGGGCCCATTAATACTCCAAGAAACTTCACTGTTCCTTCTGACTTGGTGTTCTTGAGCACTTCATGAAATCTTCTCTGTGCACTGGACGTTGACGGACTCAGCAGCAAATGCCTCCTGGGGCCCATTACAACCTGAAGAGCCCTCCTGTGCCTTGTGCCTTCCTGTCATCTTCAGGTGTTCAGAACTTGTACAGCAAACTGGAGAGGAATCTGGAGAGAGCTAAAAGGGGAAGAGAATGACGGGCATTTATGAAGACTGTTTATTTATTTATTTATTTAAAGTTGGGTATGAACAGGAAGCTAAAGCAGCACTTGGCAATTGATATTGATCCAGGATGTCCCCTAATGAGCTTTGCTCTGTCACCGTGTGGACAAATGTCTGCCTCAGCTACCCTTCCCCATTTCTACTTACATTGGCCCCATGGGACTTGCATCACTTTCCCTCACTTTGCCCTTCTCCTCTGGAGTCACCCGCTCAGTGTTACACACGCTTTGCACCGGCCCTCCCCGGCTTTCCTCAGAGAACAAGGTGCACATGGAAAATAAAAGATTTCTCATTTTTTTCCAACAGCAGTTGTAAACATGATACAATTGAATGAACAGTAAAACACAGTGGTCAGCTGCATGCCTTGTCCAAGATGCCTCTAGTGAGGTTTGCCTTTCACAGGTAATATTTGTACAAGAAATATGTTAGTCAGAGATAGGAAGGGATAGATGGAATCACAGTTCTCTGCTCTAACAAGTCCCTGGGGAAGCTTGTTTGTGAATGGCCCTCAGTGGGACCCATTAATACTCCAAGAAACTTCACTGTTCCTTCTGACTTTGTCTTCTTGAGCACTTTGTGCAATCTTCTCTCTGCACCAGAGGTTGATGGACTCAGCAGCAAATGCCCCTTAGGGGCTCATTACAACCTGAAGAGCCGTGCTGTGCCGTGTGCCTTCCTGTCATCTTTTTTCAGGTGTTCAGAACTTGTACAGCAAACTGGTGAGGAATCTGGAGAGAGCTAAAAGGGGAAGAGAAGAACAGGCAATACGAAGTCCACTTGTTAATTTTCATACTGTTAGATTTAAACATGAACTTAAAGCAGGACTTTGCGACTGGTATTGATCCAGGATGTCCCCTAATGAGCTTTGCTCTTGTCACTTTGTGGACCAACATCCACCTCAACATCCCCACCCCATTTCTACTCACATTGGCCCCACAGGACTTGCATCTCTTTTCCTCACAACACTGTTCTCCTCTGGAGTCGCTTGCTCAGTGTTAAACCTCCTTCGTACCAACTCCCCCCGGCTTTCCTCATAGAACGAGGTGCACATAGCTGCACATGGGCAAGGAAAGATTTCTCTCTCTCTCTCTTTTTTTTTTTTTTTTTTTTCTTTTTCTTTCTGCCAACAAACAGAAGGAAACATGATGCAATTGAGTGAACAGTAAAACACAGTGGTCAGCTGCATGCCTTGTCCAAGCTGCATCTAACGAGGTTTGTCTTTCACAGGGAATATTTGTACAAGAGATATGTTGGACAGGGATAAGTAAGGATAGATAGAATCACAGTTAAAGAGTTGAGAAAAGAGTTCATCAGACTTTGGAGAGATGGAGCAAATTCCAGTAATCTCCCTGAAGGTGATGGATCAGCCATATGTTTGGGAAGAATCTGAGTGAAGAACGAGCAAGGGATGGGGACATCTGGAGAGCAGTGGGAAGAGCATGTGTCCAGATGGCCTGCTGAAAACATGCCCTGAACCGTGGTCACAGATTTAGGAGAGCTGGAGACACCTGGAGGATGAGGGACATCAAATACACAGCAGGGTAGAGCAGCGGTGGACGGAGGGCATAGGTCACAGGGCATTGGCACTGGCACCACTGTCTGTGTCCCTGTACCTGAAGGCATCTGTGTCCTGCAAACACAATTCTGGAAAACACTGTGCTTTTTGGAAAAATAAATAAATAAATAAATAAAATAAAAGACACAATATCCCCTCAAAAGTGAGCATTTTCAGCTTAAAAAGGGGGATGACACGTGAGACTATATGAAGTTGAGAAGTGGTAATACATATCAGCTCCCACTTGCAGACGTCTTTCTTGTGTTGGAGATCTGAAATATGGAGGCACTACTCTGCTTAATGCTTTCCTGCATCTTCGAGCCATTTTCTTGTTCAAATAAAAAAAGGTGGAGGGCGACTTCTAAAGCATTTCTGAATAATAGGACAAGGATGAAACACAACAAACCAAAAGAGAGATTTACATTAGACGTTTGGAAGGAATTTCTAACATTCACAGAATCACAGAATTGTAGGGGTTGGAAGGGACCTCCATATCTCATCGAGTCCAACCCCCTGCCAAAGCAGGTTCCCTACACCTGGTCACACAGGTCAGCATCCAGGCAGGTCTTGAACATCTCCAGAGAAGGAGACTCCCCCACCTCCCTGGCAGCCTGTTCCAGTGCTGCATCACCTCACTGTACAGAAGTTCCTTCGCACATTGCTGCACAACTTCCTATGCTGCAGTTTCCAGCCGTTTCCCCTTGTCCTGTCTCCACTCAACACTGAAAAGAGTCCGGCCTCGCCATTCTGCCCCCCACACCTTAGATATTTATAGACCTGGATCAGGTCCCCTCTCAGTCTCCTTTTCTCAAGGCTGAACAGACCCAGTTCACTCAGTCTTTCCTCATAGCAGAGATGCTCCAGGCCCTTCACCATCTTTGTGGCCCTCCGCTGGACTCTTTCCAAGAGATCCCTGTCTTTTTTGTTCTGGGGAGCCCAGAACTGGACACAGTACTCTGGATGAGGCCTTACCAGGGCAGAGCAGAGGGGGAGGATCACCTCCCTCCACCTGCTGGCCATGCTCTTTTTAATGCACCCCAGGATGCCACTGGCCCTCTTGGCCACAAGGGCACACTGCTGGCTCATGGCCAACCTGTCATGGCCACCAGGACACCCAGGTCCCTCTCCGCAGAGCTCCCCTCCAGCAGCTCATCCCCCAACCTGTACCGGTGCATGCAATTATTCCTCCCCAGATGCAAGACTCTACACTTGCTTTTGTTAAACCTCATCCGTTTTTTTCTGCCCAGCTCTCCAGCCTGTCCAGCTCTCGCTGAATGGCAGCACGGCCTTCAGCCAATCCTCCCAACTTCGTCTCATCAGCAAACTTGCTGAGGGTGGCCACCATCCCCTCATCAAGGTCATTGATGAAGATGTTGAACAAGACCTTACCCAGCACAGACCCCTGAGGAACACCGCTGGTTGCAGACCTCCAACCAGACTCTGCACCACCAACAACGACTCTCTGCACTCTGCCAGTCAGCCAGTTCTCAACCCACCTCACTGTCCACTCATCCATCCACACTTCCTCAGCTTTGTTGTAAGCATGTTGTGGGGGACAGTATCAAAAGCCTTGCTGGAATCAAGGTAGGCTACATCCACTGCTCTCCCTCCATCCACCCAGCCAGAGACAACATCATAGAAGGCTACCAGATTGGTCAAACACGACCTCCCCCTGGTGAATCCATGCTGACTGCTCCTGATAACCTCCTTTTCTTCCATTGTCAGGAGATGACATCCAGCACAAGCTGTTCCATCACCTTTCCAGCTACAGAGGTGAGGCTGACTGGCCTATAGTTGCCTGGGTCTCCCTTCTTGCCCTTTTTGAAGACCGGAGTGACATTGGCTCTCCTCCAGTCTTCAGGCACCTCCCCCATCTTGGAGACCTCTCAAAGATGACAGAAAGCAGTTCAGCAATCACATCTGCCAGCTCCTTCAGCACCCGTGGATGCATCCCATCGGCTCCCTTGCATTTATGAACACTGGTGTTGCCTAGGCACTCTCGGATCGCCTCTTACCTGATTGAAGGGAGGTCTTCCATTCCCCAGACCCTCTCACTCACCTCCAGGGTTTCGGATTCCTGACGGGGAGCTTTTTCACTGAAGACAGAAGCAAAGAAGGCGTTCAGTATCTCTGCATTCTCAGCATCCCCTGTTATCAGAACACCCCCGTCACTTAGCAGGGGAGCCACATTCTCCCTAGTCTCCCTTTTACTGTTAACATACTTAAAAAAGCCTTTTTTATTATCCTTTATCCCCTTCACCAGATTTAATTCCAGGCAGGCTTTAGCCTTCCTCGTTGCATTCCACAGATCATGATGTGAGGCATGGAGCTGGTATGGAACAGGCAGCCCAGAGAAGATGGGGTTGCCTCATCCCTGGAGATATTGAAGATGTCAAAGGCTCCAGGCATCCTCATCTACTGTGTGACAACCCTGCACACAGCAAGGGAGATGGAACTAGATGGGCTTTAAGGTCCTTCCAACCCAAACCGTTCAAAAATCCTACAATACTTGTCAGCCTCTTCCAACAAGGGATCCTGTTTGCTCAGCTATTCCCTGATCACCTCTTCTTCCACCAACAGTACATCTGCCTTGCACCAACATTTCCCACCTGTCTCTGGCACCCAGGATTCCAAGAAGCCCAGACCAACTAATAAACCGTGAGGAAGGAAATGAGTATCAGAGACTTTTCCATGTCCTGTCTCACCAAGTTCCTGCCCCATTCTATGCTTGGCCCATGTTGAAAGGAGCCGCGGGAGACAAGCCTCATGCTATCATGGTCAGCAAGTCGCGTTTATTGATTACCAAAGATTCTCTTTTATACAGGTCTTAATGATCCTCATACATAGTGCAAAAGCGAGCTCAACATTGGTGCTTAAAGCTGAATGCCAATCCCTCCCATCTTATGCCTGTTCTTCATTCCTTAGATATTGCTTCTGTTTCTTTGTATCCACCATGTCCTGTGTCCTTGCTGCGTTAACAATTTAGACAAGCTAGGTTCTGTAACCCTCCAGCTCGTGATCAGTGAGCGGTACCCTGCTTATGTGCCCTTTGTCACGTAGCCATTCCTCCACAATTCCCCCGTTTTCTTTAGAAGCGATCAATGAAACACTGGTCCTAGAATCAACTATACGCATGAGGGCATTTTGCAAGCATTTGAAAATACAAGGGAGTAACAATACCATGGCCAATACCGCGAGACCAAATACAATCAGGTGTTGTAAGAGGGAGGTTAGCCAGGGCCCCAAGCCCAGGCCTTTCAGCCAATCGTCAAGGCCAAAGCCAGAATTAACCTGCAGATGGCTTGTTAGCTCATGTAGCTGTTGTATTTGCTGATGTATGGATGTCGAATGATCAGATAGGTTCATACAACACATACCCTCAAAGTCCTCACACCCGTGCCCTTGTGCTAGAAGCAGAAAATCTATTGCTGCTCTATTTTGAAGCGTGGCATGCCGTACTGAATCCACATCCATTAACAACTGAGATAGTGCTTCTGAGGTGGCATTTGTTTGCTTAGCGAGCCAGCAACCTAGCTTATTAAGGCTGGATAGAGCTTTAGCACTAGCCACCCCTAGGGGATGTAGGGAGTAGAAAAACCTTTCTTCAAAATTCCACAAATTAAGGTTGTCATCGCAATCCTTTGCAAACGCATGAGCAACCCGCTTTACCCTAGAGAAGCCCTTTGAGTAATTTCTATAGGCTTGCAGAATCATAGATGTATTGGGTGTTAACAATGTGAGGCGACCTAGGGTGCATGGACCCCCTTCGATCTTGGAGGGTATACCCGGCCAAGCCCGATCACCACAGATCAGGAATATTCCGTAGAGTAATGCTATAGGGCTATTGGATGATCGGGAGACATTATTACTTCTGTAGTTGCACCATGCCGATGTATTTCTGTACACCGGAATGCTAGAGTTGACGCTTATAGGGTATGACTGGTTTGCCTGTCTACCTGTAGGACCGGCCCGATACACACTGGTCCAGTTAAAGAAAACGCACCAGTCAGCCCGAATCGAACCCAAAATTTCCAATTCTTGGGGTTCTAGGGGAGATGACGGGAAGTATGGTACCTGGGAATCCCAATTATCTGCATAATGCTGGGTGTTGTTTGGCTGACAGGACGTAGCCTTGTGTGGGCAAGGGGGCTCGTCTAACGGGATACCCACCAGGCAGGTAGAAAAGGGATTCCCGGGGGTTGTTAAGGCTAGACAAATGGCGTCCTGGCCAGTCTTATTAGCCAGGGTAACCCAAATATTCTCCTTGGGCTGGACTGGAGCCCACATGGCATAGTTTAATAATGGCCATACCAATAGGGCTAGGCAGCTGGGGCCCATCGGCCCTGGGGACATTGATAATTGATAATTCGGGACCTTCTAACAGCCAAAGCTCGACTGGCAAGATGGGTCAGGTGCCAGGCAGAATGGCCTGGAGTTCCCGGGTCCAGGCCCTTGTCTTCCGCGTTAATAGACCACCACGTCCACGAACAATGACGACACCACAATGCGTGGTGGGGGTGCCAGAAGTGAGCTTGAGGGAGCCAGGCCAAGGCACCGCAGCCGCCACAGATTAATTGAATCTGAGAGCTATGAAGCAGGCTATTACAGCCCCAGCACCCCGACTTGGTTGGAATAGGACCCCGCAGTTGACCTACTGCCCACGCCAACTCGCGGTATGGGTAGTAGAGTTCAGAAAACGGTTCACGCAGATGTTCTTTGATGGACAGCCAGATCGAAAGTACGAGCGAAAGGTGGGGGTCTTCCAGTAGCTGCAAACAGCTTTCAACGTACGCGATCGTCGTCCTCTCCAGGGTGAGGTGACTCTGCGGGTCTTGTCCAGCGAGCAGGGATCCACTCTGAACCTGAAACTGTTGTAGTGGCAGGCTGTAGTGGCCACTCAGTTGGCCAACTCTCTGGAGCTATTATAGAGGTGTCCGCGCCAGTATCTAGTAATCCTAACAAAACCACTTTGCAGGACTGGAATATCAGCGTACACTCCTTCCTTGGGCGGGTTGACAGATCCAGGGTTAAAAGGGTAAGTCCTCCAGTAGATCCAAACCCCTTGTCAAGGCGAGGTTGTGACTTAAGAGGATTCAGATTCGCTGTAAATTGGGGTAAGGGTACCAACTGGGCAATTCGCTGACCTTTTAGAATTTTTATTGTAGGAGATGGTGTGTGGATCATTATCATAATTTCGCCTTGATAGTCTGCGTCAATTATTCCGGGTATAACAAATACTCCAATCATGCTTGCAGATGAGCGGCCTATTAAGAGTCCTCCCATAATTTGTCCATTTATGTTAACAGGGCCAAAGATGCCTGTGGGAACCTTGTGAGGCTGTGACGTCAATACGACCACGTCTACTGAGGCTGCCAGGTCCAGGCCGAGGCTTCCCCTAGTGGCGGGTTGGGGTTGGAGCGTTGATTGTTGTTGCTCGGTGCCATGGCAGCGGCTATTTGTGTCTGGGCGCGGCTGCTGTTCGCGCTGTGCTTGAAGTTTCCCGACCGCCGCTTACACATGCTGGTATTGTGCGTAGTCGAGTGGCACTTATTGCACCAGACTCCAGAAGCTTGACATTCTTTGCGAACATGTCCTTGGTTGCCACAGCGGTAGCAGCGTATGCAGGAATTGTTAGTTGACCGGGGGCTGAGAGCTGCCGCCTGGAGGGGCGCAAGAGCCGCCAACACTTGCGCTTGGGAGCTTTCAGAATGTTTCCGCAAGAGTCGAGCCTGCTCCTTTATCCTCTCCCCTAGCCTCTCTATAGCACTAACCAGTAATGCCTGCGTGCCGGTGGGTGTGTTTGCTGCTTTCTCTAACAAATCGGGCAAGGACCAGTCACCCGGCATGGAATTCAATAATGTACGAGTAGTCGGACCACCATTTTGTAGGATACACTGCTTAAGTAAAGGCCCTTGCATGTAATCTGGGACGCCTGCCTTTGTAATGGCATCCATTAGCCTGTCCACGAACGCGCCTAAGGGTTCATCCCTATTCTGTTTAATTCCCATGTATATGGGCGTCCCACCTGGAGACTTAATTCGTTTCATAGCACGCATTGCCACGGTCATCGCCTCTCGCAGCACATCAGGACCCGCGGTAGCCTGAGCCTCTATCCGAACCCACGGTCCTAAGCCCATTAACTGTTCTGCAGTGATGCCCTGGAGGGGGTCCCCGGGCCCCCTTTGAACCGATGCCGATGCAGTAGCCTCATGCTGCCAATGTGCATTAAAAAGGAGCAATTGATGTGGGGAGTATATCAAACGGGCAATACTCCTGATATCCGTCGGGAGTAAAATATGCGCATTAAAAAGAAATTCAAGCATTTGATTTACTGGTTCACTTGCAACCCCATAACTCCCTACGGTGGCGCGTAGTTGAGATAGCAATTTCCAGTCCAGAGTCCGAATCTCAGCGTTCAAACCGCCTTGAGGGTTCTGGGTGAACAGAACTGGAAAAGCTAAATTCTCACCAGCCGCCTCTACCAGATCAGCATCGCCAGTCGCAAGTCCCTCCCTGGCCAAGCAAGCCCATAACTCTCGCCGTTCTCTGGCCATTGCCTCAAACAAGTCCGATTCTGCCCCTAAAACAGGATCCACACTTGCCCTTTCTGACGGCAGTTCAGGAACTGAAACGGCGCTCTGCGGGGGATCGCCCCCCTGACTCACTGGGGGGGCTGAGGGCGCAACAGGCGTGGGGACATGCACTGTGGCAAACGCCGGCGGATTTGGGGCGCCAGCCTCTGCCCCATAATCCTGATTTTTCTGTTGCGCTGCCTGTGCTCCCTGAGCCACCCGTTTCTCCGCCTGACTCTTTAGTATCTCATCCTGCACCACTTTCCACAACTTACTCATCCGTTTAGCTGATTTATCGTCATTCAAAACCAACTCCCATAACTTATCCCCGTACCTCCTCCATTCTCCTAACTCATGCACAGTATGTGGATTAGTAAAAAACCCGCAAGACACGGCATGTTGTAACAGTTGAGGGAGTTCCTTATCTAAATCTATACCCTTGACCTGTCTGCGACGCAGGAAATGGGAAAATAAATCATATGCTGCTTGCCTATCCCATTACCTCTGTTTTTCAGCGCGTGCTGTTGCAACCCTCCAGGCTTCGGCAGCACGTATCGGCTGAGCCCACCGATGTGGTCACTCAGGACGCGAAGCACCTTGCTTTTATCATCGTCCTGGGTTGCCGCAGGACCCGAACCCAACGGGGCTCCTTTATCCTTGGCCGCCCTTGTATCACGTCGGAGTCACCATTTGTTGAAAGGAGCCGCGGGAGACAAGCCTCATGCTATCATGGTCAGCAAGTCACGTTTATTGATTACCAAAGATTCTCTTTTATACAGGTCTTAATGATCCTCATACATAGTGCAAAAGCGAGCTCATCATTGGTGCTTAAAGCTGAATGCCAATCCCTCCCATCTTATGCCTGTTCTTCATTCCTTAGATATTGCTTCTGTTTCTTTGTATCCACCATGTCCTGTGTCCCTGCTGTGTTAACAATTTAGACAAGCTAGGTTCTGTAACCCTCCAGCTCGTGATCAGTGAGCGGTACCCTGCTTATGTGCCTTTTGTCACGTAGCCATTCCTCCACATTAGGGTTAGGGTTAGGGTGGGGTAAGGGTTAGGGTTAGGGTTGGGGTTAGGCTTAGGGTTAGGGTTAGGTTAGGGTTAGGATTAGGGTTAGGTTTAGGGTTAGGGATAGGGTTTGGGTTAGGGTTAGGGTTAGGGTTAGGGTTAGGGTTAAGGCTAGGGTTAGGGTTAGGGTTAAGGTTAAGTTTAGGTTTAGGGTTAGGGTTCAGGTTAGGGTTAGGGTTAGGGTTACGGTTAGGGTTAGGGTAGGGTAGGTTTAAGGTTAAGGTTAGGGTTAGGGTTAGGGTTAGGTTTAGGGTTAGGTTTAGGGTTAGGGTTAGGGTTAGGGTTAGGATTAGGGTTAGGGTTAGGGTTAGGGTTAGGGTTATGGTTAGGGTTGGTTTAGGGTTAGGGTTAGGGTTAGGTTAGGGTAGGGTAAAGGTTAAGGTTAGGGTTAGGGTTAGGTTAGCGTTAAGGTTAGGGTTAGGGTTAGGGTTAGGGTTAGGGTTAGGGTTAGGGTAAGGGTTAGGGTAGGGTTAGGGTTAGGTTTTTCGTTAGGGTTAGGGTTAAGGTTAAGGTTAGGGTTAGGGTTAGGGTAGGGTAAGGGTTAGGGTTAGGGTTAGGGTTAGGGTAGGGTTAAGGTTAGGGTTAGGGTTAGGGTTAGGTTTAGGGTTAGGGTTAGGGTTAGGGTTAGGGTTAGGGTTAGGGTTAGGATTTGGGTTAGGGTTAGGGTAGGGTTAAGGTTAAGGTTAGGGTTAGGGTTAGGGTTCAGGTTAGGGTTAGGGTTAGGGTTACGGTTAGGGTAAGGGTTAGGGTAGGTTTAAGGTTAAGGTTAGGGTTAGGGTTAGGGTTAGGGTAGGGTTAGGGTTAGGGTTAGGGTAAGGGTTAGGGTTAGGGTTAGGGTTAGGGTTAGGGTTAGGGTTAGGGTTAGGGTTAGGGTTATGGTTAGGGTTGGTTTAGGGTTAGGGTTAGGGTTAGGGTAGGGTAAGGTTAGGGTTAGGGTTAGGGTTAGGGTTATGTTAGGGTTAGGGTTAGGGTTAGGGTTAGGGTTAGGGTTAGGGTTAGGGTTAGGGTTAGGGTTAGGGTTAGGGTTAGGGTTAGGGTTAGGGTAAGGGTTAGGGTAGGGTTAGGGTTAGGTTTTTCGTTAGGGTTAGGGTTAAGGTTAGGGTTAGGGTTAGGGTTAGGGTAGGGTAAGGGTTAGGGTTAGGGTTAGGGTTAGGGTAGGGTTAAGGTTAGGGTTAGGGTTAGGGTTAGGTTTAGAGTTAGGGTTAGGGTTAGGGTTAGGGTTAGGGTTAGGGTTGGTTTAGGGTTAGGATTTGGGTTAGGGTTAGGGTAGGGTTAAGGTTAAGGTTAGGGTTAGGGTTAGGTTAGCGTTAAGGTTAGGGTTAGGGTTAGGGTTAGGGTAAGGGTTAGGGTTAGGGTAGGGTTAGGGTTAGGGTTAGGGTAAGGGTTAGGGTTAGGGTAGGGTTAGGGTTAGGGTTAGGATCAGGTTTGGGGTTAGAGTAGGGTAACGGTTACGGGTAGGATAGGGTTAGGTTTAGGGTTAGAGTAGGGTAAGGGTTAGGGTTAAGTTTAGGGTTAGGGTTAGGGTTAGGGTTAGGGTTAGGGTTAGGTTAGAGTTAGGTTTAGGTTTAGGGTTAGGGTTAGGGTTAGGGTAGGGTAGGGTTAGGGTTAGGGTTAGGGTTAGGGTTATGTTAGGGTTAGGGTTAGGGTTAGGGTTTTGTTAGGGTAAGGGTTAGGGGTAGTGTTAGTGTAGGGTAAGGGTTAGGTTTTTGGTTAGGGTTAGGGTGAAGGTTAGGGTTAGGGTTAGGGTAGGGTAAGGGTTAGGGTTAGGGTTAGGGTTAGGGTTTGGTTTAGGGTTTTGGTTAGGGTTAGGGTTAAGGTTAGGGTTAGGGTTTGGGTTAGGGTTAGTTTTAGGGTTAGGGTTAGGGTTTAGGTTTAGGTTTAGGTTTAGGTTTAGGTTTAGGGTTAGGGTTAGGGTTAGGGTTAGGGTAGGGTTAGGGTTAGGGTTACGTTTAGGGTTAGGGTTAGGGTTAGGGTTAGGGTTAGGGTTAGGGTAGGGTTAGGGTTAGGGTTAGGGTTAGGGTTAGGGTAGGGTAAGGGTTAGGGTTAGGATTAGTGTTAGGGTTTTAGTTAGGTTTAGGGTTAGGGTTAGGGTTAAGGTTAGGGTAAGGATTAGGGTTAGGGTAGGGTTAGGTTTAGGGTAGGGTTAGCGTTAGGATTAGGGTTATGGTTAGGGTTAGCGTTAGGGTTAGAGTTAGGGTTAGGGTTAGGGTCAGGATTATGGTTAGGGTAGGGTTAGGTTTAGGGTAGGGTTATGGTTAGGGTTAGGGTTATGGTTAGGGTTAGGGTTAGGGTTAGAGTTCGGGTACATAAGCGATATTTAATGGGAAAAACTGGGATTTCTATGAAAATAAGCAATATTTATGGGGAGAATAAAAGGGATTTCTATGAAAATATGCAATATTTTAGGTTAAAAACAGGGATTTCTATGGAAACATGCGATATTTAACGGTGAAAACAGGGATTTCTATGAAAATATTAATGTAGGGCATTTCCCTATAATAATGGCGATTTCTGTTAAAAATGAATTTTTCCCATTAAATCTGCGGTCATGTCCTTTAAATATGCTTTTTCTGTTTGAAATCCCTGTTTTTCCCCTAAAATATGATGGTTTTCCTCTTATATATTGCTTTTTCTGCTAGAAATCCCTTTTTTTCCTGTTTAATATTGGGGTTTTCCCCTTAAATATGGCTTTTTCTACTAGAAATTCCTGTTTTTACATTTAATCTGGGGTTTTTCCATGAAATATGGCTTTTTCTCCCAGAAATCCCTGTTTTGATCCTTAAATCTGGGTTTTTTCCCCTTCAATCTGGCTTTTTCTCCCAGAAAGCCCAGTTTTTCCCATTACATCTGGGATTTTTCCCCTTAAATATGAGCTTCTGCTGCTCAAAATTCCTGTTTTTCCCCTTCAATCTTTGGTTTTCTGGCAGAAATCCCCGTTTTTTCCCACTAAATCTGGGATTTTTCCCCTTAAAGATGTCTTTTTCTGCTAAGAATGGATTTTTCCCATTAAATCTGTGGCCTTTCCCCTTAAATATGGCTTTTTCTGCCAGTAATCCCTGTTTCTCCCCTTAAAATGGCTTTTTGTGCTAGAAATCCCTGGTTTTCCCCTTAAATCTGGGTTTTTTTCCCAGAAATATGCCTTTTTCTGCTAGAAATCCTTATTTCTCCCCTTCAACCTGGGGTTTTCTCACAGAAATCCCTGTTTTTCCCCTTAAATCTGGCTTTTTTCTGCCAGAAATCCCTGTTTTTCCCTTAAATATGGGGTTTTTCACCTGAAATTGGGTTTTTTTTTTCATAGAAATCCCTGTTTTTCCCCTTAAATATGGCTTTTTCTGCTAGAAATCCTTCTTTTACCCTTTAAATACGGGGCATTTCCCCTTAAATCTGGCTTTTTCTGCTAAAAATCGATTTTTCCCATTAAATCTGTGGTCTTTCCCTTTCAATATGGCTCTTTCTGCCAGAAATCCCTGTTTTTCCTCTTAAATATCACTTATTTTCCTAGAAATCCCTGTTTTTAATCTTAAACATCGCTTGTTTTCTATTACTGAGTGTGCTACCTTGTCTCGGAGCTATCTAGAACTATCTGTGCCCGTGACAGAGGACAGCAGGCCTGCAGTCCTTCTGGCCAAAAATAAAAATATGAATGATAATATGAATGATAATAATAACAACAACAATAATAAATCAGCAGCAAGGATCTTAGGAGGAAATGTAATTTTACTAAATATGATATGGGAATGCAAGATAAAAGATAACACAATATTATAAACTAAAATTGAAATTTAGGGTAATAAATCATATAAAATGAGAGAGTGAGCGTCTGAAACCAAAAGCCTTGCTTTGAACTGCAGGCGCACGGCTGGGGAGCGAAGCCACGCACTGCAGGGCAGCGAGCAAGGGAGAGATCCTGGGACTTACTGCCATGACTGATCTTCCCCTCTGAACTCAGAGTCCTCTGGGTATGCAGTTCTTCTCTCCTGAGAGCCAGGGATCCAGAAAGTTGTCCGTCCACAGACCTGGAGTATTTACTCCTTAATTCCCTGTGCTTTACATGATGTTATGATGTGGAGTACCAATAACAAGGATCGTAAAACCATGACACCAGATGGGGCATTTGCAGCTTTGCTAGGCACACACAGTCTGCTAGGACAAAAAATGCTGCAGGAATCAGTCTGTGTACTGGTGATTAATTCATCTGACTTCAAAGTACGTTGTGCAGAGATGACCCTGTTGTCTATCAGGAGCTGCCAATGCAGAGACCTAAGGACATCCCCAGGGAGAGCAGTGAGGAAGAGAAAATGACATCTTCTGCTGGAGAGCTGGGCCGGGCTGCTGGGACACAGGGAGCTCATAAAAGTGGGCAGTGCTGCAGAGAGACAGCTGTGCCCAGGAGCAGCTCTTCTACACAGCACAGCCTGCAGGTGACAGGAGGAGAGCAGAGAAAGGAGAGAGAGCTTGTAGGATGTGTATGGTGTGAGCAGGCTGTGAGCTCACTGGAGGAGCATCGCTGGCAGCCTCTGACAAGGTCAGTCTCACTGCAGGCTGTGACTCTGCCGCCTGCCAGGCTCGGTGCTCAGCCTGCCTGGGGAGCTGCCCAGGGCGCTGCGGGGAGATGTGTGGGGGGAAGGAGCCCCTCGGCAGGGCAGGGCAGGGCAGGGCAGGGCAGGGCAGGGCAGGAGCCTTCTGCTGCTGGGGGCATGGGGATCACAGCTTCAGCGCTGCCAGAGTGTCTCCAAGGGCACTTTGCAAGAGGAGAGACAAGGCAGGGATTTTCCCATACCTGTCCTTAGGGAAGGAGAATGAGTTGGAGGCAGAGATCTGAAAGGAGATGTGAAATATGAACACAGCTATAAGAGTCCTGAACTGTACGTTTCTCAGTCTGCAGTTACATGCACAAACTCCTCATGTGCTTTCAGCCCCTCTTCTCCCAAAGGATTGCACCAGCTGAGATTTCCATGCTTCTCTGCAGACATGAATAATGCACTTGTCCAGCAAACAGGCAGCTTTCTCTAGTAGAAATTCAAGTGCACAGAGGTAGGAATGGGCACTCTGAGTGCAGACAGACGAAAGATACGAGGAATGGAAATATGTCACAGGAAGAAAGTATCCAGGAGGCTGGGATATGATTAGGCAATGAGAGGAAAGCAAGAGCTCCTTCATCTTCCACTTCTCAAGGGATGGTGAAGCTCATGTAAATTCAAGTTATGGAGTTAAATGAACCCTGTCCTAAGAGAAAGAAAAACTGTTATAGTATAGGGGTGGAGTGTCTCTGAAAAAGCTCTTGACTCGTCATTATCTTCTGCACTCTGCACAGGACTCCAGGCCCAGCAGGAACTGCAGATGCCCAACAGTAGCTCCATCAGCCAGTTCCTCCTCCTGGCGTTGGCAGACACGCGGCAGCTGCAGCTCCTGCACTTCTGGCTCTTGCTGGGCATCTACCTGGCTGCCCTCCTGGGCAACGGCCTCATCAGCACAGCCGTAGCCTGCCACCACCGCCTGCACACCCCCATGTACTTCTTCCTGCTCAACCTCGCCCTCCTCGACCTGGGCTGCATCTCCACCACTCTCCCCAAAGCCATGGCCAATGCCCTCTGGGACACCAGGCACATCTCCTATGCTGGATGTGCTGCACAGACCTTTCTGTTTCTCTTTCTGATGTCAGCAGAGTATTGCATTCTCACCATCATGTCCTATGACCGCTATGTTGCCATCTGCAAGCCCCTGCACTACGGGACCTTGATGGACAGCAGAGCTTGTGCCACCATGGCAGCAGCTGCCTGGGACAGTGGAGTTCTGAATGCTGTACTACACACTGCCAGTACATTTTCACTGCCTTTTTGTCATGGCAATGCTGTGGATCAGTTCTTCTGTGAAATCCCCCACATCCTCAAGCTCTCCTGCTCTACTTCTTACCTCAGAGAAGTTGGGCTTATTGTGTTTAGTATCCTTGTCTTTTTTGGCTTGTCTCGTTTTCATTGTGCTGTCCTATGTGCAGATCTTCAGGGCCGTGCTGAGGATGCCCTCTGAGCAGGGACGGCACAAAGCCTTCTCCACGTGCCTCCCTCACCTGGCTGTGCTCTCCCTGTTTCTCAGCACTGCCATGGTTGCCTATTTGAAGCCACCCTCCTTCTCCTCCCCATCCCTGGACCTGGTGGTGTCATTTCTGTACTCAGTGGTGCCTCCAGCACTGAACCCCCTCATCTACAGCATGAGGAATCGGGAGATCAAAGATGCCCTCAGGAAACTCTTTATATATTTTTTTCTTCAGCATTAATTTTATCTTCATTATCTTCACATGAGTACCACAAACACAAGAAAAGCTAGGAATGGCATCATGTAATATTTCATATATTTTTATTTGTTTTTAATACTTACAATAGTTTTTACTCCACTTAAACAATATTATTGATTGGTATTTTCCATCTACATTGTTTTTCTTACTTCTGAAAGCTTTATTGTTCTTCAAGCCGTAGACTGTTTGAGAAGATTAAAAAAATAAAAACAATAAGAAAAAAATTAGACTATCATCTGCATCTCAGGGGAGCCTGCAGGAACCAAGAGCCCAGTGCCACACGGAGCAGCAGCCCTGGTGTCTGTGGGGCTGCCCCTCACCGCCCGCTGGGCGCTCCCTCTCTGCTGCCTTTGAGTTGTGCTGCTGCTTCCCTGCAGCCACAGCCACGGGCAGCAGCAGGACGTGGTCTTTTCAGTGCTGCTCTCTTTGCACCACCACGCTGTTCTCCATTCGCCTTGCATTTGTGTCAGCCCTCAGGTCCTGCATTACGCAGCAGGCCAACAAAAAACACTTTGCCTGTGGTGTGCCTGGAGTTGTCTCAAAGGCTTGGCAGAGCATTGCCATGTCAACAGGATGCAGGCTGGAGACTTGGGGGAGGAGGGAATGCTATGAAAAATGACACAGCCTTGCTCTGTCCAAAATGTTTTCACTGTGCTATAGGAATTTCTGACTGCAAACTTGTTTTTGATGGACTTGTTTATTGCCAACTCACTCACAGCCCTGGGTGGCCCACCTGTAAACTGAGGAGCCAAAGAAGGATGCCAGAGAGATCCTTGAGGTTCTGTTTTGAGACTTCCATGCTACAAAGTTATGGGTCAAGCATGCTCACAAGCCAAGCCCCCCCACCTCCATTGGCTGGATCAAAGCTGGAACCCAGACCTGTGATCTCTTTCTCTGTCCCTCTGTCTCTTTCACCCCACCCCCCCAACTCTGTCTCTCTCTTTTCTTTCTGTTCCTCTCATAAAGATGTTGAGTAACACAAGACTTACTTGGGTTTTTTAGAACATCACAAAGTGTTGCTGCACATGGAAATACTTGTAGAAGTGCCAGTACCTTACAGATAACCATAGTGCTCAGATTAGCCTTAAAACTGGTGACTGTGTCTGGACACTGAGTGTCAGTTTCACTGTTATCTAACCAGGAGCTGCAAATCTGGGCACCCTTCCCTCCCTGTGTGTGTTGAGCATGATGTGTTTCCTGCTGACAGTCCTCAAAGCAGGGGCCTTATGGGTCTCTATGGGTCTCTATGGGTCAGTACGAGTCTCTATGGGTCTGTGTGGGTCTCTATGATTCCCTATGAGTCCCTATAGCTCTCTATCTTAGTCCTAGTAGGTCTCTATGGGATTTGTATGGGTCTCAAAGGTCTCTATGTGTCTCTATGGGTCTTGACAGATCTCAGTGGGTGCCTAGGACTCTTTATGGGTCTCTATGGATTTTGATGGGTCTCTATGAATCTCTATAGGTCCCTATGAGTCTCTATGGGTTCCTATGGGTCCCTATGGGTCTTTTGGGTCTCTATGGTTGTCAAAGGGCTAGTTAGATCAATCTGTGCCCATGACAGGGGGCAGCAGGTCGGTAGGCCTCTGGACCCAAAATGGGAAGGGAAAAGGGGAAGGGTAGGGATATGGGAGCTGGGCCCAAAAACAGAACAGCTGTAACAATCTAAGGAGGAAAACGTAATTTTACTAAACATGAAATCGGGAAGCAAGATAACACAATATATAATACAATCTAATTGAAATTGAGGTGAATAAATCAAATAAAATAATAAAGAGAGCATCCAAAACTGAACGTTCTACTTTGAACTGAAGGCGTGTGGGTGGGGAGCACCACAACACTGCCAGGGAGCGAGAGAGGGAGAGATGCCATGGCTTCCTCCATGACTTCTCTTCCTCTCTGAACGCAAAGTGCCCTGGGATGTGCAGCTCTTCTTCTTTTCTCAGAACCAGGTACCCAGAAAGTTGTCAGCCCACGGAACTGGAGTATTAACTCTGTTGTGATGTGGCATACTGATAACAAGAATCATAAAACCATGGCACTCCACCCTTTACTCTACCTCACTGTATTGTGCTTAATGTATATTCATACACACAGAAAAGAATAATTAAAATGTGTCAGACACACGTGTCTATATACATATATATATATGTATACATACATAGAATTACTGACTGCACTCCCCAAAATTCAAATTCCCTTGTGGTACACATTGAACATCCCCATCCTTCTCCATCACCCACCAGGTGGACCCAAGTCTCTGTGCAAAAGCAGTTCCACAGAGGAGAGGTTTGCCCTTTCCAAAAGCTGGAAGGACCCAAACTGCTTTTCCCAACATGCTCTTTACATACATGTCCATATTGTAGAGCTGTTCTGTTTGGATAAGAGGCCCCCAGCAAAAGGAAAACAGACTTAACAAGCATCAAAGAGGCCAGGGCCTCCACACAAGGCTGGCTTGCCTTGCTCTGTGGGTAGGTTGGGATGCAACAGCAGGCATCAAGATACTCCCCCTTATCCTCCTTCCAAACTTATCTCTATGCAAGGATGAGCAGATGTCCAGAAACAACGACCAAGTGTTGAACGAGCAAGTGTGAGAAGTTAACTAATTAGAGATTGTGCTTACCTAGTGAAAACTGATGTTTAGCCAGTATCCGTATGTTTAGTTGAGTGTTGGGAAGATTGTGAACCCGAAGCACTCAGCCAATGAGGAACCAGGGGACAAAGAGATAAGCGTCAAGTAATAGGGCAAAATGATGGAATGCTGTTTTCTGTGTGCTCTCCTTGCAGGAGATTTATGGGGCACGATGGAGATCTCTGCTTTATCAGAGATACCGTCCTGGTAAATTATTTGGATATTTCCAACAGTGGTTTTGTTCCCACTGCTGTAACCACCCCCATAAGGCTTTTGTCACAGAATCACAGAATCACAGAATCACCGAGGTTGGAAAAGACCTTCAAGATCATCCAGTCCAACCATCCAGCCATCACCAATAGTTCTCACTAGACCAGGTCCCTCAACACAAAATCCAAGCATTCCTTGAATATCCATGACTTGCAGATGACACCAAGTTGGCAGGAAGTGTCGACCTGCCTGGGGGTTGCCTGGCCCTACAGAGGGTCGTGAGGCTGTAAGCCAATGGTTTGAAGTTCAACAAGAATGAATGCCGGGTCCTGGGCTTTGGCCACAGCAACCCTAAAGAATGCTACAGGCATGGGGCAGAGTGGCTGGAAGACTATGCAGAGGAAATGGACCTGGGGGTATTGATTGATGCTCAGAGGAACACGAGCCAGCAGTGCGCCCAGGTGGCCATGAAGGCCGACGGCATCCTGGCCTGTATCAGAAATAGCACTGCTAGCAGGAGTAGGGAAGTCATTGTCCCTCTGTACTCACATTGATGAGGCTGCAACTTCAGTGCTGTGTTCACTTTTTGGACCCTCACTGCAAAGAAGACATTGAGGCCCTGGAGCACATCCACAGAAGGGTAACAAAGCTGGTGAGGGGTCTGGAGCACAAGTCTTATGAGGAGCAGCTGAGGGAGCTGGGTTATTTAGTATGGAGAAGAGGAGGCTCAGCGGAGACCTTATTGCTCTCTGTGACTGAAGGGAGGCTGCAGGGAGCTGGGGGTCGGCCTCTTATGTGACAGTAATTGGATAAGAGGGAATGGCCTCAAGTTGCACTGGGGAGATTCAGGCTGGACTTTAGGAAATACAACATTACCGAAATTACCAGTACCCACCAGGTCCTTCTCAGCAGGGCTGTGCTCCATGCTTTCATCCCCCAGCTTGTACTGGTAGTGGGGACTGTCACAACTCTGCTGCCACACTTTGCACTTGGATTTCTTGAACCTCATGAGGTTCTCCTGGGCCCACTGCTCAGCCTGACCGGGTCCCTCTGGGTGGCATCCCGTCCTTCGGGTTTGTGGACCACACCCCACAGCTTGGGGCTTCAGGACTGACAAAATAAATCATCTATTGATGTTTGTGAGACCATTTTCTGTTGATATAAACACATGACAGGAGAATCTTCAAGTGAAATGTATGGAATTGTAATCAGATATTCAACTAAGAAATTTGATCATGTCTCTAACAGACTCTCATAATCCCTATCTCAACCCCTTCACTTCACAGTCACACCTTATTCGTGTCATTGCTTGTTGGCAGAACACACAGGTTTTGAACAAAGATTGTCAAGAGGGAAGTACAGGCAGAATAAAATCTCATCAAAAATCTCTGCTGCACACCTTGAGACCTCAGTAAGAATCACAACTGCTGCCATCTGACCAGACTGCTGTGTTAGCTTCACAAAAACAAGGTCAAATATCCCACTGGTTTTATGTTTTTTGTTTGTTTGTTTGCTTGCTTTTGTTTATTTATTTTTGTTTGTTTGTTTTAATGAATATTGTCAGAACAATATATTAAATGAAATGCTTTGTTACTTCTATATGAACAATATTACATATTTTATGAGAATCATAAGACATAGAATGGTTGGGCTGGGAAGGAGCTCCGCAGATCAGCAGGTTCCAAGCCCCTGCCGCAGGGAGGGCCACCGACCTCCAGTGATGAGAGCTGCCTCAAAAGTAATGCCACCATTTTATTATGTTGGGCCATCAGATCAGAGGCGGATGTTGGAGGTATGGCTGTAGAGGCTGAACCTTCCCACCAGCGTCCCATTACGTGTTGCTGCCGTGTGACAGATGGCAGCAGAGGGGCAGTCTGACAGCACGGCATCTGACATGGCAGTGCATATGAAGCAAAGGTGTGCCTTTAAATGCCTCCAAGATGAGAAAAAGTTGCACTCCTTGACATTCACCGATGCCTGCTGAATGTCTGTGGAGACCAAGCAGTGGATGTGAGCAGAGCGAGGCAGTGGGCGATGCGTTTCAGCAGTGGTGACGGTGGGTCACCTTCGCTGGTGCAGATGGTGATGAGCATGGTGTGCAGGCTCTTGTTCATCGCTGGCAAAAATGCATAGCTAATGGTGGTGACTGTAGAAAAACAGTGCTTTGTAGCTGAGAATTTGCTCTATCCAATAGTGTTACTGTGCTCTTTGTGTCTGTTGTAGTTCCCATGGAAATAAATAGGAAGCCTTGCTTTTGAAGGAACCTAGGCGTATGCAGCCTGAGAAAACTTCCATTCACTAAATGTGGCCCAGGTGAGCCAAAAGGTTGGACACCCATGGGCCAAGGATGAGAGTGGGCAAGAGAGTAAAGGTATGGCGAGGGTACTGGAGTTCTGAATTTGGGCTTCAGGAGAAGCTTTGAGGTTCAGCGCTATTGTGGTGGATTCTTGTCAGGGTGAGGAATGCACTTCCAGGTACAAAGAAGGCTTAAGGTCTGTGGGTTTTGCAGTCTGAGTGAGTCACAGCAGCACCAACACTGCCTGAACCCCGCTTTCCTTTTCCAGATCTTCATTTTTTGCTGGCCAAGCTCCTCTTCCCTCCTCTCCATCTCCCATCTCTGCTCTCCAGGCTTCTCCTGATCTCCCCATCTCCTTAGAGGCAGCTTTCAACCTACCAGCCTATGCTCCAGGATGGCTCCTATAGGTCCTGGGTAGCTTTTGTCAGATCTTTGTACATGATTTCTCTATCACAGATCATCCAGGAGACAGTGGAATCCTCTGTGTGCAAAATGGAGAAGCCCTTAAGGAAGATGGGAAACCTCTGAGATGAGAATCCATATCCAAGTCCTTTTCCTATGCAGGGTGTCACAGGGAGTGAGGAAGAGGGGATCCCAGAACCAACGTGCAAACCAGGTGCTGCTGCTGGCCTGTCAGAGGCACTGACAGATGTGAGCCTGCCAGCACAGACCCCAGCCAGGAGCCAAGGGACGGCCAGTCAGCTATTGCAGGCTGAAGTCACCACACAGTTGCATTAACAGCCGTGTGCTTCCTGCTGGATTGTGGGTTTGTGAGAACAACTGACCCAACAGCTCCAGAAATGTCTCCCAGGAAGGAAGACAGACAAAGTCATTGCTTCTCCTGCAGAAGCTGGCAGCCAGAGGCTTGGATGGGTGCACTCTTGGCTGGGTAAGGAGCTGGCTGGAGGGCCGGGCACAGAGAGTGGTGGTGAATGGAGTCGAATCCAGCTGGCGACCGGTTGTGAGTGGTGTTCCCCAGGGGTCGGTGCTGGGCCTGTCCTCTTCAATATCTTTATTGATGACCTCGATGAGGGCATCGAGTGCACCCTCAGTAAATTCGCAGATGACACCAAATTGGCTGGAAGTGTGGATCTGCCTGGGGGTAGCGAGGCCCTACAGAGGGATCTGGACAGGCTGGAGAGCTGGGCTGAAGCCAATAGGATGAGTTTCAACAAGGCCAAATGCCGGGTCCTGCACTTCGGCCACAACAACCCCAGGCGACACTACAGGCTTGGGGCGGTGTGGCTGGAGGACTGCGTAGAGGAAATGGACCTGGGGGTATTGATTGATGCTCGGCTGAACATGAGCCGACAGTGTGCCCAGGTGGCCAAGAAGGCCAATGGCATCCTGGCTTGCATCAGAAACAGTGTTGCAAGCAGGAGCAGAGAGGTGATTGTTCCCCTGTATTCAGCACTGGTGAGGCCGCACCTCGAGTGCTGTGTCCAGTTTTGGGCCCCTCACTGCAAGAAAGATATTGAGGCCCTGGAACGTGTTCAAAGGAGGGCAACAAAGCTGGTGAGGGGTCTGGAGCACAGGGCTGCTGAGGAGAGGCTGAAGGAGCTGGGAATGTTCAGCCTGGAGAAGAGGAGGCTCAGGGGAGACCTCATTGCTCTCTATAACTTCCTGAAGGGAGGCTGCAGTGAGCTGGGGGTCGGCCTCTGCTCTCGTGTCATCAGTGATAGGAGCAGAGGGAATGGCTTCAAGCTACGGCAGGGGAGATTCAGGCTGGACATGAGGAAGTGTTACTGTTCAGAAAGGGTGGTCAGGCACTGGAATGGATGCCCAGGGAGGTGGTGGAGTCACCGAGCCTGGGGGTGTTCAAGGAAAGGCTGGATGTTGTATTGAGGGACATGGTTTAGTGGGAGCTATTGGGAATAGGTGAACGGTTGGACTGGATGATCTTTTAGGTCTTTTCCAACCTTGGTGATTCTATGATTCTATGATTCTATGTCCTTTGTTTTATTAAGATTCAGGAGAGAGCCTGCTTCCCCATGTACAGCATGTCTGGATGACACTGCACATGTACAAACTGAGTAGTAATTGATGTGGATAATGATAATTTCAGTGAAAAAAAACAGAATACATAGAACACAGAATAAAACATTCAATAAATTATACTTAGAAAATGAATATATAAACCAAAAGCAGGCAGTTAGATTCTGTTAAAATCTGCATTATAAGTCTTACATAGAAAAAGGTGGGCAGTTCACTGATTTCGAAACACATTTGGCCATTACTTTCCACAGAGCATCCTTGAGATCCTGGTTCCTCATGCTGTAGATGAGGGGGTTCATTACTGGAGGCACCACTGAGTACAGAAATGACACCACCAGGTCCAGGGCCCAGGAGGAGATGGAGGGTGGCTTCAAATAGGCAACCATGCCAGTGCTGAGAAACAGGGAGAGCACAGCCAGGTGAGGGAGGCACGTGGAGAAGGCTTTGTGGCATCCCTGCTCAGAGGGCATCCTCAGCACGGCCCTGAAGATCTGCACATAGGACACAACAATGAAAACAAAGCACCCAACAGCTAAACAAACACTAACAAGGAGAATCCCAAATTCCCTGAAGTAGGAGTTTGAGCAGGAGAGCTTGAGGATGTGGGGCATTTCACAGAAGAATTGATCCATAGCATTGCCATGACAAAAAGGCAGTGAAAATGTATTAACAGTGTGCAGCAGAGAATAGAGAAGCCCACTGCCCCAGGCAGCTGCTGCCATGGTGGCACAAGCTCTGCTGTCCATCAAGGTCTTGTAGTGTAGGGGCTTGCAGATGGCAACATAGCGATCATAGGACATGATGGTGAGAAGGAAATATTCTGCTGAGATGAAAAAGACAAACAGAAAGGTCTGTGCAACACATCCTGCGTAGGAGATGTGCCTGGTGTCCCAGAGGGCATTGGCCATGGCTTTGGGGAGAGTGGTGGAGATGCAGCCCAGGTCGAGGAGGGCGAGGTTGAGCAGGAAGAAGTACATGGGGGTGTGCAGGCGGTGGTGGCAGGCTACGGCTGTGCTGATGAGGCCGTTGCCCAGGAGGGCAGCCAGGTAGATGCCCAGCAAGAGCCAGAAGTGCAGGAGCTGCAGCTGCCGCGTGTCTGCCAACGCCAGGAGGAGGAACTCGCTGATGGAGCTGCTGTTGGGCATCTGCAGTTCCTGCTGGGCACGGAGTCCTGTGCAGAGTGCAGAAGATAATGACGAGTCAAGGCCATTCTCAGGGACACTTCTGCTACACTATAACAGTTTTTCTTTCTGTTAGGAAAATGTTCAGCTAGCATCATAACTTGAATTTAATTTCCTGAGCTTCACCATCCCTTAAGAACTAGAAGCTTAAGGAGTTCCTACTCTCCTTTCATTTCCCAATCATATCCCAGCCTCATGGATATTTTCCTTTTATGAGCAATTTCCTTGTTTCATATCTTTCCTTAGTCTGCACTCAGAGTGCGCATCCCTACCTCTGTGCACTTAAATTTGTTTCAGAGAAATCTGCCTGTTTGCAGGATAAGTGCATTCTTCACGTCTGCACAAAATGGCAATCATTTCAGCTGGTGCTGTCCTTTGGGAGAGGAGAGGCTGAAAGCACTTGAGGAGATACGGCGGCACATTGAGAAAGGTACAATTCAGGATTTGCAGAAATGTATTCATATTTCACAGCTCCTTTCAGATTTCTGCTCCCAGAACTTCCCCCATCCCTTGCAAGAGGAAATGGAAAATCCCTGCCTTCTCTCCTCTTGCTAAGCATTCTTGGAAACACCCTGTGGTGCATTGAAGCTGTGATCCCCCTGCCCCAGGCAGCAGCTGTGGCAGCAGAAGGCCCCTGCCCTGCCCTGCCCTGCCCTGCCCTGCCCTGCCCTGCCATGCTGGGGGGCTCCTTCCCCCCACACATCTCCCCACAGCGCCCTGGGCAGCTCCCCAGGCAGGCTGAGTGCTGAGCCTGGCAGGCAGCACAGTCCCTGCCCCGGCACACAGCCCCTGGGGCACAGCAGGACCTGCTCTGCAGGACAGCCCTGGCACCCGGCTGCAGCCCCGACTGCACAGCCTGCAGCCGTCCTGGGACATGCAGCCCTCAGGGCTGTGCTCTGATGATGCAGCACAGAAGCCCTCAGCTGGAGCAAACCTATTTCCATGATAAAGAAACAGAGCTTATGCAGCCTGATCTGCAATGAGATGTCCAAATTTTAGTTGTCCCTCCAGTAAAAGCAGCTGCATTACCAGCAGCCAGAGACTTACCTTGTTAAGGGCTGTGAGAAATGCTTCTTCAGTGAGCTCACAGCCTGGTCACAGTGTACACATGCTGAAACCTCTCTCTTCTTTCCCTTCTGTCCTCATGACACCTGCAGATCATTTACCCAGCCCTGCTATGTGCTGCACTGGAGCTTCTCTTGGGCACAGCTGCCTCTGCAGTGCTGCCCACTTGTAGGAGCTCCCTGTGTCCCAGGAGCCTGGCCCAGCTCAGCAGCAGGGGATGAGATTTCTTTCTCTCCCTGCAGATCTCCATGGCCATCCTGAGCTGACAGCTCCTGCAAGGCAGCAGGGTAATCAGTGCAGAACGTACTTCAAAGTCAGCTCTATTCAGCAGCACATCCAGAGGATTCCAAAAGCACAGTCATTCATACTGAATGATGTTTGATGTTTGATTACAGAAGCAAATGCCAAATCTGGAGACCTTGGCTAAAGATCCATAAGAATAAAAACAACACACGGAGAAGAACAGAGAGAGTTTGACTTCCCCGTTCAAGGCAGCGAATCATTTGAGACAGTGCAGAATCATTTAGGTTGGAGTGGACTTTAATGATCACCTCGTTCCAAGTCTCCAGCCATAGGTAGGGTGTCCAGCCACCAGATCAGGCAGCCCAGAATCCCATCCATCCTGACCTTGAGTGCCTTCAGGGATGGGGCACACAGAACATTGTGCGACCTGTTCCACTACCTTTGACTAGAAATTTTCTTCCTAAAAGGTGAACTAAATCTCCCCTCTTTAAACACACAGACACACAGTGATGCCCAAGGTGCCTGGGGTGATCCCAGCTGTGTGCTGGTGCTTGTAAGCTGTGGTGGAAAATCTGTGAGACAGACACCTCCTTCCTGAGCATCAGCTGAGGGCCAGAAGGGAGGCATTCTTGGCCATCCTAAATGCCACCACAGCCCTGAGCTTAGGGCACCCACTGTGCCTTTTTCTCCTGTCCCCATGGAGCATGTGGTGTTATTCTGCTGACCAAATGGATGAGCTCACAGCAGAAGAGCCACATCTTCCTCTCTGCTCCACCTGTGACATACTCTGGAGTTCAAGGCTTTACAAAGCTAGGACACATCTACATTCTTTCACTGATGACACCTTAGTGTGCTCTGTGCTCTCACTTGAATGGCATCAGAAGTCTAGGGTCATGACAGTTCCCAGAGAGTTGACAGGAAAGCGGCAAATCTTAAAGAAGAGGACAAAAGTGGACATTGGCAATTACAGAGCTGTCATTCTCACTTCAAAGACTGGTAAACTTAAGGAGAAAATGGTGCGAGGAGTTAATGAAAAACACCGGAAGGACAATTCTGTCATTGGTCACAGGCAATGCTAGATCACGAAGGTCTTGTTTAACTTAATGGCCCTTTATGACAACATCACTCATTGAGCTGACCAAGGGAAGCCAGTTATCCTTCAGGAGGTTATCCTTTAGGATTTCAGGAGAGCCTTTGATACTATTTCTCAAGTATCCTCCTGGGCCGAACGTCCTGCATACGGCTACACAGAAACATAATGTGATGGGTGAGCAGTTGGCGAATGGGTCGGACCAAAGAATTACAGTAAATGGGGTTCCGTCAGTCTGATGGATGGTCATCAACAGGGTTCCCCAGGCCTCCATTTTAGAGCCAATTCTCTGTAATGTTCTAATCACTGACTTGCATGCAGGACTAGAAGATGTTTTGAGCAAGTTTGCTGATGTTACCGGATTGGATGGAGCTGTTGCCTCCATTGAGGTTGGAGAGGACTTGTAGAGTGTTGTGGACAAGTTAGAGAACTGGGTAAGCACCAACCACATGAAGTGTAAAAAGAACAAGTGCCTGATTCTGCATCTGGTAGGGGCAACCTTGGACACAGACACTCACTGGATATGGGACACTGGAGAGCAGTCCCACTGCAAGGGACTGGGGGTCCTGGTCAACATGAAATTGAACGTGAGTCAGTAGTGTGCCCAGGCAGCCAGCAAGGCCAACTGTCCCCTGAGGTGCATTGAGCATGGCATTGCCATGTGGGTGAGGGAAGGGATTGTCCTGATCTGCTCTGCACTGCTGCAGCCTCACCTGGAGCACTGGGTGCATTTCTGGGCACTTCAGAACACAAATGATGTAAAACTATTAAGGTCTGCCCAAAGGAGAGCACCAGAACTGAGAGATCTGAAGTTCAAAGTTTCATTGGGATCGACTGCTTGTTCAGATTGGGCCCTTCTCACATCCCACATCCTGGGATGAGACACACTGCCCACATGGGACTTGGGCCTCACAGCATCCTTGCACCCCATGCAGAGTCTGGCAGCTGCTGTCCCCTTCTCTTTCATTTGACATCACACAAACCTCCATCCCACTGCCCCAGGAAGGGCCCTGAGCCAGCAGGACAGAGAAGATCTCCCTGCCAAGGCTCTGGGGATCAGGGCTTGGCCTTTCTGCTTCACAAGACAAAGGAGGCTTTTGTCAGCATCACAGCCACCATCCCAGTGCCTTGGTCTGCCTGTAATCATGGCTTGCAATTCTCTGCTCTAACAAGTCCCTAGGGAAACTTGCTTGTGAATGGCCCTCAGAGGGGCCCATTAATACTCCAAGAAACTTCACTGTTCCTTCTGACTTGGTCTTCTTGAGCACTTTGTGCAATCTTCTCTCTGCACCAGAGGTTGTTGGATTCAGCAGCAAAAGCCCCTTAGGGGCCCATTACATTCTAAAGACCCCTCCTGTTCTTTGTCACTTCCATTCATCTTCTTCAGGTGTTCAGAATGTGTACAGCAAACTGGAGAGGTACCTGGACAGAGCTTAAGATTTCCATTTATTTATTTACTTATTTTTCAGTTTAAACAAGAATCTAAGACAGCACTTGGCATGTGATAATGACCCAGGATGTCCCCTAATGAGCTTTGCCCTGTCACTGTGTGGACAAATGTCCTCCTCAACTTCCTCACCTCATTTCTACTCACATTGGCCCCATGCGACTTGCATCACTTTTCCTGCCACGTAGCATGATATCACTCCTGGATTTCAGGAAAGCCTCTGATGCTGTCCCCCACAGCATTCTCATGGAGAAGCTGGCTGCCCACTCTTTGGATGGGCGTATGCTCTACTGGTGGAACACTGGCTGGATGGCTGGGCCCAAAGATTTATGGTCAGTGAAGTTCAATCCAGTTGGCTGCCGGTCACAATCCGTGTCTCTCAGGGCTCGGTTCTGGGGCCAATTCTATATAACATCTTGATTAATGATCTTGATGAGGAGATTGTGTGCACCCTCAGTTAGTCTGCAGACAACACCAAGTCGGGAGGGAGTGTTGATCTGCCTGAGGGGAGAAGGGCACTGCAGAGGGACCTGGATTGATGGGCCAAAGCAAACTTTGATTTCCATTGGGCCAAGTGTCAGGTCCTGCATTTTGGTCACAACAACACCAGGCAACCCTACGGGCTTGGGGAGGAGTGGCTGGAAAGCTGACACAGCTTGCAGGAGCAGAATGCTGCTCTTGAGAAGGGAAGACGTGGGCTGCAAATCAGACACTGGGGTATTGATGTGCGGAATCAAACTCTGTAACCCAAGTAAGATTGCAAGATAGATCCACCTAAATTGCACACCATCTGGAAAAATGGTGCTACAGATACAGGCCAAACTCATGCATAATCAATAGTTTTCCCGAAATTTGGATCCATATTCATTACACCTCCAAGAGTTCATTAGCTTTCAGGCCCTCCCCTCTTGTGCGTGTGTAGTGGGTCGTGGGATGAAGATTTTTTGTCTTCCTCACAAAGGCTTCTGACCTTTCTCATTGTAAGCTTCTGACCTTTCAGGGGGGCATCCCCCCAAACTGGTTTCTTCTAGCCCTGTGGACATCTCATCTCCTCCCTGCCAAATGTCCTCGGCTGCTCTCAAACCTTATCAGTATGGCCTTCATCCCCCTCACTATCCCAGACCCAGCATCTGCCATCCCTCATTTTCTAACAAGCTCTACATTCTTACTGCTATAAACTACCTCTAACTCTCCCCCTTCCCCCTCCTTATTCTCAGTCGTTCTGAAGCCTTCTTGCCTTTTCAATTTCACTTGGGCCCCTTCTCACCTTTCGCCCGCAGATACAAAGGCGGCCACCAGGGGGCGCAGCGATCCAGGAGCGTGGTGAGCAGGATGGGCTCCGCAGGGTGGGGTCTTGTTTGCTGTGGGGTCTCGTTAAATATTTACCAGGGGTGACTCCTTGACATTTCTACGTCTTGAGTGAACAAAACCAGGGGGGAATGCACTGCACAATCCCTGCCGTAACAGTTCCCTGAGCAAGGTGACCTGCAGCCGTATCTGTCAGTAAAAACAGGGGAGCCTGGTAAGCCGACTGTAAGAAAAAAAATCTATATTTTGTGGAGTTCGCATGCTTTGCAGACTGTGCTTGTCACTGGCAGTCCCAAAGAATCTGCAATCTATTGCCTGAAAAAACCTGAACTACTCCCTAATCTAGCCATGAGTTCTCATAGCGCATGGCCAAACTCCGTATGTGGGGCCGTGGGAGCCCATCCTGGAATCTTAGAAACCCAGAATCCTGGAATCCTAGAAACCTTAGAAACTTACTCACTTCAGTCAGCATTCCTCAGTGATGGCAGCACGGACAATTCCTTGGTTCTTTCCAAAAGAACTCCAGAGTAGGAAAAACGCCACGTTGCATTTAAATACAGTGAATAAGGCAGCACTGATAAGCTCTGACAAGCACTGCGCAGAGCAGAATCAGCCCAAAGGAAGCTCTTCCAGCTGGCTGCTCTCTGGGCAATTCCCAAAGCAAACACTGAAGTGCTCTGTTCAGAGATAACCCACAACAGCTCTCTTATTTGTGGGAAATGCCCCGTGAAGCTGTGACCAGCTGCTATTCTGTCAAATGGAGCACTTCATATTGGCACATCTCCTTTCCTTGAAGAATCCTTGAGTTGTTTGCCATTAATCAGTGCCCTATTATTTCTTTCCTTTCGTCTGGATAAAACAAGCTTCACTTTATCCAGGAGGCTGTATCATGACAGGAACAAAACCCATACGACACCTTTGTTCTACTGAAGCTCAGGCACACAGCTGATGACTACAGAATGCCAATTTTGACCCCCACCCTTGGATTCCCTGCCTGTGTGTCCGAATGACCAACTGTCCTCATGGACAGAGGCAGCACTACTGCTGTGTCACATACGCAATACGGATTTCTGGATGTAACATGGTGACTTTTGATGTTGGCTATTTAAAGGGAGCAGAAAATACATGGCACATCTCCTGATGTGACCTAAGGGGTCTCGTCCCTCCTAAACGATTCCACGATTCTGTAATTCTATGGTGCTGTGACTCTGTGGTTCTATGATTCCATGGCTCATTGATTCTATGAGTCTGTGACTTCAGGTATTCCACGACTCCGAGATTCCATGATTCCCAAAGTCATGCTCTTTGTGCTTGGCAGCAGTAGATAAAGAGGAAACCTGTCTGCCATAGCCCAGGTCTGTTATTCACTCCTGACCTCCTCCATGATCACAAAGGCACTGAGTGGACATTGCCAGCCTCCTGTGTCTGTGTGTCCCCATCACCCACCTGTCGCCACTGCCCATCTATGCACTTCCAGTTCCCTGTCAACAACCAGTTCCCATTTGGCTGCACGTCCCCATGTCCCATATCTCCATGATGTCTCCAGATTGCCATGATCTTTTCATGTTCCCACGATGTCCCCATATCCCCATGATGCTCCCATATCTTCATGCTCCATATCCCCACGATGCTCCTGTATCTTTATGCCCCCATATCCCTATGTCCCCTTTCTTTCCAAATATCTCCATAATTTCCTCACTGCCCACATCCCAGTTGCCCTCTCACTTCCCAGTGTCCCTAAATGCTGTGTCCCCAGTTCCCCCAACTATCAGCCCCACACCTTGCTGCCTCATGGGACTCAAGAGAAGTCAGGGATGAGTCCTTGGACAAAGCCTTGATATGGGGTGCAGCCTTCATGTCTGGGTGGTCCTGGGGGACAGAAAGGAGGGGGTGTCCCTGGGTGCAGGGACTTGGGAGCTTTGGGCTCAATGCCATGGGTATCCCCGCACTCAGTGTTCCTCCTCTGATCCCTGGCTCCCTCCTGTGCCCTGGGGCTGGGGCAGGGGATGACTGCATGCCAGGTCGGTCTGTGCCAAGGGAGCCTGCCAAACCCAGGGGCATTTGGGGGTTGTGGGAGGGACACTGGGAGGATAAATGCAGCCCTTGCCTCCTGCAGCCTCACCTAGCTCCCAGAGCGCAGAGGAAGATGAAGGCAGCTGCGCTCAGCCTCGTGATGCTCCTCGCCGCCCTGTGCTGCACAGTGGAAGCTCAGGTGAAGCATCCATGGGGGATGTGGGCTGGGGCTGGAGGGGATTGGCCATGGGGGTCCCCGATGCCAAAGTCTCTCTCACTCTCTTTCTACTCCTCTCCCCACAGCCACTTGTGCAAGTGCCGGACTCGGAAGTTGTTGTGGTGAGTGCCTGGGCAGCCACACTGATTGCACCCAAGGGTGGCCCTGCAAGGAGCTCTGCAGGGACAGGTGGGGTCTGTCCCTGAAGGCAGAGGCCAACCCTCAACTTGGCACATCCAAATTCCTTCCCTTTGTACTCTAGTCCCCTTTGCTTTGGGTCCCTAAATCCCTTCCCTTTGGGGCTCCAAATGCCTGCTCTTTGGCTCCCCATATCCCATCCTTTTGGCACCAACAAATCTCCTTTCTTTGGCACCAACAAATCTCCTTTCTTTGGCACCCTGATTCTCATCATCTCTTTAGGTCCCCAATCCGCTCTGTTTCATTTTCCTTCATTCTCCTCTCTTTGAGGTCCCCATTCCTCTCCTTTTGGTACCCCCAAGCCTCCTGGCACCCCTATTCCCGCACTTTGGGCCCCCCAAGCTCCTGCCCTGTCCCTATGTCCAACCCCATCCTGGGCTCCTCCATGGGCAGAGGTGCACGCAGACCTTGGCAGCCATGGGGTTAGGGGCAGCCCTAGGGACAAACAGGGGACTTGGGTGGGGACACCCAGTCTCACAGTTCCCTCATGGCTGCCCCTTGGCTCTTTTTCCCCAGCAACCTCCACCTGTCGCCGTTGACATTCCTGGTCCTGTAAGTTGAGGGGTGACCCTGGGATGAGGATGGGGCTGGGATGTGTTGCTGTCCTCTCTATTTTCCTCAGACTTGGAGACACCCCTGGTGCCCCAAGGCCTTTGTTGGGCTCCCTGCTGCTGTGGGCGATCAATGGGCAGAGGAAGGAGGCAATGGGGGCAGTTGGGGCTGAGCAGCCTACAGGACCGTGCCTTGGCCATGGGGTTTTAGTGCCCACAATGGGTCCTTGCACCTTCAGGGTATCTCAGTGTGTCCCACTGTGTCCCATTGTCCCGGTACCCTCAGTGTGTCCCTAACACCTCCTTTCACTCCAGGTCGTGCTCAGCAGAGGAGAGGAGAATCCCCCACGTGTGAGGCGCGTGGCCCTGCATGTCTAGGTGAGCAGCATGGGGACACCTGCAACCCCACAGGGCACTTGGGGGACCCTTGGTGTCCCGTGTCCTGTAGCTCTGAGGACCAGGCATCAGGGGTGGAACTGGATGGTATGGATGGGACTGTCCCTGGCCTGTTCCAGGGGGATCTGGGCACTGTCACCTCCATACCTTCCCTTGCACTCTATGGGGCGGTGCAGAGGAGGGGATTTGGAAGGAGCAAGCTCAGGGTGCCCTATGGATGGCCAAGGGTCCCTGTGCAGGTGGGACAGGAGCTGCGGCTGCTGTCCCAAGGAGACCCACATCCTGCGCTGGGCCTGTTGGTGCTGCCAGTCCTTCTCCTCCTGCCCTAAGTCCTTGGGGACAAACCCTGCAGGGACAAGGCTTCTCCTCACCACTGATGTCCTCTGACATCCTCTGATGACCACTGCAGCTCACTGATGACCAACGTTGCCCTCTGATGACCAATGAAGACCCGGATGATTAATGACACCCTCTGATGATCAATAAAGCCCTCAGCAAAGCTTCTCTCTGTGTATCTGTGTTCTTCTTCTCATGCTCAGCAGGGACCACTCAGATCTGTTCCTGCCTGGCAGTGGCCACCACAAAGTGCTGGAAGAGATCCTGAGCTCCATGCCATGCACACCTTGTCCTACACCCCTGTGGGCTTCCCCACTCTCTCATCATCTGCTCCAAAGTCCTAAAGGATGGAGTTTCTCATGCTGCTGAGCAGCCTCAATACCCTTCCTCTGTTCTCTCTCAGCTCTACCTTCTGGGTTCTCCAAACCCTTCATCCTTGTCTCCACATCTCCACGTGGAGCATGGAGTGTGACCACGTCACCCTCTTTTAACCCCTCTCTTATTTCAGCCACCTGTCCCTCCTTTGGGTCTGCTTCATTCCTTTTCCTTCAGTCCCCCTACCCCTAAAACCCCGGGAGAAGAACCCTTCTGCATGGTGAGGTGGGCTGCAGGCCTGAGTCACAGGCCCTGGACCCGGGTCACTTCCTTGATGTGCTCCTCGGAGCAGAGCAGAAAGCAGCCCTTCAAATCCATCTCACATATCTCTCCACAGAGATCAGGATCTGATGTGGCACCATGCCAAAGGACTTTCAACAGTCCAGGTAGATTTTTTGTATGGGTCTTCGTAACTGATGTATTGAAAAAGCACCCACATTATCATTCTGACCATAAAGAGCTACAGCATTTAATGAAGTATTGGGAAAATACTGACTTCTCATTTAGATCCTTAAAATATTGAGCTAAACAAAGCATAGTAAATCTGAGGACAAAGGTTGCATTGTAGTAAAACATCTTTTTCCAGCACACACAAAGAAGTTGTTTATTAGATTGTTGCTTTGCTTACAACTGGCACCTGGTGGATAAGTGTGCTTCTGTAACTTAGCAACCTTCACTTTGGGATCCAGAGAGCTGTTACTGGAATGGTCTGGAGTTCAGCACATGACCAAAGCATTCAGAAGTGAATCTTTACCTGAACTGCAGGGACACAACAGACTGGGTCTGACAGTAAGGACAGAAATAACTAACCTGTACACAGGGATGATTTAGGAAGTTACTGTTAAATATTAGGAAAATAGGTCAGGATGTGAGAGAACAAATATGAAACACAAACATGGCATGTAACTTTGATTAGAGTAGGTAGGTAGGGAATGAGAGGGATGTGAAATTCTAATGAACGGTGAGCAGAGTTCTGTGTTGCAAATCATTTGAATTACCTAAAGTATGAGTCAAATGTGTGGTGGGTTAGGTGTAGTTTCAATAATACATGAATGTGAAAGGAACACTGAATTCAATAGCTGTTACAAAGTGTGGAGAAAAAAGAAAAACAAACAAACAAACAAACAAAAAAAACCCCTGCATTTGATATGTAGCCATTAACACACACCACTTGTTGTCACTGAGTTTTAAGCAAGGAAAGAATAAAGAACCTTTATGCCACGACCCAGGAATTGTTGGATTTTGTTTTCTCCCCCGTCCTGCTAGGAGGGGCAGTGACAGAGCAGCACAGGCAGCACCTGGGAGCCAGGCAAGATGAGCACAGCACAGCTGGGCACTCAGTTCCAGGTGATTTTGGGGTCCCAGCCCTGCAGCACGAGGCTCCGTGTGCCTTCCCTTCTGCAGGACAGCCCGGCTCTACCACCCCACAGGCAGCCCCTGGCAGCTCAGTGCAGGCACTGTGTGGGGCAGCATGCGTGCAGTGGTACAGAGATGTGCCCCAGCACAGCCCCTGACACCACATGTCCTCTTTCTCACAGCACCTACTTCGTCCCCTTTATTCCATCTTCCTCTTCACCATGGTGCCATTATGGCTCACCTTTTAGCTCTTTTCCCCTAATTTGGAAAACTTCCATTGCTTGTTTTGCCACAACCAGCCACTTTCTATCTTGGTGCACTGTAACTCCAAAAGTTTATACCAAACTGAAGAACAAGTCCTTGCACCTGGTGGATGCAAATTGTATGATTTCAGTGCTTCTGTGAAACGTGTTTATTGATAAAAACAGAGCTGTTCACACACTGAGCAAACCTAACCTTGGAAGATTTGGGATGACCACACTCTGATTCCTTTTGCTAATGTAATGTATTGGTCCATATTCTAATACATTGATCCCTTTTGCAAATCCAGCCTGTTTCAGCTCCACGGTGCCTGCTGGCATCTCATCTGCCTGCAGATACAGAGGTGGAACACAGAGGCTGTGAGAGTCAGCCCACTGACCCAGACTTCATATGAACTGACCCAGAGTTCATATGGGCTGCAGGAGAAAGAGAACAGGGTGATGCCTCAGGATATTTTTTGGAATCCAAACATATCTTTAGGAACAAAACCACTCACATGATTACATACACATATATATATATATACAAACAGCAAAGAAAAGTGTACCTATTAATATAAATAAAGAAAAATTATAAAGAGTATAAAATATAATACAGGCTTGTAACAGAGCAGACTGTGAGTCCTTTATAGAGACAGATAAGAATTTTATCCCTGCTCAAATGTGACCATGACATCATTTTCCTCAGAGCATCCTTGAGCTCCTGGTTCCTCATGCTGTAGATGAGGGGGTTCAGTGTTGGAGGCACCACTGAGTACAGAAATGAAACCACCAGGTCCAGGGATGGGAAAGAAAGAGACGGGGACCTCAGATTGGCAGATATACCAGTGCTGAGAAAGAGGGACACCACGGCCAGGTGAGGGAGGCACATGGAGAAGGCTTTGTGCCGTCCCTGCTCGGAGGGCATCGCCAGCACAGCTATGAAGATCTGCACATAGGAGAACAGGATGAAAACAAAGCATCCAAATGCTAAAGAGGCACTGACCAAAAGAAGCCAAATTTCCCTGAGGTAGAAATCTGAGCAGGAGAGCTTGGTGATCTGGGGGATTTCACAGAAGAACTGATCCACAGCATTGCCATGGCAGAGAGGCAGTGAAAATATATTGGCAGTGTGCAGCAGGGAATTAAGGAAACCAGTGCCCCAGGCAGCTGCTGCCATGGTGGCACAAGCTCTGCTGTCCATCAAGGTCCCGTAGTGCAGGGGCTTGCAGATGGCAACGTAGCGGTCATAGGACATGATGGTGAGAATGCAATACTCTGCTGAGATGAAGAAAAGAAAGGAAAAGGTCTGTGCAACACATCCTGCGTAGGAGATGTGCCTGGTGTCCCAGAGGGCATTGGCCATGGCTTTGGGGAGAGTGGTGGAGATGCAGCCCAGGTCGAGGAGGGCGAGGTTGAGCAGGAAGGAGTACATGGGGGTGTGCAGGCGGTGGTGGCAGGCTACGGCTGTGCTGATGAGGCCGTTGCCCAGGAGGGCAGCCAGGTAGATGCCCAGCAAGAGCCAGAAGTGCAGGAGCTGCAGCTGCCGCGTGTCTGCCAACGCCAGGAGGAGGAATTCAGTGATGTTGGACATTTTTACTTCTGGGTGTGGAGACCTATCGAGGAATGGTAAGGAACAGAGATGCTAAGCCTGCCTTTCGAGGAATCAGTTTTGCTCTAAGTCAGTGGACAAATGAAGGTTTTTACCAATCTTTCCTGCATTTGACGAAGGATGTTTTCTGCAGTTGAATGAGTCAGATTCTGTCCACTATCTCTGTGGGAATATTCCCTGTTGATCAAAATGAGAGATGAAATTGGTACATTGTCCATCTGCCTGTGTACGAGAAGAAGGAGGGATTCATCTCTTCATATTTCACCCTCCTTCAGACGTGTCCCTAATATCAGAACTAGAGATCTCATGCTCCCATTCTGGGCATGGAAATGTGGCTCATGAAGATAAAATTGATTCAATCCTCTGCATATGCCCTTATTTTCTAGTGTACAGTCTGACTTTGCACCAATTCCAAATATTCTACTACAGTATTTTTCCTGGTTCCAAATGAGTAACGAAATTTAAACAACTTTTTTTTCTGTATGCACACAGATGAAAGTAAACTTCTCACCTTGCTCTTCAGAAGACAAGAGGTAACATAATCAACTACTTATGTGCCTCTTTGGGATTCAGATTACCCCATAAAATTTAAGAAATGGAAAAATTCTTCAGGGCTTTCTTTGTTCTCAGTATAAACACAAGTCTGCTCAGAGGCAGAATGTCCGGGCTGTGCAGAGAGCCATTGTCCAACTCCTCTCTTCTTCAGCTCTGCTCTGGGGAAAAGGAGGAAAGGAACATGGTGAGGCTTCTGATTCTTGGGGCTGGAGAAAGGCCACAAAGGAGCTGTGCCCATCTTGGAGCTTGTGGCAGCTTTCCAGATCCTGCGGGGTGAGGGCTCACTCCTGAAACTGAAACAACCGCACCGCACGGAGCTTGAAATGCTCAAAGGAGACAGGAGCTGTTGCAAAAGTGCCAGAGAGAGAAAAGTAGCATGACACATACATGGAGAAAGGAGAAAAAGTATACTGTGATTCACCTGGTAAGGGAAGCAAGGAGTGAAAAGACAGCCAGCACTCCAGAAAGCCTTTTCCTTACCACCCCTCAGATTGCAAAGTCACAGGGTGTAACTCTCAGCCTCTTGGATCTCTCATCAAAAGGAGCCCATGTCTGGAGAGATGAAACTCTGCTCTACAGAGCTATGGCTGCAGCTCATGGCCTGGCCCCAGGGCTAAGAAGGCAGAGGCTGTGCCGGGTGGGAGGGACGCACAGGTGGTTTTGCTCATAGGAAGATATCTGCATTGGAGGGACAGATGGAGGGCAGCCCAAACCCACCCTGCAGAGCCATTCTGAGACAAGTTCCCTGTCTCTGTCCCCGTATCTGCATCCTGGTGCTACTGGCTGTAGCTATTTCTTACCACCCACAGACCCCACCCCTGCCCCTGTGCACTCAGCTGTGCCCTGCAGACCCCTCCTGGCAGCAGGGCAGTGCTCATGAGCATCTCCTTCTCTGCAGGTATTAAGCAGCAGGCCACACAAACACTGATGTGTCCAACAAAAGGGATTCAGTTGCTGCATGCAAGCAGAGGAGTGGGCATGGATAATTTGTAGAGTTCCTGTCAGGTTTGATGATCTCTCAATGTAATGATTCAGATTTCTCATTGCTGTATCCTAAATTCTTCTCCCTTCCCTTTATGAGGAATCTAAAAGCACAAACTGAACCAAAACACAAGCTCTGCTTT
Source organism: Tympanuchus pallidicinctus (assembly GCF_026119805.1). Taxonomy (NCBI): domain Eukaryota; kingdom Metazoa; phylum Chordata; class Aves; order Galliformes; family Phasianidae; genus Tympanuchus; species Tympanuchus pallidicinctus. Next base: position 137,145 of record NW_026294774.1, read on the forward strand.
TCCTGTACTGGCAGAAAGATATCTTGAACTTCCTGCTTTGCTGTGGATACATGAATGCCCTGCCCCAGGCAGAAGCAAAGGCCCGTGCGCTGCCCTGCCCTGCCCTGCCCTGCCATGCTGGGGGGCTCCTTCCCCCCACACATCTCCCCACAGCGCCCTGGGCAGCTCCCCAGGCAGGCTGAGTGCTGAGCCTGGCAGGCAGCACAGTCCCTGCCCCGGCACACAGCCCCTGGGGCACAGCAGGACCTGCTCTGCAGGACAGCCCTGGCACCCGGCTGCAGCCATGGCTGCACAGCCTGCAGCCGCCCTGGGACGCGCAGCCCTCAGGGCTGTGCTCTGATGCTGCTGCACAGAAGCTCTCAGCTGGAGCAGGTCCTGCTCTGCAATAAAGAAGTATGGAGTGCCTCCTGACTGATATGCTAGTCTTAGAAGACCGAGAGAGATTGGATGGTCTTGTGTACTTTGCCCTGCCTAGAGAGACTTACTGTGTTAAGGTCTGCGAGCATTGCTCCTCCAGTGAACTCAGCCTTCTCCCTTCTACACAGCCTGTTGCATCTCTCCCTTCAGTCTCCTCGTTGTCACCTACAGGCCATATCTTCTCAGTCCTGCACTGTGCAGAGAAACTGCTCCTGTACCAGCAGCTGTATGAGCTCCCTGTATCTCAGAAGCCCAACCCAGCTCAGCAGCAGAGGCACAAGGGATCCCTTGGATTCCTTTAGGCTCCCTGCAGATGTCCCTAAGGCTCTGCAGGAAGATACGTGGAAAAATACTGAAGGAGTCCTTGGTGTTCTTTCCCTCTGTGTGGGAGAGCACTTTTCTTCCCAGCCATGTCATTGTTCCTGTCAGAGACAGAGTTAAGTAGAAAAGCCACTCTCCCTTGTCCTAACACAGACAGGACACCTGGGTAGTGACAGGCAGGAATTAACATTAACAGGTGCCCAAGCAGAAGAAAATTACTCAGATGAGTTGATTGAGCTGCCTCTTGCTGGATCTGGAGATATTCTTTTGATGGGAAATCTCTCTAACTGAAGTGAAAGATGCCTACGTGGAGGCCAATTGAACCTCTTCTCTACTTATTTTGTTCAAAACGTCACCCAGAAATACAGAGCTGAGAAAATGGATTCATGTGCCATAAGGAGAACTAAGTCTCTCTCTCTCTTCAGCCCAAGCTATACTCCCCAGCTGCCCTGGGAGCAAAACGGCCTTTGTCTCATGTACACTCTTCATTGCCTAGCCATGTTCAGGGTGGCTGAGTATAACACACATGCCCAAATACTGATGCATATGGCCCCTCCAAGTAAAAGCCAAATATGGCCTCCACTCTGCTGCCAGATGGAAGGACAAAAATGCACTGCCATTGTCAGTTGTGACATGCCACTTGGCTGCCTCTCACTCCAGTTCGTATTGGAGTTCTAGCACGCCTGGTGCAGCAATGCTTAGCTGTGGTGTGACTTCATTCCGGCCATGATAGTCCTCTCGGCCTCCACTCTCCATTAGACTTTTGTGCCAAATAGGACATTAGTGAGCATGGAGGACCAAATGGGTGAGTGAATCTTGCTGATTACTCCTTGATTCTGCCCTTCGTGAATCAGATGATGAGGGAGAAACAAAAGGGTTTCAAAAAGGTTTAGCTGCAACAGAAGGGTCCTCTGAGAAACCAGCCAAGGTATACAGCTGCTTGATGTCCTCCATCTCTAAGGCAGCTGTACTGAAAGCCCACCAGGACCCTTTTTGGGTCCTTGAATTGCTCTCTCCCAAAGCACTCTGTAGCAGGGATGCATGGAGCCTCTGGGTCAGTCACAGTGGTAATCACAAACATTCTTTTGCCACTCATTTAGTTAAGCTCACTTTGGCTTCTAGCTGAGTTAACTCTTGGATTCCCCTGTCACTCCTAAAATACAAATCAGTTTTGTCCCTTTATAACTTGATGGCATTAGTGCACATTGTGCACCAGTGTCCGCTCGAGCCTCATATTTCTGTGGTCCTGATGTGCCAGGCCATCAAATCCATACAGTACAATTAACCCAATTGCCCCTTTCCTCTACCTAGCTGGAGGCAGGGCCCCTCGAGTTCTGATTTGTGTATTCATTACTCATCTTTTGTGTGTAAAAACCAGAAGGCCCACTGACAATCTCAGAGATAAGATCAGACCATCAGGCTCCCTGGAAAGTGGAGCCACTATTTTCCTGGAAGGACCCTCTCTTGTGATTGCACTCCCTTGCACCTCACGTGCCCGTGTCTGTAGGGCTGAGGTGGGTTTTTCCATCCCACTTCCTCGTATCCTCTCCATGGTCACACAGGTAAAACCACAGGATGATACATGGCTGTTATCTTGAAGCATGGGGCAGTGACACGCTGCACGTTTCCAAGGCCATTTGTGCTTTCCTTTTATTTTGTCAGTCATGAAACCCCAAGCTGTGAGGTGTGGTTGACACGACCATGGATGGGAAGCTGGACGTGAGCCAGCAATGTGCCCTCACAGCCCAGAGAGCCAGCTGTACTCTGGGTTGCTTCAGAAGAAGCGTGGCCAGCAGGGTGAGAGAGGTGATCCTGTTCCTCTACTGTGCGCTGGTGAGAATTCACCTGCAGTACTGCGTCCAGATGTGGAGTCCTCAGTACAGGGGAGACATGGCCCTGTTGGAGCACGTACAAAGAAGGGCCACAAAACTGATCCGCAGAATGGAACACCTCTCTTACAAGAACAGGCAGAGAGATGGGGCTGTGCTGCCTGGAGAAGAGAAGGCTGCAAGGTAACCTGAGAGCAGCCTGTCAGCATTGAGAGGGGAGCTACAGAAAAGAAGGGGACAGAATCGTTAGCAGAGTCTGTGGCAATAGGACAAGGGGAAATGGCTTCAAGCTCAAGGAGGGTAGATTTAGGTTAGATATAAGGAAAAAGTATTTTACAGTGAGGGTGGAGAGGCACAGGCACAGATGGGCCACTGATGTGGTTGATGCCCTGTCCCTGGAGCCTTTCCAAGTGAGACTGGATCAGGTCCTGGACAACCTGATGGAGCTGTGGTGAGCCTGTGCATTGCGGGGGAGTTGGGCTAGATGACCTTCAGAGATCCCTTCCAACTCCAAGGATTCTGTGATCCTATGATTCTAAGACTGGGCCAAGTCGGAAGGGGTTTGGTGGCTGTGCCACACTCCCTCATATTCTCAGGCTAAGGGCATTGCTGGACACACCAACTGGTTGGTTACGTTTTTTTTCAGAAATACTTGAATCTGGGTGGTGTTTGCAAATGTATAATGCTGCCTACCGAGTAACTAATAGATGAAGTGGGGATGGCTGCCTCAACATGAAAGCCATTTGTCGGTCTGTGAATACAACCATCCTAGAGTTTATATCGAACCAGGAAAAGATTCTATGGGATTTTTCGACAACTTGTACTGCTGAAAATGCCTCAGAATGGAGCAGTATCAATGGTTCTATCTACACCCAAAAATCCCTAAGTATGAGAAGGCAGAAATTGTTTGGTAAAGTTATACTGGATAAGCACCTGATAGATGTCACCTTTTTAATGCTTGCTATCAAATGTGACTGAGTGTAATTTCCTCCCTTTTGTGGCTACGTGAGTCTTGAATGACCCACACATGGACAGATGGGCCTCGATTTCAGGATGACCCAGGCGGTTCAATAATGATATTAACAATCATTATAATGATACTAAGTTTTACCATGGTGCAAATACAATCCCCTTAAATTTGTGTCCAGAAGGGCCTAGAATGGCCATGTGCCTGTGAGATTGTGTTTCTGCAGTGGAATTTTCCAGTATTTTCTGCATGCAGCATAGGATAAGTAACCTTTTACAAACAAAACTCCTGAATAGAGTAAAATTGAGACTGGAGTGCTTCAACCTAGGTAGAATTGGCACTGGCACTAAGGTAAAGGAGAGACAGAATGGGTGATTTTATTGTCCTCCTACTGCTATATAAATTCCTCAACATACCCAAAGACATTGGGTTGGTGACACAAATTGCATGGTGTAAGTGTAAATGTAGCTATGGAAGTGCAACAGTAGCTATGGAAGTGTAGCCATAGCTATAGAATCAGAAGATTGTGAGCCTGAGATGCTCAACCAATGAGTGCCAAGAGAAGCTTTACCTGCGTTGGACGTGGAGTATACAACGGAACGGATTTCACAAACTAGCTGTGCAATTTCTCCCTTGTCAGTAGGGTGTGCACCCATTATTGCAATAATGAACAAACTGCTCTTCATAGAGATCCTTGACTGATTAGAAATTGTTGATTTTGAGCATGTTTCTCACAGTATCTAAGCATAAGATAAGCTTGCTGCTGTTATGAAGATTTGTTTTGAAACTTGTTTGTTTTCTAGCCAGTGGATTGTTTAGTGGAAATGCCCTGAACGCATGTGTTGGACAATAAAAACCTTGCATGGGAAAATAAAGGAGAGATTTTGCACAAGAACCCTGTGTCATGTTGCTAGCCTGCGACAAGTAGCCCTTGTCTTATGGTGGTGGCAGCAGTGAGACAAATACGACCTGTTCCTGCCTGCCACCTCACTGCCAGTGGATGCCACTGGATGCCCTGTAGAGACAACAGGACTGCTGTCAATTCATATGAGACCCGAGGGCTACCAGGAGTGTAGAGGTACAATAGGAAGGCATGGAAGTGGAAAGAGAGCAGCACTCAAAAGACCTCATCTTGCCCTTGCCCATCACCGTGGCCCAGCAAAGCAGCAGCCCTGACTTGAAGGCAGTGAGGTGCAGAAGCCCACTGAGTAGTGAGGGGCAGCCTCCAAGGAAATTTGGGCTGCTGCTCCATTTGGCAGCTGAGCCCTTGTCTCCTGAATCCCTGCTGTGTAAGGGGGTTTCTCTTCCAGCTCTGGAGGAGAAGGGAAGAAAAGTGAGCTGAGAGAAATAAATGTCTGCTGTCCTCTTCATTGTGTTTATGCACATGTACCTACATAGTTCTGCAGGCACATGAGAGGGCTGGAACAAAATACATACGTAACTATAATAACATAATTAAGATAACTGTATTTAAAAGGAAATGCAAGCTTTAGGAAAAATAACAAACACAACATGTAACAAAATGTTGTCCTAATATTTTCTGCTACAGCTGGGAATTTCCCAAAGTTTCCTCAGGGCATCCCTGAGCTTCTGGTTCCTCACAGCATAGATGAAAGGATTCACTGTGGGAGGTACCACCGAGTACAGAAATGACACCACCAGGTCCAGAGATGGGGAAGAAAGGGAGTGTGGCTTCAGGTAGGCAAACAAGAGAGTGCTGACTAACAGGGAGAGCACAGCCAAGTGAGGGAGGCACGTGGAGAAGGCTTTGTGCCGTTCCTGCCCAGAGGGCATCTTCAGCACGGCCCTGAAGATCTGCACATAGGACACAACAATGAAAACAAAACAACCAAAGATTAAACAAAGACTAAAATAGACATTCACAGTTTCCCTGAGGTAGTCTGATTCTGAGCAGGAGAGTTTGAGGATCTGGGCTACTTCACAGAAGAACTGGTCAATGGCATTGTGTTGGCAAAGTGGTATTGAAAATGTACTGGCAGTGTGCAGCAGAGCATGGAGAAGCCCACTGGCCCAGGCAGCTGCTGCCATGGTGGCACAAGCTCTGCTGTCCATCAAGGTCCCGTAGTGCAGGGGCTTGCAGATGGCAACGTAGCGGTCATAGGACATGATGGTGAGAATGCAATACTCTGTTGATATCAGAAAGAGAAACAGAAAGGTCTGTGCAACACATCCAGCATAGGAGATGTGCCTGGTGTCCCAGAGGGCATTGGCCATGGCTTTGGGGAGAGTGGTGGAGATGCAGCCCAGGTCGAGGAGGGCGAGGTTGAGCAGGAAGAAGTACATGGGGGTGTGCAGGCGGTGGTGGCAGGCTACGGCTGTGCTGATGAGGCCGTTGCCCAGGAGGGCAGCCAGGTAGATGCCCAGCAAGAGCCAGAAGTGCAGGAGCTGCAGCTGCCGCGTGTCTGCCAACACCAGGAGGAGGAACTGGCTGATGGAGCTGCTGTTGGGCATCTGCAGTTCCTGGACACGGTGTCCTGCTAAGAGCGCAGAAGAAAATGATGAATCAAGATCATGCTTGGAGGCACTCCTCTCACCATACTGTAAAGTATTTTCCTTCACATTGGTTAATGTACATTTTGCTCTGTAACTTGAGTTTATTTTCATGAAATTCAGCATTTCAAATGCAGAGGATAATTATGGAGCTTATATATTTATTCACATTTTTAAAACTTATTCCAATTCCCTGGATATTTTCATCTGTTTCCATGTCTCCTATTTTTACCCTAGCTGCTCTTAAAGCACCCAGTCCCAAATTATGTCCCATTAAATGTTCTGTTCTGAGAAAGCTGCCTGGTTGCAGGATGAGTGCATTATTCATGCCTGCAGAAGACCATAGTATTGTAATTTGGTTTCATCTTTCATGAGAGGGGAGGCTGAAAGCACATACTCTGTGACTGTTCACAGAACAAGTGAGTGAGAGAGGTGTGATTCAGGAGTCTCAGAGCTGTGTTCAAAGTTATCAGCCCCGTTTAGATTTCTGTCCCGAATCCTTTCTTTCCCATGAGAATAGGAAAAGTAAAATCCCTGCCTTGTCTCTCCTCTTGCACAGTGCCCTTAGAAACATTCTGGCATGAAGTGAATCTGTGAGCCTCCTGCCCCAGGGAGCAGCTGTGGCAGCAGAAAGCCCCTGTCCTGAGGTGGGAAGCCCTCATATGGAACGTGTCTTCCTCATGATAAAGAAACACAGACTCTCTGCAGCCTGATCTGCAATGAGATGTCCCTGATTCAGTGATCCCTCCAGTAAGAGCAGCAGCACTGCCTGCATCCAGACTTACCGTGTCTATGGCTGTGAGTAATGCTTCTCCAGTGTGCTCGCAGCCTGCTAACAGCACATCCTATAATCTCTCTCTCTTTTTTCTTCTATCCACATGTCACTGCGGATCATGCCCCCAGCCCTGCTGCGCTGTGCAGAAGAGCTGTTCCTCGGCACAGCTGTCTCTCTGCAGCACTGCCCACTTGTAGGAGCTCCCTGTGTCCCAGGAGCCCGGCCCAGCTCAGCAGCAGAGGATGTGATTTTTTCTTGCCCACTGATCTCCCCTGAGATGTCCCTGGATCTCCTTTAAAGACAACAACATCATTATTGTACTTTGGAATCTGTTCAATTAACCACCAAACGTCCAGGGGACAGTGACTGATTCCAAACATGTAATTAGTCCTACCAGAGAGTGTTTGCTGAAACAAAAAGGGCACACAGACAAGGACAGAGGGAGGTGGACTTCCCAGGGGAAGGCCAGTGATCCAGCTGAGGCAATGCAGGCATCTCATCCCTACATGGAAACCCTGGAGCTGAAATGGGATTCAGCTTTTCAAGGACACAGGAGTTTCAGGGATTCCTCTGGTTCAGTTCAGATGTGCACAAGGAGTTGCCTGCATGTGAGCTCCTGCTCTGAGTCCTTCAGCGGGGAGTCAGTTGCTCACACACAGACCCTGGGTGATGACCAAGGTGCCTGGGGTGCTGCTGGATGTGTGCCAGTGCTTTTGAAGTGTGTGGGACATCCCTGAGAGAGACACCTCCTTCCTGAGCATCAGCTGACGGCCAGAGAGGGGATAGACTGTCATGGTTCTATGTTTTTTTTGTTTGTTTGTTTTGGGGTTTCAGTATTCCACATCAAAACATCACGTAGTGTACAAGGTATTAAATTGTCCCTGCCCCAGTCCCAGGTTCCCATCCCTGTACATTACAGCAGTCACGGGATCTGGCCCTTCCGGGTGGGGGTCGCTCTCTGGCTGCCTTGCAGTGGGTGCTGGAGGTGCTTTCCTGGCCGTTCCAAGCTGTTCAGGTTTGACTCGGTCCCGGGAACTCTCTCTCTCTCTCTCTCATCTTGTCTGATTTATTTGTCTCAATTTCAATTAAATTGTATATTTTGTGTTACCTTGTATTCCCATATTATAGTGAAATAAGTTTTCCTCCATAGATTGTTGCCGCTGTTCTTTTCCTCCCTTCCTTCCTTCCCATTTTTGTGGGACGGGGGTGGAGGGGGAGGGCAGAGGCCTGTTGCCCCTGTCACAGACATCGATGGATCTGGTCAACTCCGTGACAGATTTTAAAGGAACCCGCGTCTCCCTGTGTTGCCCAGGCTGCGCTGCAGTGGCTATTCACAGGTGCGATCTCGCTACTGACCGGCACGGGACTTTTGACCTGCTTCGTTTCCGACCTGGGCCGGTTCACCCCTCCTTAGGCAACCTGGTGTGCCTCGGCTGCCCGGGGCTCACCATATTGATGCCAGGTGCGCTGGCACATGCCTGTACTCCCATCTACTCAGGAGGCTGAGCCCACCGGATCGCTTGAGCCCAGGAGTTCTGGGCTGCAGTGCGCTATGCCGAGCGGGCGGCCGCGCTGTCTATGTCACAGACATAGATTGATCAGGTCAATTCCGTGACATAGAGGCATTCTTGGCCATCGTAAATGACAACAGATCCCTGCACTTAGGGCACCCAAGTGTGTCCTTTTTACCCGTCTCTGTGGAGCAAGCAGAGGTATACAGCTAACTAAACAGACGTGTTCATGAAAGATGTGTCAGCTCTTTCTCTGTTTTCCATCTGCTGCACATTCTGTATCTCAAGCACTGCAGAGCTGACACACATTTCTATTCATCAACTGATGAAACCTCAGTTTTCTATGGGGTCCCATGTGAATGACATCAGAAGCAGCCTAGTGTCAGGCCAGTTCTCTGGGCTGTCTGCAACAATCACATGCAGCTGCAAATGCTGCACAGGGCCTTTGGGAAAGCCATGCCCTAGGAGTGTCTGTGCTGCTTGGACAACTCCGAGCGTCACAGTGCGTCTAATGACTGTGCCACCCTCTGAACAAAAATAACATAGATGCACTAAATCCAATTATCCATTCTGGATAGGTTGTTGCCTTATGTGTTTTCACACTAATGAGAACACCAACACATGCTGAGCTAGAAATGTTGGTGGAGTTGTAGGCCTGAGCTCTTGTTTGGACCACAGGGACACGGTGAAATGACTTGTGCAACTGGACTGTAGCACAAAGGGTATACAAAGACTTTATGGTGGATGGGTGAGGAGCCAAGGAAGGCTGACTGCCGTCTGTGAGAGCGCACTGAGATCTTCCTGCAGATGACAGAGAAGACAGGTCAGAGCAAATGGAAATGGCAAACAGAGTAAACCAGCAGTGTCTGTTCCTGGCTGCTGACAAGGAAGAAGTGAAAGGTGCATCTCTACACACAAATGGGAACGTGATGTTGTCAGGCCCTTGTTTCCATCTAGTTGGTTTTTTGTTTGTTTGTTTGTTTGTTTGTTTGTTTGTTTTTCAATAACATCTGCTGCAGGGACAGCAGAGCAGGGCATGCACCATCCAGAAGATCCCTGGAGAGCACAGCTGGCAGCTTCTGGACCAAGCCATGGAGGAAGCAAAGAGGAGAGGTGCTCTGGTGCATCTCATAATCACCAGCAAGGAAGGGCTGGTGGGGAATGTGAAGATCAAAGAGAACCTGGGCTGCAGTGGCCATGGGATTGTGGAGCTGAGGAGTGGAGTACAGAGGACAAAGTCACACCTTTGGGCTTCAGGAGAGCACACCTTGACTTCTTCAAGTGTCTGTGGTGTACAGTACAGAAAGAAAGCACGTAGGAAGTGTAAACAAGAAGTGGTCAGCTGGGAGCAATGCAGAGAGGTGTCCTAGTGTGCCTGCTGAGTTGTGTTTAAGAAGGCCAAAGCTCAAACCCAGCTGAATCTGCCCAAGCACATCAAAGATGGTAAAGGCTTGTAGAAATACACACACAGCACAAGGAATGCTAGGGTCAGTGTGGACCCATGCTACAATGGGACGGGGTACCTGATATGAAGGACATGTAGGGCATGAAGCATCCTGTGCTGTGTGTGACCATCTAAAAATGTCTGAGGGAAAAAGAGCTCAGTACCAGAGTGTGACTCAGTCATTGCAATGACTGAGAGACGGCAGTTCTGAGCAAAGAAATTCTGAGGGTACCGGGCTCCGTGCAAGACACAAATTGATCTTATTTTAATTATGAAGAATGTGGAAGATGTTCATTAATGTCAGTAAAAATGAATCCATGGTTTGAAGACAAAGATAGAAATCAATGAAAATATGCTAACACACTTCTCAATTTGAACTATTCTCATGAGTCTTCTCTCTTTTTAGGTTGAAAACACCAGTCCGTGAGGAGACTTTGTCTCTATTTACATTTTTATTTCTTCTTAAATGCAATGTTTTCCAGCACTCTGTTTGCAGGACACAGATGCCTTCAGGTACAGGAACAGACAGTGGTGCCAGTGCCAATGCCCTGTGACCAATGCCCAGCGTCCACCGCTGCTCCACCCTGCTGCGTATTTGATGTCCCTCATCCTCCAGGTGTCTCCAGCTCTCCTAAATCAATGACCGTGGTTTAGGGCATGTTTTCAGCAGGCCATCTGGACACATGCTCTTCCCACTGCTCTCCAGATTTCCCCATCCCTCGCTCTTTCTTCACTCCAATATCTCCCAACTATCTGCCTGATTTGTGACCTTTAGGAAGATTACTGGAATTTGCTCCATTCTACAAAATCTGATGGACTCTTTGATCTGCCCCTTAACTGTGATTATGTTTATCCATTCCTATCTCTGCCTAACTCATTTTTTGTACAAATACGCTCTGTGAAAGACAAGCCTCATTAGATGCATCTTGGACAAGGCATGCAGTTGAACACTGTGTTTTACTGTCCATTCAAATGCATCACATTTCCTTCAGTTTGTTGGCAAAAAAAAAAAAAAAAAGAGCAATCTTTCATTGCCCATGTGCAGCTGATTCTCTGAGGAAAGCTGGGGGGAGTTGGTGCAAAGGGTGTTTAAAACTGAGCAGATGACTGCAGAGGGGAAGAGTGATGGTAGGAAAACTAATGCAAGTCCCATGGGGTCAATGGGAGTAGAAATGAGGTGGGGAAGTTGAGGAGTAATTTTGTGCACACAGTGACTGAGAAAAGTTCATAAGGGAACATCCTGGATCAATATCAACTGCCAAGTGCTGATTAAAATCCTTGCTTAAACACAACTATATATAAATAGCAAATGAATGTCGGTTGGATTCTTCCTCATTAAGGTCGCTCCAGACACCTCTCCAGTTTGCTGTACAAGTTCTCAACACATAAAAAAAAGACAGGAAGGCACAAGGCACAGGAGGCTTCTGTGGGTTGTAATGGGCCCCAGGGGGCAATTGCTGCTGAGTCCATCAACCTCCAGTGCAGAGAGAAGAGAAGATTGCACAAAGTGCTCAAGGAGACAAAGTCAGAAGTAACAGTGAAGTTTCTTGGAGTATTAATGGGCCCCTCTGAGGGCCATTCACAAGCAAGCTTCCCCAGGGACTCGTTAGAGCAGAGAATTGGAAGCCACGATTGCAGGCAGACCAAGGCACTGGGATGGTGGCTGTGATGCTGAGAAAAGCCTCCTTTGTCTTGTGAAGCAGAAAGGCCAAGCCCTGATCCCCAGAGCCTTGGCAGGGAGATCCTGTCCCTCATGCTGGCTCAGGGTCCTTCCTGAAAGAGAAGGGGACAGCAGCTCCCAGACTCTGCATGGGATGCAAGGATGCCGTGAGGCCCAAGTCCCATGTGGGCAGTGTGTCTCGTCCCAGGATGTGGGATGTGAGAAACGACTACTCTGAACAAGCAGTCAATCCCAATGAAACTTTGAACTTTGAACAGATCTCTCAGGGCCGAGGTGAAGGCACCACTTCCTCACTGGGAAGTTTGGCTCTGACGATGCCATCTGTGATACTAACCCACATGCAGAGCTCCTTTCGTGTGCTGCACTCTTTCCACAATAAACCCATGCAGCACTGCAGGCTTGGGGATGAGTGGCTGGATGACTGTGAAGAGCAAAGGGACCTGGGGGTGTTGGTTGATGCTTGGCTGAATGTGAGCAGACAGCATGCCCAGGTGGCCGTTAGGGAAAACGGCATCCTGGCCTGCATTAGAAATAGTGTGGCCAGCAGGAGCTGGGAGGACATCATCCCCCTGTACTCAGCACTGGTGAGGTCACACCTCAAGTACTGTGTTCAGTTTTGGGCCCCTCACTACAAGAAAGACCCTGAAACTTGTCCAGAGAAGGGCAACAAAGCTGGTGAGGGGTCTGGAGCACAGGTCTTATGAGGAGTAGCTGAGAGAGCTGGGATTGTTCAGACTGGAGAAGACGAGGCTCAGGGGAGACCTCCTTGCACTCTCCCACATCCTAAAGGCAGGTTGTGATGAGGAGGGGTTTGGCCTCTTCTGCCAGGCAACAAACAGGACCCGAGGAAGTGGCCACAAGTTGTACCAGAGGAGCTTTAGCTTAGACATAAGGAAGAACTTGTTCTCTCAGAGAGTGGTCAGGCACTGAATGGCTGCTCAGGAGGTTGTGGAGGCTCCGTCCCTGGCAGCGTTCAACAGATGTCAGGACGAGGAGCTGTGAGATCTGGTTTAGTGCTTGTGGTAGTAATGATGATGGGAGGACGGTTGGACTCGATGATCTTACAGGACATTTCTGACCATGGAGTGTTATGATTCTGTGATTCTATGATTCTAATCTGTATTGATGCACCATCACTGCACTGCTGCCTGCTGTGACAGAACAGTGGATCTGCCATCACTCTGCTCCTTCCCACTGTGACAGCACAGTGACCCTGACATTATGATGTTCCTTCCCACTGTCACAGAACAACAACTGCAACCCCACTGTGCTCATATCAGCTGTGACAGCACAGTGGAGCTGAAATCACTGAGTTTGTCTCTCCTTTACAGTGCAGTGACTCTGACATCACTGTAATACTGACCACTGCCACAACTCAGTAATTCTGACATCACTGCTCTCCGCATTTCTGATACACCACTGTGGCATTGCTGAACTCCTATCCACTGTGACAGCACAGTGACTTCAACATCACTGTGCTTGTACCTGCTATCATAGAATCCTGGCATATCCCGCAATGGAAGGGACCCATAAGGATCATTAAGTCCAACTTTTGGCTCCACACATCTGCCCTAAAAGCAGACCGTATGACTGAGTGTGTTGCCTTGTCCCGGAGTTATCTAGAGCAATCTGTGCCCCTGACAGAGGGCAGCAGGCCTGCAGTCCTACTGGTCAAAAATTAAAGTATGAATGATAATAACAATAACAACAACAATAATAATAACAAATCAGCGGCAACAATCTAAGGAGGAAACATAATTTTACTAAATATGGTATTGGAATGCAAGATAAAAGATAACAAACAATATTATAAACTAAAATTGAAATTTAGGGTAATAAATCATATAAAATGAGAGAGCGAGCGTCTGAAATCAAAAGCCTTGCTTTGAACTGGAGTCGCACGGCTGGGGAGCGAAGCCACACACTGCAGGGCAGCGAGCAAGGGAGAGATCCTGGGACTTCCTGCCATGGCTGATCTTCCCCTCTGAACTCAGAGTCCTCTGGGTATGCAGTTCTTCTCTCCTGAGAGCCAGGGATCCAGAAAGTTGTCCGTCCACAGACCTGCAGTATTGACTCCTTAATTCCCTGTGCTTTACATGATGTTATGATGTGGAGTACCAATAACAAGGATCGTAAAACCATGGCACCAGATGGGGCATTTGCAGCTTTGCTAGGCACACACAATCTGCTAGAACAAAAAATGCTGCAGGAATCAGTCTGTGTACTGGTGATTAATTCATCTGACTTCAAAGTACGTTGTGCAGAGGTGACCCTGTTGTCTATCAGGAGCTGCCAATGCAGAGACCTAAGGACATCCCCAGGGAGAGCAGTGAGGAAGAGAAAATGACATCTTCTGCTGGAGAGCTGGGCCGGGCTGCTGGGACACAGGGAGCTCATAAAAGTGGGCAGTGCTGCAGAGAGACGGCTGTGCCCAGGAGCAGCTCTTCTACACAGCACAGCCTGCAGGTGACAGGAGGAGAGCAGAGAAAGGAGAGAGAGCTTGTAGGATGTGTATGGTGTGAGCAGGCTGTGAGCTCACTGGAGGAGCATCGCTGACAGCCTCTGACAAGGTCAGTCTCACTGCAGGCTGTGACTCTGCCGCCTGCCAGGCTCGGTGCTCAGCCTGCCTGGGGAGCTGCCCAGGGCGCTGCGGGGAGATGTGTGGGGGGAAGGAGCCCCTCGGCAGGGCAGGGCAGGGCAGGGCAGGGCAGGGCAGGGCAGGGCAGGGCAGGGCAGGGCAGGAGCCTTCTGCTGCTGGGGGCATGGGGATCACAGCTTCAGCGCTCCCAGAGTGTCTCCAAGGGCACTTTGCAAGAGGAGAGACAAGGCAGGGATTTTCCCATACCTGTCCTTAGGGAAGGAGAATGAGTTGGAGGCAGAGATCTGAAAGGAGATGTGAAATATGAACACAGCTATAAGAGTCCTGAACTGTACGTTTCTCAGTCTGCAGTTACATGCACAAACTCCTCATGTGCTTTCAGCCCCTCTTCTCCCAAAGGATTGCACCAGCTGAAATTTCCATGCTTCTCTGCAGACATGAATAATGCACTTGTCCAGCAAACAGGCAGCTTTCTCTAGTAGAAATTCAAGTGCACAGAGGTAGGAATGGGCACTCTGAGTGCAGACAGACAAAAGATACATGAATGGAAATATGTCATAGGAAGAAAGTATCCAGGAGGCTGGGATATGATTAGGCAATGAGAGGAAAGCAAGAGCTCCTTCATCTTTGACTTCTCAAGGGATGGTGAAGCTCATGTAAATTCAAGTTATGGAGTTAAATGAACCCTGTCCTAAGAGAAAGAAACACTGTTATAGTATAAGGGTGGAGTGTCTCTGAAAAAGCTCTTGACTCGTCATTATCTTCTGCACTCTGCACAGGACTCCAGGCCCAGCAGGAACTGCAGATGCCCAACAGCAGCTCCATCAGCCAGTTCCTCCTCCTGGCGTTGGCAGACACGCGGCAGCTGCAGCTCCTGCACTTCTGGCTCTTGCTGGGCATCTACCTGGCTGCCCTCCTGGGCAACGGCCTCATCAGCACAGCCGTAGCCTGCCACCACCGCCTGCACACCCCCATGTACTTCTTCCTGCTCAACCTCGCCCTCCTCGACCTGGGCTGCATCTCCACCACTCTCCCCAAAGCCATGGCCAATGCCCTCTGGGACACCAGGCACATCTCCTATGCTGGATGTGTTGCACAGACCTTTCTGTTTGTCTTTCTGATATCAGCAGAGTATTCCATTCTCACCATCATGTCCTATGACCGCTACGTTGCCATCTGCAAGCCCCTGCACTACGGGACCTTGATGGACAGCAGAGCTTGTGCCACCATGGCAGCAGCTGCCTGGGGCACTGGGCTTCTCTATTCCCTCCTGCACACTGCCAATACATTTTCTCAGCCACTGTGCCATGGCAATGCTGTGGATCAGTTCTTCTGTGAAATCCCCCAAATCCTCAAGCTTTCCTGCTCACAGTCTTACCTCAGGGAAATTTGGCTTCTTGTGATCAGTGCCTCTTTAGCATTTGGGTGCTTTGTGTTCATTCTTTTCTCCTATGTGCAGATCTTCAGGGCCGTGCTGAGAATGCCCTCTGAGCAGGGACAGCACAAAGCCTTCTCCACGTGCCTCCCTCACCTGTCCGTGGTCTCTCTGTTTCTCAGCAGTGCCTTTTTTGGCAATCTGAGGCCCACCTCCATCTCCTCCCCATCCCTGGACCTGGTGGTGTCATTTCTGTACTCAGTGGTGCCTCCAGCAGTGAATCCCCTCATCTACAGCGTGAGGAACCAGGAGCTCAAGAATGCAGTGAGGAAAATGATGCCCTGGTCACAGTTTAGCAGGGATAAACTTCTCATCTGTCTCTATAAATATCTCACAGTTTGTCCCATAGCACACCTATATTATGTTTTTTAATGTGTGTAATAATTATATATTAGTAGATACATTTTTTCTTTGCAGTTCATATATATATGTGTGTATATAATTATCATTAGTGGTTATCATGATCCTAAACATGTTTTTGGATTCCAACCACTTCTCTGAGGCATCATCCTGCTCTTTCTCCTGGAGTACATATGAACTCTGGGTCAGTGCTGACTTTCTAACAAACTCTGTGTTCCATCTCTGTATCTGCAGGCAAATGAGATGCCAGCAAGCACCGTGGAGCTGAAATTGGCTGGATTAGCAAAAGGGATCAGTGTATTAGAATAAGGACCAATTTATTACATTAGCAAAAGGAATCAGTGTGTGCTCATCCTAAATCTTCCCAGTTTAGCTTTGCTTGATGTGTGAACAGCCCTGTTTTTATCACTTCTGTTTCACGGAAGAACTGAAATCACTTTTTTGCCTCTGCCAGGTATAAGGACTTGTTCTTGGGTTTGGCATAAACTGTGTACAGTTATGGTGCACCAAGATAGAAAGATGCTAGTTGTGGTAAAACAAGCAATGGACATTTACCAAACTGGGGGAAAAGAGCCCCAGTGAGCCCCACGGTGAGCCAGGGTGCACGGTGATGAAGAGGAAGATGGAATGAAGGGGAGGAGGTAGGTGCTGTTAGAAGGAGGACATGCGGTGTCAGGGGCTGTGCTGGGGCACATCTCTGTACCACTGCACGCATGCTGCCCCACACAGTGCCTGCACTGAGCTGCCAGGGGCTGCCTGTGGGGTGGTAGAGCCGGGCTGTCCTGCAGAAGGGAAGGCACACGGAGCCTCGTGCTGCAGGGCTGGGACCCCAAAATCACCTGGAACTCAGCGCCCAGCTGTGCTGTGCTCACCTTGCCTGGCTCCCAGGTGCTGCCTGTGCTGCTCTGTCACTGCCCCTCCTAGCAGGACGGGGGAGAAACACGGTTCAGCAATTCCTGAGTCGTGGCATAAGGATGCTTTATTCTTTCCTTGCTTAAAACCCCGTGACAACAAATGATGTGTGGTAATGGCTATGGATCAAATGCAGGGTTTTGTTGTTGTTGTTTTTCCTTCAGACTTTGGAGCAGTTATTGAACGCAGTGTCCCTGTCACCTTAAAATATTACATGAAACTACACCTAACCCACGACACATGTGACTAATATTTTATATAATTTAGATGATTTCCAACACAGAAATCTGCTCACTGTTAGGATTTCACAACCCTCTTATTCCTTTCCTATTTACTCTAATTAAAGTGATGTGCTACATTTGGATTTCAGTTTTGTCCTCTCACGTCCTGAACTTTTTTTCTTTTTTTTTTCCCCTAATATTTAACAGTAACTTCCTAAGTTAACTCTGTGTACCAATTATTTCTGTTCTTTCTGTCAGACCAGTGTATTATGTCACTTTACTTCAGGTAAAGATTCACTTCTGAATGCTTTGGTCATGTGCTGAACTCCACACCATTCCAATAACAGCTCTCTGGATCCCAAAGTGAAGGTTGCTAAGTTACAGAAGCACACTTATCCACCAGGTGCCAGTTGTAAGCAAAGCAACAATCTAATAAACAATTTCTTTGTGTGTGCTGGAAAATGATGTGTTTTGCTGTAACACAGCCTTGAGAACACTAGTCCTGAGATTTGCTATGTTTTCTTTAGCTCAATATTTTAAGGATCTAAATGAGAAGTCAGTATTTTCCCAATACTTCATTAAATGCTGTAGCTCTTTATGGTCAGAATGATAATGTGGGTGCTTTTTCAATACATCAGTTACGAAGACCCATACAAAAATCTACCTGGACTGTTGAAAGTCCTTTGGCATGGTGCCACATCAGATCCTGATCTCTGTGGAGAGATATGTGAGATGGATTTGAAGGGCTGCTTTCTGCTCTGCTCCGAGGAGCACATCAAGGAAGTGACCCGGGTCCAGGGCCTGTGACTCAGGCCTGCAGCCCACCTCACCATGCAGAAGGGTTCTTCTCCCGGGGTTTTAGGGGTAGGGGGACTGAAGGAAAAGGAATGAAGCAGACCCAAAGGAGGGACAGGTGGCTGAAATAAGAGAGGGGTCAAAGGAGGGTGATGTGGTCACACTCCATGCTCCACGTGGAGATGTGGAGACAAGGATGAAGGGTTTGGAGAACCCGGAAGGTAGAGCTGAGAGAGAACAGAGGAAGGGTATTGAGGCTGCTTAGCAGCATGAGAAACTCCATCCTTTAGGACTCTGGAGCAGATGATGAGAGAGTGGGGAAGCCCACAGGGGTGTAGGACAAGGTGTGCATGGCATGGAGCTCGGGATCTCTCCCAGCACTTTGGGGTGGCCACTGCCAGGCAGGAACAGATCTGAGTGGTCCCTGCTGAGCATGAGAAGAAGAACACAGATACACAGAGAGAAGCTTTGCTGAGGGCTTTATTGATCATCAGAGGGTGTCATTAATCATCAGGGTCTTCATTGGTCATCAGAGGGCAACATTGGTCATCAGTGAGCTGCAGTGGTCATCAGAGGACGTCAGGAGGCATCAGTGGTGAGGAGAAGCCTTGTCCCTGCAGGGTTTGCCCCCAAGGACTTAGGGCAGGAGGAGAAGGACTGGCAGCACCAACAGGCCCAGGGCAGGATGTGGGTCCCCTTGGGACAGCAGCCGCAGCCCCTGTCCCACCTGCACAGGGACCCTTGGCCATCCATAGGGCACCCTGAGCTTGCTCCTTCCAAATCCCCTCCTCTGCACCGCCCCATAGAGTGCAAGGGAAGGTATGGAGGTGACAGTGCCCAGATCCCCCTGGAACAGGCAGGGACAGTCCCATCCATACCATCCAGTTCCACCCCTGATGCCTGGTCCTCAGAGCTACAGGACACGGGACACCAAAGGTCCCTGAAGTGCCCTGTGGGGTTGCAGGTGTCCCCATGCTGCTCACCTAGACATGCAGGGCCACACGCCTCACACGTGGGGGATTCTCCTCTCCTCTGCTGAGCACGACCTGGGGTGAAAGGAGGTGTTAGGGACACACCGAGGGTACCGGGACAATCGGACACAGTGGGACACACTGAGATACCCTGAAGGTGCAAGGACCCATTGTGGGCACTAAAACCCCATGGCCAAGGCACGGTCCTGTAGGCTGCTCAGCCCCAACTGCCCCCATTGCCTCCTTCCTCTGCCCATTGATCGCCCACAGCAGCAGAGAGCCTAACAAAGGCCTTGGGGCACCAGGGGTGTCTCCAAGTTCCAAGAAAACAGAGAGGACAGCAACACATCCCAGCCCCATCCTCATCCCAGGGTCACCCCTCAACTTACAGGACCAGGAATGTCAACGACGACAGGTGAAGGTTGCTGGGGAAGAAGAGCCAAGGGGCAGCCATGAAGGAACTGTGAGACTGGGTGTCCCCACCCAAGTCCCCTGTTTGTCCCTAGGGCTGCCCCTAATCCCATGGCTGCCAAGGTCTGCGTGCACCTCTGCCCATGGAGGAGCCCAGGATGGGGTTGGACATAGGGACAGGGCAGGAGCTTGGGGGGCCCAAAGTGCGGGAATAGGGGTGCCAGGAGGCTTGGGGGTACCAAAAGGAGAGGAATGGGGACCTCAAAGAGAGGAGAATGAGGGAAAATGAAACAGAGGGGATTGGGGACCTAAGGAGATGATGAGAATCAGGGTGCCAAAGAAAGGAGATTTGTTGGTGCCAAAGAAAGGAGATTTGTTGGTGCCAAAAGGATGGGATATGGGGAGCCAAAGAGCAGGCATTTGGAGCCCCAAAGGGAAGGGATTTGGGGACCCAAAGCAAAGGGGACTAGAGTACAAAGGGAAGGAATTTGGATGTGCCAAGTTGAGGGTTGGCCTCTGCCTTCAGGGACAGACCCCACCAGTCCCTGCAGAGCTCCTTGCAGGGCCACCCTTGGGTGCAATCAGTGTGGCTGCCCAGGCACTCACCACAACAACTTCCGAGTCCGGCACTTGCACAAGTGGCTGTGGGGAGAGGAGTAGGAAAGAGAGTGAGAGAGACCTTGGCATTGGGGACCCCCATGGCCAATCCCCTCCAGCCCCAGCCCACATCCCCCATGGATGCTTCACCTGAGCTTCCACTGTGCAGCACAGGGCAGCGAGGAGCATCACGAGGCTGAGCGCAGCTGCCTTCATCTTCCTCTGTGCTCTGGGAGCTAGGTGAGGCTGCAGGAGGCAAGGGCTGCATTTATCCTCCCAGTGTCCCTCCCACAACCCCCAAATGCCCCTGGGTTTGGCAGGCTCCCTTGGCACAGACCGACCTGGCATGCAGTCATCCCCTGCCCCAGCCCCAGGGCACAGGAGGGAGCCAGGGATCAGAGGAGGAACACTGAGTGCGGGGATACCCATGGCATTGAGCCCAAAGCTCCCAAGTCCCTGCACCCAGGGACACCCCCTCCTTTCTGTCCCCCAGGACCACCCAGACATGAAGGCTGCACCCCATATCAAGGCTTTGTCCAAGGACTCATCCCTGACTTCTCTTGAGTCCCATGAGGCAGCAAGGTGTGGGGCTGATAGTTGGGGGAACTGGGGACACAGCATTTAGGGACACTGGGAAGTGAGAGGGCAACTGGGATGTGGGCAGTGAGGAAATTATGGAGATATTTGGAAAGCAAGGGGCATGGGGATATGGGGGCATAAAGATACAGGAGCATCGTGGGGATATGGAGCATGAAGATACGGGAGCATCATGGGGATATGGGGACATCGTGGGAACATGAAAAGATCATGGCAATCTGGAGACATCATGGAGATATGGGGAAAGGGGGACATGCAGCCAAATGGGAACTGGTTGTTGACAGGGAACTGGAAGTGCATAGATGGGCAGTGGCGACAGGTGGGTGATGGGGACACATAGACACAGGAGGCTGGCAATGTCCACTCAGTGCCTTTGTGATCATGGAGGAGGTCAGGAGTGAATGACAGACCTGGGCTATGGCAGACAGGTTTCCTCTTTATCTACTGCTGCCAAACACAAAGAGCATGACTTTGGGAATCATGGAATCTCAGAGTCGTGGAATACCTGAAGTCACAGACTCATAGAATCAATGAGCCATGGAATCATAGAACCACAGAATCACGGCACCATAGAATTACAGAATCGTGGAATCGTTTAGGAGGGACGAGACCCCTTAGGTCACATCAGGAGATGTGCCATGTATTTACGGCTCCCTTTAAATAGCCAACATCAAAAGTCACCATGTTACATCCAGAAATCCGTATTGCATATGTGACACAGCAGTAGTGCTGCCTCTGTCCATGAGGACAGTTGGTCATTCGGACACACTGGCAGGGAATCCAAGGGTGGGGGTCAAAATTGGCATTCTGTAGTCATCAGCTGTGTGCCTGAGCTTCAGTAGAACAAAGGTGTCCTATGGGTTTTGTTCCTGTCATGATACAGCCTCCTGGATAAAGTGAAGCTTGTTTTATCCAGACGAAAGGAAAGAAATAATAGAGCACTGATTAATGGCAAACAACTCCAGGATTCTTCAAGGAAAGGAGATGTGCCAATATGAAGTGTTCCATCTGACAGAATAGCAGCTGGTCACAGCTTCACGGGGCATTTCTCACAAATAAGAGAGCTGTTGTGGGTTATCTCTGAACAGAGCACTTCAGTGTTTGCTTTGGGAATTGCCCAGAGAGCAGCCAGCTGGAAGAGCTTCCTTTGGACTGATTCTGCTCTGCGCAGTGCTTGTCGGAGCTTATCAGTGCTGCCTTATTCACTGTATTTAAATGCAACGTGGCGTTTTTCCTACTCTGGAGTTCTTTTGGAAAGAACCAATGAATTGTCCGTGCTGCCATCACTGAGGAATATCGACTGAGGTGAGGAACAGGCTGTTCTTGTGATAAACACAAAGCAGGTGGATGGCACTTGATAGCAGCTTCACGATAAAGGTTCTCCTCAGGAAAACCCCTTGGCTGGTCTGATGACATCTCAAAAGAAATACTCAGACTTCTGTAACAATAGAATGCTGAACAAGTAAAATGTGATGAAGTCAGAGTTCTCAGGCTGCGATCTCCCCCTGCAGTGATCTCCCCATCATGGTACCATGGCATCACTTAGGTTAGAAATGAGCTCTCAGGACATCCAGCTGTTAACTCAGCACTGTCAAGACCACCACTAAACACATATCTGTGACCTGTCACCAGATCTGTGCTGTGTCACCCTGCCGGGCCTGAGCCTGTGCTGCTGGGCAGCAGGTGAGGGACTTCCATGGCATGGCACGTCTTTGGTTGGGCTCAATGACCTCAGAGGTCTTCTCCATCCTGGATGATTCCGAGATTCTGGGACATTCACATTCTAGTATGATACTGGGGTTTTAGGTTTCTACTTTTATAGGATTCAATGTTTCTAGGATTCTACATTTCTAGAATGCTAGAATTGTAGGAGTGTAGGAATTTAAGCACATGGGATTCTTGTTCTGTGGGATTCTGGGATTTTACTCTTCTTAGGTAGGATTATAGCTTTCTTAGATTTCTAGATTTCTATGATAACAGGATTCCAGGTTTCTTGGATTAAAGAAGCATGGGATTCTATGTTTCCACGATTTAGGTTTCTTGAATGCTAGGTATCTTAGGTTTCTAGGATTCCATGATGCTGAGATTCTTGGTTTCTTCAGTTTATAGAATTCTAGGTTTCTAGGATTTATAGGATTAGAGGATTCTATGTTCAAGGCTTTTAGGTCTCTAGAGCTGTAAGTTTCTAAGGTTTCTAGGATTCCAGGATTCTGGGTTTATAGGGTTGTGGGATGGGCTCTCATGACGACACACTGATGGAAGGGGGTTAAATTTTACCCACTGCTTAAGGCTCACTGGAGCCTTTTGCAAACCGCAGCAGGAAAATAAGCTCTAAGCTGATTTTACCCATTGCTGAAGGGTCACCGCAGCAAGCTCTAGTCTCCATAGTTAGCCAGCAAGGGTTCATGAAGGGCTCCGGTGAGGCTGCACCTCGAGTACTGTGTCCAGTTTTGGGCCCCTGGTTGCAAGAAAGACATTGAGGCCCTGGGGAGGGTTCAAAGAAGGGCAACAAAGCTGCTGAGCGGTCTGGTGCACAGGCCTTATGAGGAGAGGCTGAAGGTGCTGGGATTGTTCAGTCTGGGGAAGAGGAGGCTCAGGGAAGACTTTATTGCTCTCTGTAAGTACCTGAAGGGAGGTTGCAGTGAGCTGGACTTCAGCCTCTTCTCTTCTGTAACTAGTGACACAACTAGAGGGAACGGCTTCAAGCTGCAGCAGGGAAGATTTAGGCTGGACATTAGGAAACACAACATACATTTGAAAACATCCTATTCAGGAAGCATCATTGGATTCAGTGCATCTCTACTGCTTGTGTTCAAATGGTGGCTCACAGGCATTGCATCCATTTCTGAAGTTTTCAAGCAACACAGACACATAACATGGCTTTCCTGAAGGACCCCTGCTGCATTTGCAGCTGCATGTGAGTGTGCTGGACCCGCTAGGGAACTGGCATGACACTTGGCTGCTTCTGATGTCATTCACGCGTAAGCCCACAGCAAACTAGAGTTTCACCAGCGGAAGAATGAAGATATGTCCATATGTCTGGAATTAGTCACTGTCCATTGGACGTTTGGTGGTTAATTCAGCAGTTTCCAAAGTGCAATCATGACGCTGTTATCTTTCATGAGCTGTTGGCCGTGAAGACATGAGACATGAGACAGGGATCTCAAGGGAGATCAGTGGAGAAGATAGAAATGACATCCTCTGCTGCTGAGCTATGGGCTCCTGGGACACAGGGAGCTCCTACAAGTGGGCAGTGCTGCAGGGAGACAGCTCTGACTAGGAGCAGCTCCCGTGTGCTGTGCATCAGTGCTAGGGGCACGTTCTGCAGGTGGCATAGAGATAGAAGAGAAAGGAGAGAGGGATTACAGGATGTGAGGGATGTGAGCAGACTGCGACTTCACTGCAGGAGCATTGCTTTCAGCCACGGACACGGTAAGTCTCTCACTGTAGGTAATGCAAACACTTTTCCAACAGGGGTCACCAAATCTGGCACATCTGGTTGCAGATCAGGCCGCATACACTCTGTGCTTCTTTATCCTGGAATAAGAGCTGTTCCTGCTGAGGGCTTCCCTGCTGCAGCGTCAGAGCACAGCCCTGACGGCACATCAAGAGAGAACCCTGAAGTGCATTTTACCTCTCTACTTTCCTTTAACATATTTATATTCTTTCAAAAAAAACAAAAAAAAAAACAAAAAAAAAACCCTGGGGGTTCTCTTAGATTCCCTTTTTCAACTGAAAAAAAGAACATGCACTTAGCTAGTGCCCTGCAAACAGGGTGGGTTCTGGACAGCAAATAGGAATTCAGAGAGTTTGGGCTGGTGTCTGTATGCGCAGTCAGGGAAATGAGAGGAAAACAGCCCCCAGGATGAAAATCTGCAGACCACAGGGATATGATCAGGGAAAAAAGATAAAAGACCTTCCTCTGAGCAAGCTCTGACCTAGAAACACATCTGTCCTCATGACCATGGGGTCCGAAGCACGAACCACCTCCTGTGCAGGCAGGGCAGCATCTCCCCAGGCCTGTGTCCATCCCCCTCTGCAGTGCACAGGGGAGCGACTGCCTGGGGCTGTGGGCAACGCAGTTTGTGAGGCCGGGAAGGAGCTGGCTTTCCCTTAATGAGATGCCATCGTTAGGACACATCTCCCTCAGGTGTCCTCCAGAGCTGTGAGCTCAGGATGCAAGCTTTTCCCATAGCCAGGTGGACAAATTCAAGAGAAGAAGTATAGAGATGCAATATGCAAGGAAATTCTGTGGGGTTGATGAAATTAATTTTAGGTGTCATTTGCAAGACGTGTGGTGATGAGGAATTGCTGAAGTACTTTGTGAAATGGTGAATATTTAGTGATGGGCAGTGGATTCCTGTGCTTTCAGCTGGGTCTGCCTTCTTTTCAGATTTTCATGTGAGTGCAGTCACTGTTCATCTGTGAAATAGTCAAGCTCAGAGCAATTGGAAAGAAGCCCATCCAGCTCCCCTTACCCAGCACTAATCAGCAATGAATCCCTTTGTGTCTCAGGTCTTACAGGCATTCACACTGAATGCAGCAGAAATGCTCAGGATTCAGCAAACACTCCTTGGTCAGCAGGATGAGAATTTCTAGGAAAAATCTATCCTGAGAACTGTTTTTAAACCACATATTTTTGGCACTGCTGGTTCATATGCGGACAAGTACTTACGCATTCCAAGAGATTCAATCTCTCACATTCTGAAAACAATACCTGTCCCCACACCTCCGCCTTGTTCCCATGTATCAAGGGTACATGACTGCTTCTTTGAGAAAAAAGCACAGATGCCTGTGAGGCAAACTTAAATACTCCTAAAATGCAGATCACATCATAGAGCTGAATGAACACTCCCCACATAGAAAGACTTGTCCTTCACTTTTGTACTCCACAGACAGGTTCCACGCCCAGGAACTGCAGATGCCCAACAGCAGCTCCATCAGCCAGTTCCTCCTCCTGGCGTTGGCAGACACGCGGCAGCTGCAGCTCCTGCACTTCTGGCTCTTGCTGGGCATCTACCTGGCTGCCCTCCTGGGCAACGGCCTCATCAGCACAGCCGTAGCCTGCCACCACCGCCTGCACACCCCCATGTACTTCTTCCTGCTCAACCTCGCCCTCCTCGACCTGGGCTGCATCTCCACCACTCTCCCCAAAGCCATGGCCAATGCCCTCTGGGACACCAGGCACATCTCCTATGCTGGATGTGTTGCACAGACCTTTCTGTTTGTCTTTCTGATGTCAGCAGAGTATTGCATTCTCACCATCATGTCCTATGACCGCTATGTTGCCATCTGCAAGCCCCTGCACTATGAGACCTTGATGGACAGCAGAGCTTGTGCCACCATGGCAGCAGCTGCCTGGGGCACTGGGCTTCTCCATGCTCTGCTGCACACTGCCAGTACCTTTTCAATACCATTTTGCCAACACAATGCCATTGACCAGTTCTTCTGTGAAGTAGCCCAGATCCTCAAGCTCTCCTGCTCAGAATCAGACTACCTCAGGGAAACTGTGAATGTCTATTTCAGTCTTTGTTTAATCTTTGGTTGTTTTGTTTTCATTGTTGTGTCCTATGTGCAGATCTTCAGGGCCGTGCTGAGGATGCCCTCTGAGCAGGAACGGCACAAAGCCTTCTCCACGTGCCTCCCTCACTTGGCTGTGCTCTCCCTGTTTCTCAGCACTCTCTTATTTGCCTACCTGAAGCCACACTCCCTTTCTTCCCCATCCCTGGACCTGGTGGTGTCATTTCTGTACTCGGTGGTGCCTCCCACAGTGAATCCTTTCATCTATGCTGTGAGGAACCACAAGCTCAGGGATGCCCTGGGGAAACTTTGGGAAATCCCCAGCTATAGCAGAAAATATTAGGACAACATTTTGTTACATGTTGTGTTTGTTATTTCCTAAAACTTGCATTTCCTTTTAAATATAGTTATCCTTATTATGTTATTATAGCTAAGTATGTATTTTGACCCAGTCATCTCATGTACATACAGAACTAGGCTTCCCATGTGCATAAATGCAATGAAGAGGACAGCAGACATTTATTTCTCTCAGCTCACTTTTCTTCCCTTCTCCTCCAGAGCTGGAAGAGAAACCCCCTCACGCAGGAGGGATTCAGGGGCCAAGGGCCCAGCTGCCAAATGGAGCAGCAGCCCAAATTTCCTTGGAGGCTGCCCCCCACTACTCAGTGGGCTTCTGTACCTCACTGCCCTCAAGTCAGGGCAGCTGCTTTCCTGGGGCCACTGTGGGAATACAAGAAAAACTGTTCAGAGTAGAAGCTGTCGAGCAAGATAAACAGCATGAGAACTAAGGACACCTCTAGAAGAAGAAAGAACGTCTGATGGCTCTGATAGGATAAGTGCCTGTGTGAATGGTTGAAAAGTGTTCTGTAGAGTGCTCTGCTGACGTGTAAGGTGGATGGGAAAGTTGTAGGGGTGGATGGGAAAGCTTGGAAAAGAAAACTTGTGAATGTATATAAGTGATGTGAGTACTTGTAATAAACAACATGGATCATTCACATCTGAATCTGTGCTTCAGACTCTGCATACATCATTCTTGGGAGTGATGGAGCAAGTTCCAATAATCTCCCTTGAGCTCACAGATCAGCAGGTAGTTGGGATGTATCTGAGTGAACAAAGAGCAAAGGATAGGGAAATCTGGAGAGCAGTGGGAAGAGTATGTGTCCAGATAAAAAGAGCCTGCTGAAAACATGGCCTGAATCATAGTCATTTATGTAGGAGGGATGGAGACACCTGGAGGATGGGGGACATCAAATACGCAGCAGGGTGGAGCAGCGGTGGATGCTGGGCATCGGTCACAGGGCATTGGCACTGGCACCACTGTCTGTGTCCCTGTACCTGAAGGCATCTGTGTCCTGCAAGCAGAGTTCTGAAAAACACTGTCTTTTTAGAATAAATAAGTAATTAAATAAATAAATCCAAAACATCCCCTGAAATATGAGTGTTTTCAACTTCAAAAGAGAGAGGAGACATGAGAATATTTGAAGTTGAGAAGTGTTAACACATTTTTATCATCTCCCACTTGCAGACATCTTTCTTGTTCAGGGGATCTGAAATGTGGAGGCACTAATCTGCATTATGCCTTCCCTACATCTTATACCCATGGTCTTGTTCAAATAAAAAGATGGAGACTGACTTCTTACAGCATTTCTGAATCATAGGACAAGGATGAATGATAATAAACCAAAAGAGAGATTTTCATTAGATGTTTGGAAGGAATTTCTAACATTCCATAGATCATAACATTCCATGATGTGAGACATGGAGTTGGTATGGAACAAATAGCTCAGGGAAGACAGAGCAGCTCAATCCCTGGAGATGTTTGAGATGTCAAAGGCTCCAGGCATCCTGATCTACTGTGTGACAGCCCTGCACACAGCAAGGGAGATGGAATTGAATGGGCTTTAAGGTCCTTCCTACCAAAACCATTCAAAAGTCCTACAATATTTGTCAGTCTCTTCCAACACAGGATCCTGTTTGCTCAGGTATTCCCTGATCACCTCTTCTTCCACCAACAGTACATCTGCCTTGCACCAACATTTCCCACCTGTCTCTGGCACCCACGATTCCAAGTCGCCCAGAGCAACTAATAAACTGTGAGGTCAGGAAGGTGCAGTTAACAAAATATGGAAGTTAGAGATGTAGTCAACAAAATACGTAAAGCGGGGGCTGTCAAGGTCACCAGGCGTAATAGGATCTGCGGGGGCCCCTTGTGTGCTTAGCAGAATACGTAAAAGGGGGGCTGTGAAAGTCGTCAGGCTCTGCGGGGGCTCCTTGACTCATGAGAAACCATGATGAGACATGGCAAGACAAGACATGCCACATGTCTATTGGGCATAGATAACCGTAGCAAGGGTGATTGGTAGCACTGTGATATAAGGGAGAGCTATAAGAAGAGTGTGTTGCTTGCAATAAGCTGCATTTTGCCGCTCATCATTTTGGTGTGCTGAATAGCAAACGAATGGATCAGGCCTGGCGCGGGACCGACTCGATCGGGTGCTGGGCCTGAGGCTGTCAGGCCACTGCGGGTGGGATGGACCGCAACTTAAGTCGCCGTGAGAAACTGCAACAAGTGGTGCCCCGTGTGAGGAACGGTTGGGTCCGTTCCTGATTACGCTTTGGCGACAGTCAGCTGCGTGGCGGACGCAGGACCCTGCGGCAGTGAGGCTGCGGAAGGCTGGAGGGGTTGATCACCCCTGGAGCAGTTTAAGCCCACAGTGGAAGAGCAGTGGAAGGTCACGGAGGGTTTGATCTCCCTGGGCGACAGTGGAATCCATCATTAAGGTATTAGCCCGTGCATGTAAGACTTACTGCAGAAAAACCGCCCCTTGTAAGAAGGAGGTGGCCACGGTCCTCTTTTCTTGAAAAGAAGGGACTTCTCTCTTCTCCTTATGATATTGATGACTCCGGCAAGTGGGACTCTTTAACATTAGTGCTCTCTCAGAGCCCCTCCTGGGCAACGGCCTCATCAGCACAGCCGTAGCCTGCCACCACCGCCTGCACACCCCCATGTACTTCTTCCTGCTCAACCTCGCCCTCCTCGACCTGGGCTGCATCTCCACCACTCTCCCCAAAGCCATGGCCAATGCCCTCTGGGACACCAGGCACATCTCCTACTCAGCATGTGCTGCACAGGTCTTTTTCTTTTTGTTCCTGTTATCAGCAGAATATTTCCTTCTCACCATCATGTCCTATGATCGCTATGTTGCCATCTGCAAGCCCCTGCACTATGAAACCCTTTTAAGCATTAGAGCTTGTGCCAGCATGGCAGCAGCTGCCTGGGGCACTGGGGCTCTCTATTCTCTGCTGCACACTGCCAACACATTTTCTCAATCACTGTGCCAAGGCAATGCTGTGGATCAGTTCTTCTGTGAAATCCCCCAGATCCTTAAGCTCTCCTGTTGGAAACTGGGCCTTGTTATGGAAATTAGGCTTCTTGTGGCTAGTATAGTTCTTTGTTTTGGGTGTTTTGCTTTCATTCTTTTCTCCTATGTGCAGATCTTCAGGGCCGTGCTGAGGATGCCCTCTGAGCAGGGACGGCACAAAGCCTTCTCCACGTGCCTCCCTCACCTGGCTGTGGTTTCCCTGTTTCTCAGCACTGCCATGGTTGCTTACCTCAAGCCCCACTCCATCTCTTCCCCATCCCTGGATTTGGTGGTGTCATTTCTGTACTCAGTGGTACCTCTGGTAATGAACCCCCTTATCTACAGCATGAGGAATAAGGAGCTGAGGAATTCTCTGTGGAAACTAATGGCCTAATGTGTTGTGAAAACAATGAACTGCCCATCTATTTCTATACGTGACTTGTAATTCAGATTTTGACTTAACCACGCTGTCTTTTTTTTGGTTTATGTATTCATTTGTTAAGTGTTATTTTTTGAATGTTTTGTTTTCTGTTTTATGTATTCTAAACTCTTTCACTGAATCTTCATTATGCCTATCCATTCCTATCCAGCTTGTACCTATGTAGTGTAACCCAGACACACTGTACATGAGGAACCGGGCTCTCTGTGAACCTTATCAAAACAAAGAGCATGCAATGACTTTGTCTGTCTTCTTTCCTGAGAGGCATTTCTGGAGCTGTTGGGTCAGTTGTTCTCACAAACCCACAATCCAGCAGGAAGCACACGGCTGTTAATGCAACTGTGTGGTGACTTCAGCCTGCAATAGCTGATGGGCCATCCCTTGCCTTCTGACTGGGGTCTGTGCATACAGGATCACATCTGCAGTGTCCCTGAGAGGCCGACAGAAAGTGCCAGGTTGACGTGTTGCCTGTGGGATCCTCTGTGCCTGAGCACCTGGTAGGGCCATAGAGCAAGAAGGAGGTTTGTGTGAGGGATTGTGATGGCTCTTCTGTGTGAGTACCAACTGGATAGCAGGAGGGACATGACTTGAAAGTGTCTGTCCATGAAGCTGGCAGGTGCCTTGGAAGATGATGGTGAGGTTCCTTCTTCTCAATGGCACAAGAAAGCTGATGGGTGGCGTTTCCATGAGGAAATGATTTCCAACACGATGGAGTTGGTAGCAGAAATGTGCCAAGGGAGAAAAACGCTCCCTCACAGTGCAGCTTGAAAGCCAGAGACTGGGCATGAGGAGGAAGAAATGTCACTGGAAGTGTTATGATGTGGGACCATGCTGAGGGATCACTCCATGCCTCTGTGTTTCAAGGGCCATTCAGAGAGGCCTAAGAGACATCAGTGAAATGATTGTAGTGCCAGGGTCAGAGCAGGGTGCAGAGGAGAGGTGGGTGTCTGCAGACCACAGGGAAACAGGGGCTGGGCTGGAACAGCATAGGAAAGCCTGCAGAGGAGAAGGCAGTGGGTGCTGGTGACGATGAAGGGCTGCAACATCAGTAAGGTTTTTTGTCCCCTTGCTTATTCTTTGTGAGGAGATTTATTATGCTTATGGTAATGGGGCCTCACTGCTGCCTTGCATCCCTGTGCAGAGGCTGGCAGGTGTCACACTGTTGTCCTTCACATGGAGTGCAATCTGCACCACCACACCAACCCCAGGACGAGCCCTGAGCTCATTCCCTCCAATACGGTGAATCTCCTGTCCAGTGTCTGGATGTCAGGCCTTGGCCCTTCTTCATCCAGCAAACCAAGAGATTTCTCAGCACAATACCTTATGTAAATGTAATCATTGCCTCCAATTACCGGCTCGAACAAGTCCAAGGGAGGCTGTGTTGGTAATGTCCCTTATTGGCCACAGTACTCCAAGATACTTCAACTTGTCAATCCAATTAACTTTCTCCTCTCAGTACCTGAGGTTCATAGACCCAGCATCAAATGTACCATGGGTCTCTCTGTAGTACAGAAATTTGCAATGAGCCATATCTGTTCCATAATGTCCTTGAAGTTGGAGAGGTTTCATAATGTAGTAAAGGAAGGAGATTTCAAATGGATGTTGATCCAGAGAGTCTCCTAAGGAAATCTGCATAGGCAGAAGCAATTGCTTGAGGTCTCACACAGTACAGACAACCTGACTGCTCACCTCCCCAGGCCTGACGTGTCTGCTGTATGCACCTGGCACTTGCATCACTTTTCCCTACACCAGAATTCTCCACTGCAGTCTGCAGCTGGATGGTACAGTTCCTTTACACCATTCCTTTACCTGCTTCCCTAAGAGAACTGTCTGCACACAGGCACAGGTTGTTGCTTCCTACTTTAAAACAAACAACAGTAAAGGATGACACAATTTCCCCAACAACAGAACACACTCCTCAGCCATATCTCACCAGTATGGTTCGCCTTCCCAAAAGAATAAGTACTTTACATAAGTAGATAGGAAATGATAAATATTAATAGAAAACAGATACTAACTGAAGGATAAATGATAAGGAGCAAACTCCACTGTGTGATCACAAGCATCCCATGCCATCTCCAGAGGTCCCAGATGTCCTGTCTTGGACAGGCAGCTTTCCGAGAGGACCTGCAGGAGAGCAGAGCCCTCTGGAAGCTGCAGATAGAATTTGGAATGAGGATCTCAGGGCAGTACACTGCCTATAGTTGTCTTCGTCCCTGCAGTTGCAGCTCAACCCAGCACACTCAATGCTCCCCAGGCAAGTCAGTGGATCCCTGGGGGTGACCCAGTGCTGTGATGGCCACTGGCAAGCCAAGAAACTCTGATTTCTTCTCAATGAACACAAACATCCATGAACCATTTTGGGTCATCAGTGTCAAACTCAGCCTGAAAGACTCAAGTACAGGTGATGAAACCCATCACATTGGCAAAATGTCCCACCAGACTATGGAAGTTAAAAAGGAGCAGTGTGAAATGACCAT
This sequence comes from Tympanuchus pallidicinctus, assembly GCF_026119805.1. NCBI lineage: Eukaryota > Metazoa > Chordata > Aves > Galliformes > Phasianidae > Tympanuchus > Tympanuchus pallidicinctus. The sequence continues at coordinate 169,300 of NW_026294774.1, forward strand.
CAGGTCAGTCCTCAGAGGAAGGGTATGTAAAATTTATCGACTACAGAGGTGGAGAGCAAAAAGCACTCGATTGTGACTCAAATAACTAAAGTGTGTCCGTGCTGGCCTGACAGCAGCTCCCTGTTCCCTCCTGCTTCCCTCCCCGTGCTCCCTGCAGGACCTGAGCTGGTGGAGCTGCTCTGCAGGGCGAGGGAGCTGTGGTGCCCTGGGACACCGGGCTGACCCTGTGCTGCTCAGGGTGAGAGGCAGTCCCAGCTGGATGGGATCTCTACTGCTGAGTCCCTCTCCATCTGCCCTGCTGGCTCAGCAGCACCACTGCAGAGCCCTCCTTTGCCTGTGGGCTCCTCAGGTTCCCCTGTTTCTTTGGATCAATGGTCTGTCATTGCGCAAGGAATTATTCTTTGCCTTACACTTACACTGTCTCTTACACTGTCCCCGGAGATCCCCTGGCGTTTCCAGGCTGCTCCAGATTCCTCTCCAGGACAGTGTCTGCCATCAGTCCCACAGCAGCAGGGACAGTCCCGCACAGTCATGTTCAAGACCAGTTATGTTTTGGTGGGCCATGTACAACCAAGAAGGGAGCTCTCGTCTGTCCTTTGGTCCTCACTGATCACCCTGGGACTCTGAACCATGCAGAACCCCCGGAAAGCAAGAGGACTTTCCCGAGGGCAACTCCTTGGCTGTATTCCTGGCACAGATTTGGAAGGGGTGTTCAGTCCTCTGGCCTTGCCCTGAGCAGCCCCTTCTTGTTCTGGTCTCAGCAGGGAGGCCAGCTGAGGAGCAGTGCTGCACACTGCCTGCCTGCCTGCAGCCACAGGGATGCCGCCACAGAGACAACAGCGCCACAGAGCAACAGCGCTGTCATCAATTGCACCAGAACTGAGAGCTGACACAAATGCAAGGACACAAGAGAACAGTTGGGAACATAACGAGTGCAGCACTGAAAAGACCACGTCCTGTTGCTGCCCAAGGCCGTGGCTCCAGGGAAGCCTCAGCATAACTCAAAGGCAGCAGAAAGTCCCTCTAGTCAGTGACGGACATCCCTCAGGGGACACTGCTGCTCCTTGTGCCATTTGTGTCTTAGATCATGAGCTTCTGCTGATGATCCAGACTAGATGGGAGGCAAAACAAATGATCCTCTGCTGATTTCTTTATCTATTCATTGAACCTGGTTCCTTAAGTACAATAGGTTCAAGACAGGGAATTAAAAATAGGTAAACATAAAGACTGATGATGAATATTATTTAATCGGAATTAAGTTCATTATAGCTATGACAAAAAAATACGAAGAAAAAATGGAAACATCACATAAAATAAATCACACTTTTCCTAACTTTTTTGCAGTCTTGAGGGTATGATGAACATCGTTTTGATGGGCAAACAATGCATAATAGAGTACTTTCCTGAGGGCACCCTTGAGCTCCTGATTCCTCATGCTGTAGATGAGGGGGTTCAGTGTTGGAGGCACCATCGAGTACAGCAACGCTGTGCGGGACAATCCACGCCCCGTGGGGGGTGGCTGCAGCAGCAGGCAGAATCGGGCAGTAGGTGAGTCCCGCCCCCACTGTCGCATTCCACAGGTCGTATCACAGCTCCCCCAGACATCTCTCCTTCCTCAAGGACCCTCTTATCAACTGTGCTAGAAGTTGTACTGCTTTCCTCCACCGGCCCCCCTTCCCCGTTATCTTTACAGGGCTTAAGTGAAGGATATATGCTGCGAGCCGGGTAAGGAGGTGGGTCCTCCTCTTTATGGTATGACCGCTCCTGCTTCACTTCGTTCTTCTTTATCTCCAGGGTTGTTGTTTCTGGTGGGGCCGAAGGAGTCAGCGCCATCTTGCCCTCCGGCGAATCTGTAGGGGAGACAAGACCCCCCCCGGCCCTAACCCCAGCAGCTCCTTAGCACGGTCACCTGCGATCTTCTCCTCCTTTGCTTTCTTAAGAGCTATTAAAATCAATCCCCACACCTTAAACTCTGCTGCTTTCTGAGTAAGCATTGCCCTCTGTGAGAGCGCGGCAGTAAACGAATCCCATTTATCAGAATCATATAAGTCAGAAGGGGATGATAATAGCCCCTCTTTCTCCAGCAACGAAAGTGTCGCCGAAATCTCCTTCTTAGAAGGAACATTTTTCCCGCAATAAATTTTGCATGCATGTAAAATCACCTTTATAACGGCTTCCATAACGCCTCCGGCCGAGCGTACACCTGGCCTCTTCTGGCGTCTTTCCCCTAGCGTCCTAGGGGGATCTTGGCTCCTTTTCCCGAGCCTCCCGCCTGACGAGGAGTAATGGCCACCTCCTCCCCGTCCCCGGGCTTCCATTATTCCGCAGATTTGAATTTACCGCTACTGCAGTGGGTTCCTGCTTCTGGCAGACAGCTGACTCACTCCCAGGGATCACGTCGGTCGGGGTCACCACTTGTTACAGTACGCGTCCGTTCCGCTTCCCCAGGAGACCGCAGCTTGGCCAATTACCGAGGTGACACCAATATGATGAGCAGTAAAATGGCGTTTATTACACGTATTAACTACCTTATATAGCCTAATTACTTCGTCTACGCCCCTAGGGGCCTACATCACACATCAATCATTAGAGCAGGGAGGGAGCTTAGCACATCAGACCCCGTGGGGGGGTCTCGCAATTTCGCAGTTGCTGACAACACTTATTCTTTGTGAGGAGATTTATTATGCTTATGGTAATGGGGCCTCACTGCTGCCTTGCATCCCTGTGCAGAGGCTGGCAGGTGTCACATTGTTGTCCTTCACATGGAGTGCAATCTGCACCACCACACCAACCCCAGGACGAGCCCTGAGCTCATTCCCTCCGATACGGTGAATCTCCTGTCCAGTGTCTGGATGTCAGGCCTTGGCCCTTCTCCTTCATCAAGCAAACCAAGAGATTTCTCAGCACAATACCTTATGTAAATGTAATCATTGCCTCCAATTACCGGCTCGAACAAGTCCAAGGGAGGCTGTGTTGGTAATGTCCCTTATTGGCCACAGTACTCCAAGATACTTCAACTTGTCAATCCAATTAACTTTCTCCTCTCAGTACCTGAGGTTCATAGACCCAGCATCAAATGTACCATGGGTCTCTCTGTAGTACAGAAATTTGCAATGAGCCATATCTGTTCCATAATGTCCTTGAAGTTGGAGAGCTTTCATAATGTAGTAAAGGAAGGAGATTTCAAATGGATGTTGATCCAGAGAGTCTCCTAAGGAAATCTGCATAGGCAGAAGCAATTGCTTGAGGTCTCACACAGTACAGGCAACCTGACTGCTCACCTCCCCAGGCCTGACGTGTCTGCTGTATGCACCTGGCACTTGCATCACTTTTCCCTACACCAGAATTCTCCACTGGAGTCTGCAGCTGGATGGTACAGTTCCTTTACACCATTCCTTTACCTGCTTCCCTAAGAGAACTGTCTGCACACAGGCACAGGTTGTTGCTTCCTACTTTAAAACAAACAACAGTAAAGGATGACACAATTTCCCCAACAACAGAACACACTCCTCAGTCATATCTCACCAGTATGGTTCACCTTCCCAAAAGAATAAGTACTTTCCATAAGTAGGTAGGAAATGATAAATATTAATAGAAAACAGATACTAACTGAAGGATAAATGATAAGGAGCAAACTCCACTGTGTGATCCCAAGCATCCCATGCTATCTCCAGAGGTCCCAGATGTCCTGTCTTGGACAGGCAGTTTTCCGAGAGGACCTGCTGATGATCCAGACTAGATGGGAGGCAAAACAAATGATCCTCTGCTGATTTCTTTATCTATTCATTGAACCTGGTTCCTTAAGTACAATAGGTTCAAGACAGGGAATTAAAAATAGGTAAACATAAAGACTGATGATGAATATTATTTAATCGGAATTAAGTTCATTATAGCTATGACAAAAAAATACGAAGAAAAAATGGAAACATCACATAAAATAAATCACACTTTTCCTAACTTTTTTGCAGTCTTGAGGGTATGATGAACATCGTTTTGATGGGCAAACAATGCATAATAGAGTACTTTCCTGAGGGCACCCTTGAGCTCCTGATTCCTCATGCTGTAGATGAGGGGGTTCAGTGTTGGAGGCACCACCGAGTACAGAAATGACACCATCAGGTCCAGGGATGGGGAAGAGATGGAGGGGGGCTTCAGATAGGCAAACATCGAAGTGGTGACAAAGAGGGAGACCACAGCCAAGTGAGGGAGGCTCGTGGAGAAGGCTTTGTGCTGTCCCTGCTCAGAGGGCATCCTCAGCACGGCCCTGAAGATCTGCACATAGGACAGCACAATGAATACAAAGCACCCAAATAAGACAAGAACACTAGCCATTATAAGTCCAAATTCCCTAAGGTAGAATTCTGAGCAAGTGAGCTTGAGGATCTGGGGGATTTCACAGAAGAACTGATCCACAGCATTGCCATGGCAGAGAGGCAGTGAAAATGTACTGACAGTGTGCAGCAGGGAATAGAGAAGCCCAGTGCCCCAGGCAGCTGCTGCCATGCTGGCACAAGCTCTGCTGTCCATCAAGGTCCCGTAGTGCAGGGGCTTGCAGATGGCAACGTAGCGGTCATAGCACATGATGATGAGGATGGAATACTCTACACAAAAGAAGAAAAGTAAAAAGAAAACCTGTGCAGCACATCCAGCATAGGAGATGTGCCTGGTGTCCCAGAGGGCATTGGCCATGGCTTTGGGGAGAGTGGTGGAGATGCAGCCCAGGTCGAGGAGGGCGAGGTTGAGCAGGAAGAAGTACATGGGGGTGTGCAGGCGGTGGTGGCAGGCTACGGCTGTGCTGATGAGGCCGTTGCCCAGGAGGGCAGCCAGGTAGATGCCCAGCAAGAGCCAGAAGTGCAGGAGCTGCAGCTGCCGCGTGTCTGCCAACGCCAGGAGGAGGAACTCGCTGATGGAGCTGCTGTTGGGCATCTGCAGTTCCTGCTGGGCCTGGAGTCCTGTGCAGAGTGCAGGAGATAATGACAGAAGTCAAGAGAACTTGCAGAGAACCTCCTCCTGCTGTACTTTGAATTTTTTTGTTTCCTGTTTAAAATGTTCATTTAACTCCATAACGGGAGTTTATTTTCATGAGCTTCACAATTCCTTAAGGATTTGCAGTATATGTAGCTCTTACTTTGCTCTCTTTTTCCAAATCATATCCCAGGCTGCTAGATATTTTCCTCACAGGAGCTGTTTCCAGAAATCTTATCTTTACCCTGTCTGCACTCAGAGACCTCACCCCTAATCTGTGCACTTAAATTTCTGCTGGAGAAAGCTGCCTGGTTGCAGGAAAAGTGCATTACTCATGTCTGCAAAAAATGATGATAATTTCAGCTGGTGCTCTCCTTTGGGAGCAAAGAGGCTGAAAGCATTTAAGGAGATTGCACACATAACAGCAGATAGAGAAATTCAATTCAGGATTCTCTGAGATGTGTTCTTATTTCAAAGATCCTTTATGCCTCCAACTTTTCCACTTTCCCTACAAAAAAGAAAAGGAAAATTCCTGCCTTGTCACTCCTCTCGCAAAGTGCACCTGGAAACACTCTGGCATGCAGTGAATCAGTGCTCCAGCCCTCAGCTGGAGCAGGTTTTTATCCAAAATAAAGAAACATGGAGTGCCTTCAGACTGACCTGCAATGGGCTGTCGCAGATTTAGTAATTCCTGTATTAAAGCCACTACGCTGTCTGCGATGAGAGACTTACCTGGTCAAGGGCTGTGACAAATGCTCCTCCAGTGAGTTCACAGCCTAACGTGCCACACAGCCTGTCAGCTCTCCTCCTTATTTCCTCTACATGTCTCTTGCAGACCATGCCCAGAGTCTTGCTGTGTGCTGCACAGGAGCTGCTCCTTTGCACTGCTGTGTCCCTGCAGCACTGCCCACTTGTAGGAGCTCGCTGTGTCCCTGGAGCCTGGCCCAGCTCAGCAGCAGATGATGTCATTTCTATTCCACCCACTGATCTCCCCTGACACGTCCCTGGGTCTCCATGGCCAACAGCTCCTGAAAGACTTCAGTGTCGTTATAGTACTTCTACATCTGCTGAATTAACCACCAAACGTCCAGTGGACAATGACTGATTCCAGACATATGGTTAGTCCTACCAGAGAGTGTTTGCTGAAACAAAAAGGGCACACAGACAAGGACAGTGGAATTTCCTTGAGGCAGTGAGGCATCTCATCCCTAGATGGAAATCCAAAGTTTGAAATGGGATTCAGCACCCCATGGACACAAAGGAATTTCAGGGATTCCTCTGGTTCAGTTCAGGTGAGCACAAGGAGTTGCCTGCATGTGAGCTCCTGCTCTGAGTCCTTGGTCCTTCAGCGGGGAGTCAGTTGCTCACACACAGACCCTGGGTGATGACCTGGGGTGCTGCTGGATGTGTGCCAGTGCTTGTGCAGTATGTGGGACATCCCTGAGAGAGACACCTCCTTCCTGAGCATCAGCTGAGGGCCAGAGAGGGGATAGAGCTATCTCAGCCATCCTAAATGACAACAGACTCCTGAATTTAGGGCACCCAAGTTTACCTTCTTTACCCGTCCCTATGGTGCGTGTGGAGTTATGCAGCTGACTAAATGGCTGAGCTCACAAAAGAAGAGCCAGATCTTTCTCTGTTCACCATCTACTCAATATTTTGGAGCTTCAGGCACTGTAGAGCTGGCACACATCTTCATATTTCAACTGATGAAATCTCAGTGTTCTATGGGCACACACGTGAATGGCATCAGAAGCAGCCGAGTGCCATGCCAGTTCCCTAGGTGCTCCAGCACACACAGATGCTGCTGGCAAATGCAGCACAGGGCCTTCAGGAAAGCCATGCCCTAGGAGTGTCCGTGCTGCTGGGACAACTCCGAGCCTCACAGTGGGTCTAATGCCTGTGTGCCACCTTCTGAACACAAATACCGTAGATGTGTTATGCAGCCATGCTAGGAACAATGGTGCTTGTTTCTTTATGTGCTTTTACAGTAATGAGAACACCAACACATGCAGAGCTAGAAATCTTTGTTCAATTGCAGGCCTGAGCTCTTGTTTGGACCCCGGGGACATGGTTAAAGGGCTTCCCCAACTGGACTGCAGCACAAGAGGGATACAGAATCTTTGTGATGGATGAGTGAGGAGACAAGGAAAGGTGACTGTGCTCTGGGAGAGTGCACTGAACTTCTCCTGGGGATGGCAGAGCAGCCAGGTAAGAGCAAATGGTAATGGCAATCAAAGGAGACCAGCAGTGTCTGTTCCTGGCTTCCTGATCAGAAAGAGCAAGTGGAAGGTGCCATCTACAGACAGATGGGAGCCTCATCTTGTCTGGCCATTTGGAGTCCTTTTTCACTGCAGTGTCTGCTGCAGGGACAGCACAGCAGGGCATGCACCATGCAGGAGATCCCTGGAGAGCACAGATGGCAGCTCTTTGAGCAAGCCATAGAGGAATCCAAGAGGAGAGGTGCTCTGCTGGATCTCAAACTCACTGGCAAGGAAGGGCTGGTGGGGAATGTGAATGTGAAGACCAAAGTGAACCTGTGCTGCAGTGGCCATGGGATGGTGGAGCTGAGGAGTCTGAAGAGAGGGTAAAAGACAAGCTCACAACCCTGGGCTTCAGAAGAGCACACCTTTGGCTTCTTCAGTTATCTGCAGTACAGCAGGGAAAGGCTTTGAGGGGAATGGGGTCAAAACATGTGGTTACAATATAGGGATCATGGCTTGAAAGTAGAATGAGTCCTTTCCAAGGAAAAGGAAGCCAAATATAAATGTCAGAATTCCTGCATGACTGGGAATGGATTGCATTGCTCTCACCCAAACACAGAAAGGAAGCGTGCAGGAAGTGGAAACAAGAAGAGGTCACCTGGCAGCAATGCAGAGACTTTGTCCAGTGTTCCTGCTGAGATGAGTTCAGGAACATCAGAGTTCAACCGCAATTGAATGAGCCCAGGCATATCACAGGCAAGGAGGGCTTGAAGAAATACAATGTAGTCTACAAAAGGAAGGCTAGGGAGAATGTGGGCCCAACATAGAATGGGGCAGGAACCTGGTGAGACAGGACATGGAAAAGTCTCTGATACTCATTTCCTTCCACACAGTTTATTAGTTGGTCTGGGCTTCTTGGAATCCTGGGTGCCAGAGACAGGTGGGAAATGTTGGTGCAAGGCAGATGTACTGTTGGTGGAAGAAGAGGTGATCAGGGAATAGCTGAGCAAACAGGATCCTGTGTTGGAAGAGACTGACAAGTATTGTAGGATTTTTGAATGGTTTGGGTTGGAAGGACCTTAAAGCCCATCCAGTTCCATCTCCCTTGCTGTGTGCAGGGCTGTCACACAGTAGATCAGGATGCCTGGGGCCCTTGACATCTCAAACATCTCCAGGGGTGGTGCAGCCCCATCTTCTCTGGGCTGCCTGTTCCATACCAGCTCCATGCCTCACATCCTGATCTAGGGCATGTTAGAAATTCCTTCCAAACATCTAATGAAAATCTCTCTTTTGGTTTATTGTGTTTCATCCTTGTCCTATTATTCAGAAATGATGTAAGAAGTCAGTCTCCATCTTTTTTATTGGAACAAGGCATTGGCTAGAAGACGTAGGGAAGGCATAATGCAGAGTAGTGCCTCCACATTTCAGATCCCCAGAACATTGAAGAAGTCTGCAAGTGAGAGTTGATAAAAATGTATTAACACTTCTCAACTTCAAATATTCTCATGTGTCATCTCTCTTCTTAATATGAAAATGCTCATATTACAGGGGATATTGTGTCTGTTATTTTATTTTATTATTTTTATTTATATTTATATTTTTTTAATTATTTATTCTTCCTAAAAGGACAATGTTTTCAAAAACTGTGTTTTCAGGACACAGATGCCTTCAGGTACGTGGACACAGGCAGCAGTGCCCTGTGACCAATGCCCTGTGACCAATGCCCTGCGTCCACCGCTGCTCCACCCTGTTGCTTTTTAATGGCCCTCATCCTCCAGGTGTCTCCAGCTCTCCTAAATCAATGACCGTGGTTCAGGCCATGTTTTCAGCAGCCCATCTGGACACATGCTCTTCCCACTGCTCTCTAGATTTCCCCATCCCTTGCTCGTTGTTCACTCAGATTCCTCCCTCCCAACTTTCTGCCTGATCTCTGATCTCCGGGGAGATTATTGGAACTTGCTCCATCTCTCCAAAGTTGGATGGACTCTTTTCTCAACTCCTTAGCTGTCATTATATCTATCCCTTCCCATCTCTGCCTAACTCATTTCTTGTACAACTATTCCCTGTGAAAGACAAACCTCATTACATGCAGTTTGGACAAAGAATGAAGTTGGTCACTGTGTTTTACTTTTCATTCAATTGCATCTCATTTCCTTCCGTCTCTGGGAAAAAATAAAATAAATAAAAAACCAAAAAACTGGCAGAAATAAATCTTTCTTTACCCATGTGCAGCTGGTTCTCTGAGGAATGCCAGGGGGAATTATTTCAAAGGAGGTTTAACACTGAGTGGGTGACTGCAGAGGAGAAGAATGATGTGAGGAAAAGTGATGCAAGTGCCATGAGGCCAATGTAAGTAGAAATGGGGTGGAGAAGTTGAGGAGCAATTTTGTCCACACAGTGACAGAGAAAAGTTCATTAGGGAACATCCTGGATCAATATCCATTGTCAAGTGCTGATTAAAATTCTTGTTTAAACTATAAACTACAAATAACTAGACTTCTTAAATGCCCATCATTCTCTTCCTCTATAAGCTCTCTCCTGATACCTCTTGAGTTTGCTGTACAAGGTCTGAACACCTGAAGAAGATGACAGGAAGGCACAAGGCACAGCACGGCTCTTCAGGTTGTAATGGGCCCCAGGGGGCATTTGCTGCTGAGTCCATCAACCTCTGGTGCACAGAGAAGATTGCATGAAGTGCTCAAGGAGACCAAGTCAGAAGGAACAGTGAAGTTTCTTGGAATATTAATGGGCCCCAATGAGGGCCGTTATCAAGCAAGCTTCCCCAGGGACTTGTTAGAGCAGAGAATTAGAAGCCATGATTGCAGGCAGACCAAGGCACTGGGATGGTGGCTGTGATGCTGAGAAAAGCCTCCTTTGTCTTATGGAGCAGAAAGACCAAGCCCTGATCCCCAGAGCCTTGGCAGGGAGATCTTCTCTGTCCTGCTGGCTCAGGGCCCTTCCTGGGGCAGTGGGATGGAGGTTTGTGTGTTGTCAAATGAAAAAGAAGGGGACAGCAGCTCCCAGACTCTGCATGGGGTGCAAGGATGCTGTGAGGCCCAAGTCCCATGTGGGCAGTGTGTCTCATCCCAGGATGTGGGATGTGAGAAGGGCCCAGTGAACAAGCAGTCGATCCCAATGAAACTTGGAACTTCAGATCTCTCAGTTCTAGAGCCCTCCTTTGGAAAGTCTCCAATAGTTTTACATCCTTTATGTTCTGTGGCACCCAGAAGTGAATCCAGTGATCCAAGTGAGGCCCCAGAAGTGCAGAGCAGAGTGGGACAATCCCTTCCCTCACCCACCTGGCAAGGCCATGTTCAGTGCATCCAGGGGATGGTTGGCCTTTCTGGCTGCCTGGGCACACTGCTGTGCCACTTTGAATTTCATGTTCACCAGGACCTCCAATCCCTTGCAGTGGGACTGCTCTCCAGTGTCTCATTCACAGATCAGTGTGAATGTCCAGGGTTGCCCTTACCCAGGTGCAGAGTCAGGCACTTGTTCTTGTTATACTTCATGTGGTTGGTGCCTACTCAGTTCTTTAACTCGGGTACATCTCTCTGAAAATCTTCTCTACCCTCCGTTGAGGAAACAGCTCTACCCAATTTGGTATCAATAGCAAATGAACTCAAACCATTTTCCAGCCCTGCATGCAAGTCATTGGTGAAAACGTTATAGAGAAGAGGCCCTCAAATGGAGCCCTGAGGAACCCTGCTAGTGAAAATCCACCAGCCTGACGGAACCCCATTTAATGTAACCCTTTAGGCCGACCCATTGGCCAACGGCTCACCCATCACATTATGTTTCTGTATAATCAATGGATATCAAGATGTTACTATTGTATAACCAATGGATATCAAGATGTCATAATATAATCAAGAGAGCTAGGCAATGGACAATGAAAACAAAAGAGAACAAAATGGGAGGCTTACCCTTCAGCTGGGCTCACCACAAAACACCAGAAGAGGCAACCTCCAGAAGAGATCCTTCCCCACTGGTAGCCAGCTCTTAAATAGGTCTAGGAGGTCTAGGAGGCCTGGCTTCACCCCTTGGGCAGCACAGCTGAATTGCCTTCGCCTGTGCTTCTCTGGCTGACTCATGGCTCTCCTCAGGTGATCAATCAGAGGTTCAGGCCGTGACTCAGTAGTTCCCATACAGTTTCTGTCTAGCCCTGTGCAGAAAAATTTGTCCAGAAGAATTATCTAAGAAAGCCTTTCAAAAACTCCACTGAAATCCTAAAGGACATCCTCAGCTGGCTTCCCTTGGTCAACTAGAGGAGTGATCTTGTCATAAACGGACATTAAGTTTAATAAGACCTTCCCCTCATGAACTTGTGTTGGCTGTGACCAATGACAGAATTGTCCTTCAGGTGTTTCTCAGTAACTCCCAACATCATTTTTTTCCATAATTACACCAGGTACTGAAGTAAGACTGACAGCTCTGTAATTGCCTATGTCCTCTTTCTTGCTCTTGTTTGAAACTGGAACAATGTTTGCCAGCTTCCTGTCAACTGGGACCTGGCATGACTGTCTGTCTCACAGATTTTCCACCACAGTTTATGCGCACCAGCACACAGCTGGGATCACCCCAGGCACCTTGGGCATCACTGAGTGTCTGTGTGTGAGCAGTGCAGTCCTGTTGAAGAAAGACCAAGGATTCAGATGAGGGCCTCACATACCGACACCTCATTGTGCACATCTGAACTCAGCTAAGAGGACTCCTGGCTCCCATGGTTCTGTGAGGAACTGATCCCATTTCAGCCCCGGGGTTTCCACCAGCAGATGGGATGCCTAACCCTGGAGTTAGGGTGAGATGGCCTGATAGAAAAAAAGTGAAATGGCTTTAAATTAAAAAGCACAGATTGAGTTTAGATGTTAAAAAGTGATTTCTTAGACACTGGCACTGGCAAATGTTGCCTAGAGGTTGCGGATGATCCATCCTTGGAAGCATTCAAGGTCAGAATGGATGGGATGCTGGGCAGCCTGATCTGCTGGTTGGCAGCCTTTCCTATGTCTGGGGGATTAGAACCAGGTGATCTTCCAAGTCCCCTCCAACCTAAGACTTTCTGTAATGTTAGGACTGCACTTACAGGTGGTTTCCAAGATTTGCCCTTTGTTTCTTTCTAAATGGTCAAATTTATTTTAGTAGGAACAACCGTGCTTGTGGAATCCAGTGGATGTGCTGATTAATTGAGCTGACTTTGCAGTACATTCTGCAGTGATGACCCTGCTGCCTTGCAGGAGCTGTCAGTTCAGGATAGCCATAGGTATATCCAGGGAGAGTAGGAATTCAGATCATTTGCTGCTGAACTGGGCTGGGCTCCTGGGACACAGGAGCTTCTACAAGTAAGCAGCGCAGCAGAGAGACAGCTGTGCAAAGGAGCAGCTCCTGTGCACCACGCAGACTGGCTGTGGGCATGAACTACAGGAGACAAAGAGAAGAAGAAAGAGTTTAAAGGCTGCATTGCATGCTAGCAGGCTGTGAGCTCATGCAGGGAGCATTGTTCAAAGCCCTTGACAAGGTAAGTTTCTCAATGCAGGCTTTTACTGGAGGAACCACTAAATTTGAGATATCTCACTGCAAAATGGGATGCATATACTTTGTTTCTTTATCATGAAAAAGACCTGCTCCAGCTGAGGGCTTCTGTGCTGAAGTATCAGAGCACAGCCCTGAGGGCTGCATGTCCCAGGACGGCTGCAGGCTGTGCAGCCATGGCTGCAGCCGGGTGCCAGGGCTGTCCTGCAGAGCAGGTCCTGCTGTGCCCCAGGGGCTGTGTGCCGGGGCAGGGACTGTGCTGCCTGCCAGGCTCAGCACTCAGCCTGCCTGGGGAGCTGCTCAGGGCGCTGCGGGGAGACGTGTGGAAAGGAGCCCCCCGGCAGGGCAGGGCAGGGCAGGGCAGGGCAGGGCAGGGCAGGGCAGGGGCCTTCTGCTGCCACAGCTGCTGCCTGGGGATGCGGGATAACAGCTACATTGCACCACAAGGTGTTTCCAAGGTTGCTTACCAAGAGGAGAGCCAAGGCAGAATTTTTTCATTTCTTCTTCTTATCAATGGGGAAAGAGTTGGAGGCTGAAACGTAACAGGAGCTGGGAAATATGAAATATCTATGAGAATCCCAAGTTGTGTACCCTTCATTCTGTTGTTAAGAGTGCAAACTCCTTATTTGCTTTCAGCCTCTCCTCTCCCAAAGGACAACTCCAACTGAAATTATTGTCCTTTTCTGCAGACAGGAACACACATGCTGCAAAATGCCAGCTTTCTGTAACTTAAATTTAAGTACACAGAGTTTGGGATCACTGTTCTGAGTGCAGAGAAGATAAAGATACAAGATAAGAGAATTGCTCTGAAGAGCAAAATATGCAGGAAGCTTGGTAGTGATTAAGAAATGAGAGCAAAGTAAGATATACATAAGCTTCTACTTACAGAATAATGATGAATCTCATGAAATTAAACACAAACTATGGAGTCACATGGACATTTACCTAAGAGGAAGGAAAGCATTTATCCTATGTTGGGAGGAGTGTCCCTGAGAATGGCCTTGACTTGTCATTATCTTCTGCACTCTGCACAGGACTCCATGCCCAGGAACTGCAGATGCCCAACAGCAGCTCCATCAGCCAGTTCCTCCTCCTGGCGTTGGCAGACACGCGGCAGCTGCAGCTCCTGCACTTCTGGCTCTTGCTGGGCATCTACCTGGCTGCCCTCCTGGGCAACGGCCTCATCAGCACAGCCGTAGCCTGCCACCACCGCCTGCACACCCCCATGTACTTCTTCCTGCTCAACCTCGCCCTCCTCGACCTGGGCTGCATCTCCACCACTCTCCCCAAAGCCATGGCCAATGCCCTCTGGGACACCAGGCACATCTCCTACGCAGGATGTGTTGCACAAGGCTTTTTCTTTCTCTTTTTCATATCAGCAGAGTATTGCATTCTCACCATCATGTCCTATGACCGCTACGTTGCCATCTGCAAGCCCCTGCACTACGGGACCTTGATGGACAGCAGAGCTTGTGCCAGCATGGCAGCAGCTGCCTGGGGCACTGGGTTTCTTTATGCTCTGCTGCACACTGCCACTGCATTTTCAATACCATTCTGCCAAGGCAATGTTGTGGACCAGTTCTTCTGTGAAATCGCCCATATCCTCAAGCTCTCCTGCTCAGAATCAGACTACCTGAGGGAAACTGTGAATATCTATTTAAGTCTTTGTTTAATCTTTGGGTGCTTTGTATTCATTGTTGTGACCTATCTTCAGATCTTCAGGGCCGTGCTGAGGATGCCCTCTAAGCAGGGACGGCACAAAGCCTTCTCCACGTGCCTTCCTCACCTGGCCGTTGTCTCCCTCTTTGTCAGTACTGCCATGGTTGCCTATCTGAAGCTCCCCTCAGTCTCCTCCTCTTTCCTGGACCTGGTGGTGTCATTTCTGTACTTGGTGGTGCCTCCAGCAGTGAACCCCTTCTTCTATGGCATGAGGAACCAGGAGATCAAGACTGCAGTGAGCAATACATACTTCTCCAGCATCCAGAAGATGCATGCCAGCCTAAGATGAGTCTCACAGTAATTCAGAAATTGTTAGAACAATCTCTTGTTTCTATTTTTCTTATTATTATTATTTTCACAGACATGACTTCAATTTAAATCCGTTATTCTTGGCATGCTTCATTTTTGTAGTGTTTTGACACTCTCATCTCATGTACCCATAGAACAAGGAGCTCTGTTGATAAGTACAATAAGGAAGCCAGCAGAAATTCAGTTGTCTGTGCTCCCATGTTTTACCACCTCTGAAACTGGAGGAGTGACTCATGTAGGCAGGAGTGGTGCAGGGTCCAGGAGCCCAGCTGCAACACAGAGCAGCAGCCTCACTGTCATTGGGCTGCCCCTTAATGCCCAGTGGTTCCATCCTCTCTTTTGTGTTTGAGTCATGGCCGCAGCTTCCCAGCTCCAATGGCCACAGAGAGCAGCACGATGTGGTCTTTGCAGTGCTGCTCTCTTCTCACTTCCATCCCTCTTCCCCTTCCTCTCTACATCCTTGTGGACACACGTGGACCAGGAAGGTGGCTCTGGACTTTTGCCACCCTCAGCCTCTCACACCAGCCATTTCCAGCACTGACTGCATGTTTATGGCAGAGCCTTTTCCTGAAGCTGTCTCCATGCTCCTGGTGGTAAAGCAGGGCTGCCTGCAGACCCCTGTGTAGGACACGGCTGGAGCAGCACTGGGTCTGAAAAGCAGGATTGCTGAGAAGTGTGGTGCACTGAGGGCTGCCATGGGCACTTGTGCTGGGGAACTCTTCCCCACCCCGAACACACCTGTCCTGTGCAGTGCAGTCATTGCAGAGCCGTGCCTGGGACAGTGCACTGATAGGCCACAGATGGGAAACCCAGCACGGCCATCAGGAGGTGGAACCAGGTGGTCCTGGCACACAGGGAGCCGGGCAGGAGGCAGCGGTGTGCCCTGGCAGAGCAGTCAGGGAAGGCTGAGGGCACATCACTGCAGCCTGTGAGAGCCTGCATGGAGATCTTAGAGAATACAGAGCCACACTCCGTGCTGTTGTGCACAGTGGGGGGATGAAAGTGATGGGTGAATCTGGAGGCACTCTGCCTGAAGGTAAGGAAAAGATTTTCCACTCAATTCAAGGCTCCTCTTGAGCAAGGTGGCTACTGTCATGTCCCTACTAGGATAGTGCTTATGGGATGTGTTTCCTGTTCCAAATTGCCGCCTGCTGGACAAGCAGCCTCCTGAGACAAACAAGTCCACACCATTAGCATCACAACTTGTGCCTTCCAAGCTCTGCTTGCTAAGAAACATAGAATCACAAAGGTTGGAACCTTTACTGTCATCTCCATCACTTTCACTCCGCGGACTGTCAGAGCTCAGGCGGGATATGTTGCTTTCAAGCCCTGTATTGTTCGTACATAAAGCCTGAAACAAAGTGTGCTGAAATCAGACCCTACTGTGCAGAAAAAATAATAATAATAATAAATAAAGCATGAAGAAAAAGATGATGTAAAGCAGTAGCTTTACAGCTGAGAAGTCTGTGCTGGTTTAATAAGTGAAAGCCTCCACACTCCTGAGAAAAGGATCTACTACTGCCTAGATTCTTTTGCTGTTTTGTGCTGTCACTGGCAGAGGTCTTGCAAAGTCAGTCTGCATAGGACTTCCCTATCTTGATGCTGGACAGAGGCTTTTATTCCAGAGTTATCTGCATTGGGCATCGCAGAAGAAAGGCAGTTCCTGCACCAGCAATTGTATGTTTCTTCATATAAGGTCACAACTCATGGTTCTGTTCTGTGCTCGGAGTGATTTGTCTTCACTCTTGAATGCTGTGATTTAATTTTCCTTCAGTGAGTATGAGTCACAAATGAATGCTTATTCCTTTTTGCCTCTACAGCTCAATAAATCTTACTTTTCCCTTACTCTGCAGATCGACCTGATGAGTCTTTTGGCTTTATTTGCTGCATTTTCCTTAGCTAGACAAGAACATTATGGTCTAGTGGGATGAGCTGATGGGTTCCATCCCAGCCTCTTGAAGCGACCTGCTCTTGAGTCTTACAGCCTGTGTTTGCAAGAGATGATTCAAGGTTTTCAACGCTCTCACATGAGCTTCTTACTGCACAATCAAATATAGGCAAGGCCACACAGGTGGAACCAAGTGGGCACCACCTGCAGGCTGCCCTGCTCCACGGAGCTGCTGAGGCTGTCCCGGGGCCAAGGAATCTGAGCATCCCAGCACAGCCATGAAGGCCACATCAGACACGCAGCACAGTAAGGCACTACTCTGACTTCTCTGTGTGCAGTGCTATTCTGGTCAAGGTCACTGCTCAGGATGTTCTTGAACAAGGCTTCAATTATGCAGGCTTTGACTGCCCCCACAAATAGGGCATATATAACTTCTTAGTGACTCCAATTCCAGTGAGTCCAACTAAAAACAGTCTTATTAACATCCAATCTAAATCTCCCACTTTTAGTTTGAAGCAATTCCCCTTCGTCCTATTTCTATCCAACCATCTCATCCTAACCCTGGCGTTTGGCATCTCATCCTCAGATGGAAACCCAGGGGCTGAAAGGGGACTAAGGTCCTCACAGAACCATGGGACTGGGGAGTCCTCTTAGCTGAATTCAGATGTTCACAACGATGTGCCTGTGTGAGCCCCTCATCTGAATGCTTGGCATTTATTCCCAATGGAGTGGGGTCTCCATTGTTCAAGCAGACCCTGGGCGATGACCAAGGTGCCTGGGGTGCTCCTGGATGTGTGCTAGTGCTTGTAAACTGCGTGGGAAACATCTGAGATAGACACCTCCTTCCTGAGCATCAGCTGAGGGCCAGGGAGGGAACAGAGGATGTCCAAGAATGCCTAACTGACAACAGACTCCAGTATCAAGGGCACCCAAGTGTGCCTTTTCCACCCACCTCCATGGAGCGTACAGAGTTATTCAGCTGGATAAATGGATGAGTTCATAAAAGAAGAGCCAGATTTTTCTCTGTTCTTCATCTGCTGCACATTCTGGAGCACAAAGCACTACGGAACTAACACACATCTTTATTCTTCAGCTGACGAAACTTCATGTTACTCAAGGCTCACATGTTAATAGCATCAGAAGCAACCCAGTGTCACGCCAGTTCCCTGGGGTGCCCAGCAACTCACATAGAATCATAGAATCACAAGGTTGGAAACGACCTGTAAGATCACCTAGTCCAACCATCCTCCCATCATCGTTGCTACCACAAGCTACTACACCATATCTCATAGTTCCTCATCCAGACATCTGTGAACACTGCCAGGGACGGCAACTCCACCACCTCCCTGGGCAGCCATTCAGTGCCTGACCACTCTCTGAGAAAAAAAGTTCTTCCTTATGTCTACTCTAAATCTCCCCATGCTTCCAGCTGTTTCTTCGGGTCCTGTTTGTTGCCGGGGAGAAGAGGCCAAATCCCTCTCCACCACAACTTCCCTTCAGCAAGCTGTAGAGTGCAGTGAGGTCTCCCCTGAGCCTCCTCTTCTCCAGACTAAACAATCCCAGCTCCCTCAACCGCTCCTCATAAAGTTTGTGCTCCAGACCCCTCACCAGCTTTGCGCCCTTCTCTGGACACTCTCCAGGGCCTCAATGTCTTTCTTGTAGTGAGGGGCCCAAAAGTGAACATAGTACTCGAGGCGTGGCCTCAGAAGAGCTGAGTACAGAGGGATGATTACCTCTCTGCTCCTGCTGGCCATGCTATTTCTAATGCAGGCCAAGATGCTGTGGGCCCTCTTGGCCACCTGGGTATACGGTTGGCTCATGTTCAGCCAAGCATCAACCAACACCCCCAGGTCTCTTTCCTCTTCATTGTCATGCAGCGACTCAGCCCTAAGCCTGTAGCCCTGCATGGGGTCATTGTGGCCAAAGTGCAGGACCCGGCACTTGGCCTTGTTGAACCTCATCCCACTCACCTCAGCCCAGTGATCCAGCTTATCCAGATCCCTCTGAAGGGCTTCCCTACCTCAGGCAGATCGACACTACCTCCCAACTTGGTGTCATCTGCAAACTTACTGAGGGTGCACTCAATCCCCTCATCTAGGAAATCAGTGAAGATATTAAACAGGATGGTTCCTAGTACCGACCCCTGGGGGACACCACTTAAAACGGGTCGCCAACTGGACTTAACTCCATTAACCATTACGTGCTGGGCATGGCCCTCTAGCCTGTTCCTTAACCAAAGAAGAGTATACTTGTCCAGGCCAGTTGCCCCAGGAGAATACTGTGAGAGACCATGTCAAAGCCTTTGCTCCCAAGGGACGCATGCTACAAGTGTCCTGAATGGGTCAAAGTCCACCCTCCCTGCCACTTTTCCTTCTGGCACGCCAGTGACTCCACCAGTCCACCTCCCACTCACACTCCCTGGTGGCCCTTAGTCTCTCCACCTCCTCCTTCAGCTCCCCCACCAGGCTGAGCAGCTCATCCACCTGCTCACACCTCACACTGCTGGAATCCCTGCCACCCTCCCCCGGCAGCAGCAGGCTCAGGCACCTGCACCCTCAGATCTGAACAGCCGCATTTCTTGGAAGGCCCTTCGTCTGGGTCACCACGGTCTTCCTGCAGTAATCCCGCTGTCTTGTGGAGACCGTGTTGAAGCCTGTGGTCTCAGAGAGTGCCCAGAGGAACGCCTGTCTCCTGAGCCGAGAGGGACAACCCTTACACACCCTGCCACTTGACCCACCTCCCACACCCACAGCTGCAGCACCGCAGAGGCAGCGTGGGCTGAGCTCACACACAGACTTACCATCGCCCTTCTCAGCAGGCAGCAACAACCTGCTGTGCTCTGTGGCCAGAAGCGAGCCTCCGCCGAGGCTGTTGGAAGATTATCACCATGGACCAGGTGTCGAGGTCAATAGTGGGCAGTGCCAGCCCCACCATGCTCACTCAACAGCCTGCCTACAAGCTGCCAGCCTACTGGCACAAGTGCAGCCCTGCTACTGGCTGAAAAAAAGCCTGCCCTGAAAGTGAGCTTCCTCAGAGTTTACTCACATTTTACTCCAGGTTTACTCATACTTTACAATGTGCTCTAGTCACCCTTTACTTTGGTTTTACTCCCAATTTATGCTGGGTTGACTCTTACTTTACTCAGTGTGTACTCACACATTCCTCTGTTTCACTCACACGTTACTCCACAATTACCAGCACTATACTCCAGGTTTACACACACTTCATGCCAGGTTTGCACACAATTTGCTCTGGGTTTTCTCTTACCCTTCTCCATGTGGACTCACATTTTCCTCTGGATTTTACTCACATCTTACTCCACATTTGCTAACACTATACTCCAGGTTTTCTCACACTTGACACCAGGTTTGCTCACACTTCTCTCCCTGTTGTTTTTCTCACAATTCATTCCATGTTTACTAACACTAGGCTGTGAGTTTTCTCACACTTTACTTATGGTTATCTCCCAGTTTACTTCAAGTTTATTCTCACTTTACTTTGGGTTTACTCAATCTTTTTAGTGTGTTTTACTCACAATTTACTCAAGGCTTACTCACACTTTTCTTCCAGTTTACACACACTTTATTCTAGGTTTACCCAAACTTTTCTGCAGATTTTACTTACTCTCTAATTCATCTGTACTCACTTTCTACTCTGGGTCTACCCACAGTTTACACCTGGTCTTACTCATGTGTGAAGTAGATTCTGCTTTTGCAGTAGATTTTCCAGTATTTTCTGTATGCAGCATCGGATAAGTAGCCTTTTAAGAAAACTCCTGAACAGAGTAAAGTTGAGACTGTAGCGTTTCAACCTAGGTAGAATTGGCACTGGCGCTAATGCAAAGGAGAGACAGAATGAGTGAATGAATTGTCCTCCTATTGCTGTATAAATTCCTGAACATACACAAAGACAGCAGGTTGGTAACGCACATTGCATGGTGAAAATGTAAACATAGCTATGGAAGTGTAGCCACAGCTATGGAAGCGTAACACAACTATGGAAGTGTAACGTAGCTATAGAGTCAGAACACTGTGAGCCTGAGATGCTCAACCACGGAGTGCCAGGAGAGGCTTTACCTGCGTCGGACCCAGAGTATATAATGGATTTCACTAACTAGCTGTGCAATTTCTCCCTTGTCAGTAGGGTGTGCACCCATTATTGCAATAATGAAGAAACTGTTCTTCACAGAGATCTTTGCCTGAATAGAAATTGTTGATCTTGAGCACATTTCTCACAGTATCTAGGCATAAGATAGGCTCGCTACTGCTATGAAGATCTGTTTTGAAGCTTGCTTGTTTTCTAGCCAATTTACTGTTAGTGGAAATGCCTTGAATACATGTGTTGGACTCTAAAAACCTTGATGGGAAAATAAAGGAGAGTTTTTGCACAAGAACCCTGTGTCATTTTGCTAGCCTGTGACAAGCAGCCCTTGTCTTATGGTGGTGGCAGCAGCGAGACAAACTCTGACACATTGGTGCATATGGCCTGTTCCTGCCTGCCACCTCACTGCCAGTGGATGCCACTGGATGCCCTGTAGAGACAACAGGACTGCTGTCAATTCATATGAGACCCGAGGGCTACCAGGAGTGTAGAGGTACAATAGGAAGGCATGGAAGTGGAAAGAGAGCAGCACTCAAAAGACCTCATCTTGCCCTTGCCCATCACCGTGGCCCCAGCAAAGCAGCAGCCCTGACTTGAAGGCAGTGAGGTGCAGAAGCCCACTGAGTAGTGAGGGGCAGCCTCCAAGGAAATTTGGGCTGCTGCTCCATTTGGCAGCTGGGCCCTTGGCTCCTGAATCCCTGCTGTGTAAGGGGGTTTCTCTTCCAGCTCCGGAGGAGAAGGGAAGAAAAGTGAGCTGAGAGAAATAAATGTCTGCTGTCCTCTTCATTGTGTTTATGCACATGTACCTACATAGTTCTGCAGGCACTTGAGATGTCTGGGTACATACATACTTAACTATAATAACATAATTAAGATAACTATATTTAAAAAGTAATGCAAGTCTTAAGAAATAACAAACATTACATGTAACAAAATGCTGTTCTAATATTTTCTGCTACAGCTGGGAATTTTCCCAAAGTTTCCTCAGGGCATCCCTGAGCTCCTGGTTCCTCACACCATAGATAAATGGATTCACCGTGGGAGGTACCACCGAGTACAGAAATGACACCACCAGGTCCAGAGATGGGGAAGAAAGGGAGTGTGGCTTCAGGTAGGCAAACAAGAGAGTGCTGAGAAACAGGGAGACCACAGACATGTGAGGGAAGCATGTGGAGAAGGCTTTGTGCCGTCCCTGCTCTGAGGGCATCCTCAGCAAGGCCCTGATGATCTGCACATAGGACATAACTATGAACACAAAACAACCAAAGATTAAACAAAGACTAAAATAGATATTCACAATTTCCCTGAGGAAGTCTGATTTTGAGCAGGAGAGTTTGAGGATCTGGGCTACTTCACAGAAGAACTGGTCAATGGCATTGTGTTGGCAAAGTGGTATTGAAAATGTGTTGACAGTGTGCAGCAGGGAATAGAGAAGCCCAGTGCCCCAGGCAGCTGCTGCCATGGTGGCACAAGCTCTGCTGTCCATCAAGGTCCCGTAGTGCAGGGGCTTGCAGATGGCAACATAGCGGTCATAGGACATGATGGTGAGAAGAAAAATCTCTGCAGAACATAAGAATAATAAAAAGAAGACCTGAGCAGCACATCCAGCATAGGAGATGTGCCTGGTGTCCCAGAGGGCATTGGCCATGGCTTTGGGGAGAGTGGTGGAGATGCAGCCCAGGTCGAGGAGGGCGAGGTTGAGCAGGAAGAAGTACATGGGGGTGTGCAGGCGGTGGTGGCAGGCTACGGCTGTGCTGATGAGGCCGTTGCCCAGGAGGGCAGCCAGGTAGATGCCCAGCAAGAGCCAGAAGTGCAGGAGCTGCAGCTGCCGCGTGTCTGCCAACGCCAGGAGGAGGAACTGGCTGATGGAGCTGCTGTTGGGCATCTGCAGTTCCTGCTGGGCCTGGAGTCCTGTGCAGAGTGCAGAAGATAATGACGAGTCAAGGCCATTCTCAGAGACACTCCTCCCAACATAGGATAAATGCTTTCCTTCCTCTTAAGAAAATATCCATGTAACTCCATAGTTTGGGTTTAATTTCATGAGATTCATTATTCTATAAGTAGAAGCTTGTGTAGATCTTACTTTGCTCTCATTTCCTAATCATTACCAAGCTTCCAGCATATTTTACTCTTCAGAGCTGTTTTCATATGTTGTATCTTTACCTTCTCTGCACTCAGAACAGAGATCCCAACCTCTGTGTACTGAAATCTGTGTTATAGAAAGCTGCCTGTTTGCAGGATAAGTGTGTGTTCCTGTCTGCAGAAAAGGACAATAATTTCAGTTGGAGTTGTCCTTTGGGAGAGGAGAGGCTGAAAGCAAATAAGGAGATTGCACACTTAACAGCAGAATGAGGAGTATACAATTTGGGATTCACATAGATATGTCATATTTCCCAGTTCCTGTTATATTTCTGCCTCCAACTCTTTACCCATTGATAACAAGAAGAAATGAAAAATTCCTGCCTAGTCTCTCCTCTTGTTAAGCACCATTAGAAACACCCTGTGATGCAATGTATCTGTGATCCCCCTGCTCCAGGCAGCATCGGCAGCAGCAGAAGGCCTCTGCCCTGCCCTGCCCTGCCCTGCCCTGCCCTGCCCTGCCCTGCCCTGCCCTGCCCTGCTGGGGGGCTCCTTCCCCCCACACGTCTCCCCGCAGCGCCCTGGGCAGCTCCCCAGGCAGCTGAGTGCTGAGCCTGGCAGGCAGCACAGTCCCTGCCCCGGCACACAGCCCCTGGGGCACAGCAGGACCTGCTCTGCAGGACAGCCCTGGGCACCCGGCTGCAGCCGCGACTGCACAGCCTGCAGCCGTCCTTCCTGGGACACGCAGCCCTCAGGGCTGTGCTCTGATGCTGCAGCACGGAAGCCCTCAGATGCAGCAGGTCTTTTTCATGATAAAGAAACAAAGTATATGCATCCCATTTTGCAGTGAGATATCTCAAATTTAGCGGTTCCTCCAGTAAAAGCCTGCAGTGAGAAACTTACCTTGCCAAGGGCTTTGAACAATGCTCCCTGCATGAGCTCACAGCCTGCTAGCATGCAATGCAGCCTTTAAACTCTCTTTCTTCTTCTCTTTGTCTCCTGTAGTTCATGCCCACAGCCAGTCTGCGTGGTGCACAGGAGCTGCTCCTTTGCACAGCTGTCTCTCTGCTGCGCTGCTTACTTGTAGAAGCTCCTGTGTCCCAGGAGCCCAGCCCAGTTCAGCAGCAAATGATCTGAATTCCTACTCTCCCTGGATATACCTATGGCTATCCTGAACTGACAGCTCCTGCAAGGCAGCAGGGTCATCACTGCAGAATGTACTGCAAAGGCAGCTCAATTAATCAGCACATCCACTGGATTCCACAAGCACGGTTGTTCCTACTAAAATAAATTTGACCATGCAAGAAACAAAGGGCAAATCTGGAAATCACCTGTAAGTGCAGTCCTAACATTACAGAAAGTCTTAGGTTGGAGGGGACTTGGAAGATCACCTGGTTCTAATCCCCCAGACATAGGAAAGGCTGCCAACCAGCAGATCAGGCTGCCCAGCATCCCATCCATTCTGACCTTGAATGCCTCCAAGGATGGATCATCCGCAACCTCTAGGCAACATTTGCCAGTGCCAGTGTCTAAGAAATCACTTTTTAACATCTAAACTCAATCTGTGCTTTTTAATTTAAAGCCATTTCACTTTTTTTCTATCAGGCCATCTCACCCTAACTCCAGGGTTAGGCATCCCATCTGCTGGTGGAAACCCCGGGGCTGAAATGGGATCAGTTCCTCACAGAACCATGGGAGCCAGGAGTCCTCTTAGCTGAGTTCAGATGTGCACAATGAGGTGTTGGTGTGTGAGGCCCTCATCTGAATCCTTGGTCTTTCTTCAACAGGACTGCACTGCTCGCACACAGACACTCAGTGATGCCCAAGGTGCCTGGGGTGATCCCAGCTGTGTGCTGGTGCTCGTAAGCTGTGGTGGAAAATCTGTGAGACAGACAGTCACGCCAGGTCCCAGTTGACAGGAAGCTGGCAAACGTTGTTCCAGTTTCAAACAAGAGCAAGAAAGAGGACATAGGCAATTACAGAGCTGTCAGTCTTACTTCAGTACCTGGTGTAATTATGGAAAAAAATGATGTTGGGAGTTACTGAGAAACACCTGAAGGACAATTCTGTCATTGGTCACAGCCAACACAAGTTCATGAGGGGAAGGTCTTATTAAACTTAATGTCCGTTTATGACAAGATCACTCCTCTAGTTGACCAAGGGAAGCCAGCTGAGGATGTCCTTTAGGATTTCAGTGGAGCTTTTGAAAGGCTTTCTTAGATAATTCTTCTGGACAAATTTTTCTGCACAGGGCTAGACAGAAACTGTATGGGAACTACTGAGTCACGGCCTGAACCTCTGATCGATCACCTGAGGAGAGCCATGAGTCAGCCAGAGAAGCACAGGCGAAGGCAATTCAGCTGTGCTGCCCAAGGGGTGAAGCCAGGCCTCCTAGACCTCCTAGACCTATTTAAGAGCTGGCTACCAGTGGGGAAGGATCTCTTCTGGAGGTTGCCTCTTCTGGTGTTTTGTGGTGAGCCCAGCTGAAGGGTAAGCCTCCCATTTTGTTCTCTTTTGTTTTCATTGTCCACTTTGCCTAGCTCTCTTGATTATATTATAACATCTTGATATCCATTGATTATACAATTGTAACATCTTGATATCCATTGATTATGCAGAGACATAATGTGATGGGTGAGCCGTTGGCCAATGGGTCGGCCTAAAGGGTTACATTAAATGGGGTTCCATCAGGCTGGTGGATTTTCACTAGCAGGGTTCCTCAGGGCTCCATTTGAGGGCCTCTTCTCTATAACATTTTCACCAATGACTTGCATGCAGGGCTAGAAAATGGTTTGAGTTCATTTGCTATTGATACCAAATTGGGTAGAGCTGTTTCCTCAACGGAGGGTAGAGAAGATTTTCAGAGAGATGTACCCAAGTTAAAGAACTGAGTAGGCACCAACCACATGAAGTATAACAAGAACAAGTGCCTGACTCTGCACCTGGGTAAGGGCAACCCTTTGACATTCACACTGATGTGTGAATGAGACACTGGAGAGCAGTCCCACTGCAAGGGATTGGAGGTCCTGGTGAACATGAAATTCAAAGTGGCACAGCAGTGTGCCCAGGCAGCCAGAAAGGCCAACCATCCCCTGGATGCACTGAACATGGCCTTGCCAGGTGGGTGAGGGAAGGGATTGTCCCACTCTGCTCTGCACTTCTGGCTCCTCACTTGGATCACTGGATTCACTTCTGGGTGCCACAGAACATAAAGGATGTAAAACTATTGGAGACTTTCCAAAGGAGGGCTCTAGAACTGAGAGATCTGAAGTTCAAAGTTTCATCTGGATTGACTGCTTGTTCAGAGTGGGCCACTCTCACATCCCACATCCTGTCATGAAACACACTGCCCACATGGGACTTGGGCCTCACAGCATCCTTGCACCCCATGCAGAGTCTGGCAGCTGCTGTCCCCTTCTTTTTCATTTGACAACACACAAACCTCCATCCCACTGCCCCAGGAAGGGCCCTGAGCCAGCAGGACAGAGAAGATCTCCCTGCCAAGGTTGTGGGAATCAGGGCTTGGTCTTTCTGCTCCATAAGACAAAGGAGGCTTTTCTTAGCATCACAGCCACCATCCCAGTGCCTTGGTCTGCCTGCAATCATGGCTTCCAATTATCTGCTCTAACAAGTCCCTGGGGAAGCTTGCTTGTGAATGGCCCTCAGTGGGGCCCATTAATACTCCAAGAAACTTCACTGTTCCTTCTGACTTGGTCTTCTTGAGCACTTCATGCAATCTTCTCTGTGCACCAGAGGTTGATGGACTCAGCAGCAAATGCCCCCTGGGGCCCATTACAACCTGAAGAGCCGTGCTGTGCCTTGTGCCTTCCTGTCATCTTCTTCAGGTGTTCAGACCTTGTTCAGCAAACTCAAGAGGTATCGGGAGAGAGCTTATAGAGGAAGAGAATGATAGGCATTTAAGAAGTCTAGTTATTTGTAGTTTATAGTTTAAACAAGAATTTTAATCAGCACTTGACAATTGATATTGATCCAGGATGTTCCCTAATGAACTTTTCTCTGTCACTGC
This sequence comes from Tympanuchus pallidicinctus, assembly GCF_026119805.1. NCBI lineage: Eukaryota > Metazoa > Chordata > Aves > Galliformes > Phasianidae > Tympanuchus > Tympanuchus pallidicinctus. The sequence goes on from NW_026294774.1 coordinate 196,121, forward strand.
GTGGACAAAATTGCTCCTCAACTTCTCCACCCCATTTCTACTCACATTGGCCTCATGGGACTCACATCATTCGTCACATCATTCGTCACATCATTCGTCACATCATTCGTCACATCATTCGTCACATCATTCGTCACATCATTCGTCACATCATTCATCACATCATTCGTCACATCCTCACATCATTCTTCTCCTCTGCAGTCACCCACTCAGTGTTAAACCTCCTTTGAAATAATTCCCCCTGGCATTCCTCAGAGAACCAGCTGCACATGGGTAAAGAAAGATTTATTTCTGCCAGTGTTTTGGTCTTTTATTTATTTTATTTTTTCCCAGAGACGGAAGGAAATGAGATGCAATTGAATGAAAAGTAAAACACAGTGACCAACTTCATTCTTTGTCCAAACTGCATGTAATGAGGTTTGTCTTTCACAGGGAATATTTGTAAAAGAAATTGGTTAGGCAGAGATGGGAAGGGATAGATACAATGACAGCTAAGGAGTTGAGAAAAGAGTCCATCCAACTTTGGAGAGATGGAGCAAGTTCCAATAATCTCCCCGGAGATCAGAGATCAGGCAGAAAGTTGGGAGGGAGGAATCTGAGTGAACAAAGAGCAAGGGATGGGGAAATCTAGAGAGCAGTGGGAAGAGCATGTGTCCAGATGGGCTGCTGAAAACATGGCCTGAACCACGGTCATTGATTTAGGAGAGCTGGAGACACCTGGAGGATGAGGGCCATTAAAAAGCAACAGGGTGGAGCAGCGGTGGACGCAGGGCATTGGTCACAGGGCATTGGCACTGGCACTGCTGCCTGTGTCCACGTACCTGAAGGCATCTGTGTCCTGAAAACACAGTTTTTGAAAACATTGTCCTTTTAGGAAGAATAAATAATTAAAAAAATATAAATATAAATAAATATAATAAAATAACAGACACAATATCCCCTGTAATATGAGCATTTTCATATTAAGAAGAGAGATGACACATGAGAATATTTGAAGTTGAGAAGTGTTAACACATTTTTATCAACTCCCACTTGCAGACATCTTCCTTGTTCTGGGGATCTGAAATGTGGAGGCAGTACTCTGCATTATGCCTTCCCTACATCTTCTAGCCAATGCCTTGTTCAAATAAAAAAGATGGAGACTGACTTCTTACATCATTTCTGAATAATAGGACAAGGGTGAAAGACAATAAACCAAAAGAGAGATTTTCATTAGATGTTTGGAAGGAATTTCCAACATTCCGTAGATCATGATGTGAGGCATGGAGCTGGTATGGAACAGGCAGCCCAGAGCAGATGGGGCTGCACCACCCCTGGAGATGTTTGAGATGTCAAGGGCCCCAGGCATCCTGATCTACTGTGTGACAGCCCTGCACACAGCAAGGGAGTTGGAACTGGATGGGCTTTAAGGTCCTTCCAACCCAAACCATTCAAAAATCCTACAATACTTGTCAGTCTCTTCCAACACAGGATCCTGTTTGCTCAGCTATTCCCTGATCACCTCTTCTTCCACCAACAGTACATCTGCCTTGCACCAACATTTCCCACCTGTCTCTGGCACCCAGGATTCCAAGAAGCCCAGACCAACTAATAAACCGTGAGGAAGGAAATGAGTATCAGAGACTTTTCCATGTCCTGTCTCATGATGCTCCCTGCCCCATTCTATGCTGGGCCCACATTCTCCCTAGCCTTCCTTTTGTAGACTACATTGTATTTCTACAAGTCCTCCTTGCCTGTGATATGCCTGGGCTCATTCAATTGCGGTTGAACTCTGATGTTCCTGAACTCATCTCAGCAGGAACACTGGACAAAGTCTCTGCATTGCTGCCAGGTGACCTCTTCTTGTTTCCACTTCCTGCACGCTTCCTTTCTGTGTTTGGGTGAGACCAATGCAATCCATTCCCAGTCATGCAGGAATTCTGACATTTGTATTTGGCTTCCTTTTCCTTGGAAAGGACTTATTCTGCTTGGAAGCCATGATCCCTATATTGTAAGCCCATTTTTTGACCCCATTCCCCTCAGAGCCTTTCCCTGCTGTACTACAGAGAACTGAAGAAGCCAAGGTGTGCTCTTCTGAAGCCCAGGGTTGTGAGCTTGTCTTTTATCCTCCCTTCAGGCTCCTCAGCTCCACCATCCCATGGCCACTGCAGCACAGGTTCACTTTGGTCTTCACATTCACATTCCCAACCAGCCCTTTCTTGCCAGTGAGTTTGAGATCCAGTGGAGCACCTCTCCTCTTGGATTCCTCTATGGCTTGCTCAAAGAGCTGCCATCTGTGCTCTCCAGGGATCTCCTGCATGGTGCATGCCCTGCTGTGCTGTCCTTGCAGCAGACACTGCAGTGAAAGAGGACTCCAAATGTCCTGACAAGATGAGGCTCCCATCTGCCTGCAGAGGACACCTTCCACTTGCTCTTTCTGATCAGGAAGCCAGGAACAGACACTGCTGGTCTCCTTTGATTGCCATTACCATTTGCTCTGACCTGGCTGCTCTGCCATCCCCAGGAGAAGTTCAGTGCACTCTCCCAGAGCGCAGTCACCTTTCCTTGTCTCCTCACTCATCCATCACAAAGACTCTGTAACCCGTTGTGCTGCAGTCCAGTTGTGGAAGCCCTTTAACCGTGTCCCTGTGGTCCAAACAAGAGCTCAGGCCTGCAATTGAACAAAGATTTCTAGCTCTGCATGTGTTGGTGTTCTCATTACTGTAAAAGCACATAAAGAAACAAGCACCATTGTGCCTAGCATGGCTGCATAACACATCTACGGTATTTGTGTTCAGAAGGTGGCACACAGGCATTAGACCCACTGTGAGGCTCGGAGTTGTCCCAGCAGCACGGACACTCCTAGGGCATGGCTTTCCTGAAGGCCTTGTGCTGCATTTGCCAGCAGCATCTGTGTGTGCTGGAGCACCTAGGGAACTGGCATGGCACTAGGCTGCTTCTGATGCCATTCACGTGTGTGCCCATAGAACACTGAGATTTCATCAGTTGAAATATGAAGATGTGTGCCAGCTCTGCAGTGCCTGGAGCTCCAAAATATTGAGTAGATGGTGAACAGAGAAAGATCTGTCTCTTCTTTTGTGAGCTCAGCCATTTAGTCAGCTGCATAACTCCACACGCGCCATGGGGATGGGTAAAGAAGGTAAACTTGGGTGCCCTAAATTCAGGAGTCTGTTGTCATTTAGGTTGGCTGAGAATAGCTCTATCCCCTCTCTGGCCCTCAGCTGATGCTCAGGAAGGAGGTGTCTCTCTCAGGGATGTCCCACACACTTCATAAGCACTGGCACACATCCAGCAGCACCCCAGGCACCTTGGTCATCACCCAGGGTCTGTGTGTGAGCAACTGACTCCCTGCTGAAGGACCAAAGACGCAGAGCAGGAGCTCACATGCAGGCAACTCCTTGTGCACAACTGAAATGAATTCCAGAGGAATCACTGAAACTCCCGTGCGTCTGTGGGGATCTGAACCCAATTTCAACCATAAGGTTTCCATCTAGGTCTGAGATGCCTGCACTGCCTCAGCTGGATCACCGCCTTGCACAGGGGAAGTCCACTGTCCTTGTCTGTGTGCCCTTTTTGTTTCAGCAAACACTCTCTGGTAGGACTGACCATATGTCTGGAATCAGTCACTGTTCACTGGACATTTGGCGGTTAATTGAGCACATTTCAAAGTACAGTCATGACACTGTTGTCTTTCAGGAGCTGTTGGCCATGGAGACCCAGGGACATCTCAGGGGAGATCAGTGGGGAAGATAGAAATGACATCCTCTGTTGCTGAGCTGTTCTGGGCTCCTGGGACACAGGGAGCTCCTACAAGTGGGCAGTGCTGCAGGGAAACAGCTGTGCCCAGGACCAGGTCCTGTGCAGCACCAAGCAGGGCTGGAGACATGGTCTGCAAGAGACAGGTAGAGGAAATAAGGAAGAGAGCTGACAGGCTGTGTGGCACTTTAGGCTGTGAACTCACTGGAGGAGCATTAATCACAGCCCTTGACCAGGTAAGTCTCTCATTGCAGTCAGTGTACTGACTTTAATGCAGGAATCACTAAATCTGGGACATCCCATTTCAGGTCAGGGTGAAAGCACTGCATGTTTCTTTATTTTGGATAAAAACTGCCTCCAGCTGAGGGCTTCCGTGCTGCAGCATCAGAGCACAGCCCTGAGGGCTGTGTGTCCCAGGACGGCTGCAGGCTGTGCAGCCGGGGCTGCAGCCGGGTGCCAGGGCTGTCCTGCAGAGCAGGTCCTGCTGTGCCCCAGGAGCTGTGTGCCGGGGCAGGGACTGTGCTGCCTGCCAGGCTCAGCACTCAGCTGCCTGGGGAGCTGCCCAGGGCGCTGCGGGGAGACGTGTGGGGGGAAGGAGCCCCCCGGCAGGGCTGAGCAGGGCAGGAGCCTTCTGCTGCGGCAGATGCTGCCTGAGGCAGGGGGATCACAGATACACTGCATGCCACAGTGTTTCCAGAGGCACTTTGCAAGAGGAGAGACAAGGAAGGGATTTTCCATTTCCTGTTCTGAGAAAAGGGAAAAGGATTATAGGCAGAAATCTAAAAGGAGCTGTTAACATCAAACACATCGCAGAGTCCTGAATTGTACTTTCATCTATCTTTTGTTTTGCGTACACACACACAGAAAGAGCTTTCAACCTCTCCTTTCATTTTCTACATACATGAATAATGCACTTATCCTGTGAAAGGCAGCTTTCTCTAACAGAAATTTGAGGGCACAGAGGTAGGGGCAGGAGACTTGAACAGCAGCTGGGGTGAAGATATGAAAAAGGAAACATGAAAATATTTAGCAAGACTGGGTAAGATCAGAAAATGAGAGAAAGGCAAAAGCTCCATGTGCTGCTTCTGCTTTGGGAATGCTGAGCTTCATGAAATTAATTTCAAGTAATGGAGCTAATGAACCCTGTCCTAACAGAAAGAAAAAGTTTTATAGTATAGCAGGAGCGACTCTGAGAATATTCTTGTCATTATCTTCTCTACTCTGAACTCCACGCCCAGATGCCCAACAGCAGCTCCATCAGCGAGTTCCTCCTCCTGGCGTTGGCAGACACGCGGCAGCTGCAGCTCCTGCACTTCTGGCTCTTGCTGGGCATCTACCTGGCTGCCCTCCTGGGCAACGGCCTCATCAGCACAGCCGTAGCCTGCCACCACCGCCTGCACACCCCCATGTACTTCTTCCTGCTCAACCTCGCCCTCCTCGACCTGGGCTGCATCTCCACCACTCTCCCCAAAGCCATGGCCAATGCCCTCTGGGACACCAGGCACATCTCCTACTCAGCATGTGCTGCTCAGGTCTTTTTCTTTTTGTTTTTGTTCTCAGCAGAGTATTGCATTCTCACCATCATGTCCTATGACCGCTACGTTGCCATCTGCAAGCCCCTGCACTACGGGACCTTAATGGACAGCAGAGCTTGTGCCACCATGGCAGCAGCTGCCTGGGGCACTGGGCTTCTATATTCCCTTCTGCACACTGCCAACACATTTTCTCTGCCTCTCTGCCATGGCAATGCTCTGAACCAATTCTTCTGTGAAATCCCTCAGATCCTCAAGCTCTCCTGCTCAAAATCCTATCTCAGGGAATTTGGGCTTAGTGTGATTAGTGCCCTGATTCTACTTGGATGTTTTATATTCATTGTTGTGTCCTATGTGCAGATCATCAGGGCCGTGCTGAGGATGCCCTCCGAGCAGGGACGGCACAAAGCCTTCTCCACGTGCCTCCCTCACCTGGCTGTTGTCTCCTTGTTTCTCAGCACTGTGGTGTTTGCCCACCTGAAGCCCTCCTCCATTTCCTCCTCATTCCTGGATCTGATGGTGGCAATTCTCTACTCAGTGGTTCCTCCGACACTGAATCCTATTATCTACAGCATGAGGAACAAGGAAATCAAGTATGCCCTCAGCAAATTGTTGGTATATGCAATATCCCAGTTTCAATAAAGTGCACATCATCCTCACATCGTTCTAGTGATGGTTCGTTATATTTTATGTACGTATGACTTTTTTGTGTGTTTGTGTAAGCGTAATACAATAATCAATTTTCTCACTCCAAGAGCTCAGGTAAAAACACAACCACGTTACCCAAATATATTAGATGACACTATAAAACCTTGCAAAAAATACTGTTCCTTAGCTCTTCTCCCTTCCTGCCTTGTCTGGATCTGGGGGAGGTACAGCCACAGTCAGCAGCACAACACGCTCTTTTCATTGCTGGTCTCATTACACTGCCACACTGCTCTCATGTCCTCGCATTTGTGCAGACCTGAAGGTCTCATGTCAGTGCTGTTGTCCCTACAGCAGCACTCCGGGGCTGCAGTCAGTAGTTGGCAATATGAACTGCTGCGACCACAAGCTGGTCTCCTTGCTGGCACCACCATAACAAGAGCTCTTCAGAGCAGGACCAGAGAAGTGGAGGCCTCTTCCAAATCTGCTGTAAGGAATATACCTCAGGAGCTGCTCTATGACAAGACCTTGAGTTCTTCTGGTGCTCTTCACTGAGTCATGGGTTTCACAGTCCCAAGGTGATCTGTTATGGACTCAGGATGGTATTGTGGTTTAACACGAAAGGTGGCTCACACAGTTATTCTCACTGTCCCCCTCTTCCTGGTGGAAGGGGGAGAAAACTGAAATAAAACCACAAAGCTAAATCTGTGGGTTGAGTTAATATTATTTATTAAGACAGAGAGAAAAAAGAAGAAGAAGAAGAAGAAGAATGAAGACATGCATTTATGCATCCATGATATACATAGTATATATTCACCTTTAGCCTCAGGAGGTTGTGGATGCCCCATCCCTGGATGCATTCAAGGCCAGGATGGATGTGGCTTTGGGCAGCTTTGTCTAGTGTTTAGTGACCCTGCACATAGCAGGGGGTTGAAACTGAATGATCATTGTGGTCCTTTTCAACCCAGACCAGTCTATGATTATATGATTCTATCATTCTGTGATTCCACTATATATGTATCTGTGGCATACTCTGGAGTTCAAGGCATTACAAAGCTATGACACATCTACATTCTTTCATTGATGACACCTGAGTTCTCTCTGTGCTCTGATTTGAGTGGCATCAGAAGAAATCTAGGGTCATGCTAGTTCCCAGTTGACAGGAAGATGGCAAACTTTGTCCTTATTTTAAGGAAGAGGAAGAAAGAGGACATTGGCAATTACAGAGCTGTCAGTCTTTCTTCAATGCCTGGTAAACTTATGGAGAAAATGGTGCTGAGAGTTACAGAGAAACACCTGAAGGACAGTTCTGTCATTGGTCAGAGCCAACACAAGTCCACGAGGGGAGGGTCCTGTTTAACTTAATGGCCCTTTATGGCAACATCACCTATTGAGTTGACCAAGGGAAGCCAGCAGAGGTTATCCTTCAGGATTTCAATAGAGCCTTTGATACTATTTCTCACAGTATCACTCTGGGACAAATGTCCTGCAAATGGCTACACAGAAACATAATGTGATGCGTGAGCAGTTGGCCAATGGGTCGGACCAAAGGATTGCAGTAAATGGGGTCCATCAGGCTAAAAGACTGTCACTAGCATGGTTCCCTAGTTCTCCATTTAAGGGCACTTCTCTTTAATGTTTTCATCAATGACTTGCATGTAGGACTTTGAGATGTTTTGAGCAAGTTTGCTGATGATACCAAATTGGGAAGAGCTGTTGATTCCATTGAGGGTGGAGAAGACTTCCAGAGAGATGTGGACAAGTTAGAGAACAGGGTAAGCACCAACCACATGAAGTGTAAAAAGAACAAGTGCCTGATTCTGCACCTCGGTAGGGGCAACCCTGGACATACACACGAAAGAACATGGGACACTGGAGAGCAGTTGCACTGAAAGGGATTGGGGTCCTGGTCAACATGAAACTGAACATGAGTCAGCAGTGTGCCCAGGCAGCCAGCAAGGCCAACTGTCCCCTGGGGTGCATTGAGCATGGCATTGCCATGTGGGTGAGGGAAGGAATTGTCTTGATCTGCTCCGCACTGCTGGAGCACTGGGTGCACTTCTGGGCACAACAGAACATAGAGGAGATAAAACTGTTGGAGACTGTCCAAAGGAAGGCACCAGAACTGAAAATCTGAAGTTCAAAGTTTCATTGGGGTTGACTGCTTGTTCAGACTGGGCCCTCCTCACATCCCACATCCTGGGATGAGACACACTGCCCACAAGGGACTTGGGCCTCACGGCATCCTTGCACCCCATGCAGAGTCTGGCAGCTGCTGTCCCCTTCTCTTTCATTTGACAACACACAAACCTCCATCCCACTGCCCCAGGAAGGAAAGGCCCTGAGCTAGCATGAAGGACAGGATCTCCCTGCCAAGGCTCTGGGGATCAGGGCTTGGTCTTTCTGCTCCATAAGACAAAGGAGGCTTTTCTCAGCATCACAGCCACCATCCCAGTGCCTTGGTCTGCCTGCAATCATGGCTTCCAATTATCTGCTCTAACAAGTCCCTGGGGAAGCTTGCTTGTGAATGGCCCTCAGTGGGGCCCATTAATACTCCAAGAAACTTCACTGTTCCTTCTGACTTGGTCTTCTTGAGCACTTTGCGCAATCTTCTCTCTGCACCAGAGGTTGATGGACTCAGCAGCAAATGCCCCCTGGGGCCCATTACAACCTGAAGAGCCCTGCTCTGCCTTGTGCCTTCCTGTCATCTTCACATGTTCAGAATGTGTACAGCAAACTGGAGAGGTACCTGGACAGAGCTTAGAGAGGAAGAGTCCAATGGGCTTTAAAGATTCCCATTTATTTATTTACTTATCAGTTTAAACAAGAATCTAAGACAGCACTTGGCATGTGATAATGATCCAGGATGTCCCCTAATGAGCTTTGCCCTGTCACTGTGTGGACAAATGTCCTCCTCAACTTCCCCACCCCATTTCTACTCACATTGGCCCCATGCGACTTGCATCACTTTTCCTGCCACGTAGCATGATATCACTCCTGGATTTCAGGAAAGCCTCTGATGCTGTCCCCCACAACATTCTCATGGAGAACCTGGCTGCCCACTGTTTGGATGGGCGTATGCTCTACTGGTGAAACACTGGCTGGATGGCTGGGCCCAAAGATTTATGGTCAGTGGAGTTCAATCCAGTTGGCTGCCGGTCACAATCCGTGTCTCTCAGGGCTCGGTTCTGGGACCAATTCTATTTAACATCTTGATTAATAATCTTGATGAGGGGATTGTGTGCACCCTCAGTTAGTCTGCAGACAACACCAAGTCGGGAGGGAGTGTTGATCTGCCTGAGGGGAGAAGGGCACTGCAGAGGGACCTGGATTGATGGGCCATTGGAATCAAACTCTGTAACCCAAGTAAGATTGCAAGATAGATCCACCTAAATTGCACACCATCTGGAAAAATGGTGCTACAGATACAGGCCAAACTCATGCATAATCAATAGTTTTCCCAGAATTCAGATCCATATTCATTACACCTCCAAGAGTTCATTAGCTTTCAGGCCCTCCCCTCTTGTGCGTGTGTAGTGGGTCGTGGGATGAAGATTTTTTGTCTTCCTCACAAAGGCTTCTGACCTTTCTCGTTGTAAGCTTCTGACCTTTCAGGGGGGCATCCCCCCAAACTGGTTTCTTCTAGCCCTGTGGACATCTCATCTCCTCCCTGCCAAATGTCCTCGGGTGCTCTCAAACCTTATCAGTATGGCCTTCATCCCCCTCACTATCCCAGACCCAGCATCTGCCATCTCTCATTTTCTAACAAGCTCTACATTCTTACTGCTATAAACTACCTCTAACTCTCCCCCTTCCCCCTCCTTATTCTCAGTCGTTCTGAAGCCTTCTTGCCTTTTCAATTTCACTTGGGCCCCTTCTCACCTTTCGCCCGCAGATACAAAGGCGGCCACCAGGGGGCGCAGCGACCCAGGAGCGTGGTGAGCAGGATGGGCTCCGCAGGGTGGGGTCTTGTCTGCTGTGGGGTCTCGTTAAATATTTACCAGGGGTGACTTCTTGACATTTCTACATCTTGAGTGAACAAAACCTCCAGGGGGGAATGCACTGCACAATCCCTGCCGTAACAGTTCCCTGAGAAAAGTGACCTGCAGCCGTATCTGTCAGTAAAACCAGGGGAGCCTGGTAAGCTGACTGTAAGAAAAAATATCTATATTTTGTGGAGTTTGCATGCTTTGCAGACTGTGCTTGTCACTGGCAGTCCCAAAGAATCTGCAATCTATTGCCTGAAAAAACCTGAACTACTCCCTAATCTAGCCATGAGTTCTCATAGCGCATGGCCAAACTCCGTATGTGGGGCCGTGGGAGCCCATCCTGGAATCTTAGAAACCCAGAATCCTGGAATCCTAGAAACCTTAGAAACTTACTCACTTCAGTCAGCATTCCTCAGTGATGGCAGCACGGACAATTCCTTGGTTCTTTCCAAAAGAACTCCAGAGTAGGAAAAACGCCACGTTGCATTTAAATACAGTGAATAAGGCAGCACTGATAAGCTCTGACAAGCACTGCGCAGAGCAGAATCAGCCCAAAGGAAGCTCTTCCAGCTGGCTGCTCTCTGGGCAATTCCCAAAGCAAACACTGAAGTGCTCTGTTCAGAGATAACCCACAACAGCTCTCTTATTTGTGGGAAATGCCCCGTGAAGCTGTGACCAGCTGCTATTCTGTCAGATGGAACACTTCATATTGGCACATCTCCTTTCCTTGAAGAATCCTTGAGTTGTTTGCCGTTAATCAGTGCCCTATTATTTCTTTCCTTTCGTCTGGATAAAACAAGCTTCACTTTATCCGGGAGGCTGTATCATGACAGGAACAAAACCCATAGGACACCTTTGTTCTACTGAAGCTCAGGCACACAGCTGATGACTACAGAATGCCAATTTTGACCCCCACCCTTGGATTCCCTGCCTGTGTGTCCGAATGACCAACTGTCCTCATGGACAGAGGCAGCACTACTGCTGTGTCACATATGCAATACGGATTTCTGGATGTAACATGGTGACTTTTGATGTTGGCTATTTAAAGGGAGCAGAAAATACATGGCACATCTCCTGTTGTGACCTAAGGGGTCTCGTCCCTCCTAAACGATTCCACGATTCTGTAATTCTATGGTGCTGTGATTCTGTGGTTCTATGATTCCATGGCTCATTGATTCTATGAGTCTGTGACTTCAGGTATTCCACGACTCTGAGATTCCATGATTCCCAAAGTCATGCTCTTTGTGTTTGGCAGCAGTAGATAAAGAGGAAACCTGTCTGCCATAGCCCAGGTCTGTCATTCACTCCTGACCTCCTCCATGATCACAAAGGCACTGAGTGGACATTGCCAGCCTCCTGTGTCTATGTGTCCCCATCACCCACCTGTCGCCACTGCCCATCTATGCACTTCCAGTTCCCTGTCAACAACCAGTTCCCATTTGGCTGCACGTCCCCATGTCCCCATATCTCCATGATGTCTCCAGATTGCCATGATCTTTTCATGTTCCCACGATGTCCCCATATCCCCATGATGCTCCCATATCTTCATGCCCCATATCCCCACGATGCTCCTGTATCTTTATGCCCCCATATGCCTATGTCCCCTTGCTTTCCAAATATCTCCATAATTTCCTCACTGCCCACATCCCAGTTGCCCTCTCACTTCCCAGTGTCCCTAAATGCTGTGTCCCCAGTTGCCCAACTATCAGCCCAACCTTGCTGCCTCATGGGACTCAAGAGAAGTCAGGGATGAGTCCTCAGACAAAGCCTTGATATGGGGTGCAGCCTTCATGTCTGGGTGGTCCTGGGGGACAGAAAGGAGGGGGTGTCCCTGGGTGCAGGGACTTGGGAGCTTTGGGCTCAATGCCATGGGTATCCCCGCACTCAGTGTTCCTCCTCTGATCCCTGGCTCCCTCCTGTGCCCTGGGGCTGGGGCAGGGGATGACTGCATGCCAGGTCGGTCTGTGCCAAGGGAGCCTGCCAAACCCAGGGGCATTTGGGGGTTGTGGGAGGGACACTGGGAGGATAAATGCAGCCCTTGCCTCCTGCAGCCTCACCCAGCTCCCAGAGCGCAGAGGAAGATGAAGGCAGCTGCGCTCAGCCTCGTGATGCTCCTCGCCGCCCTGTGCTGCACAGTGGAAGCTCAGGTGAAGCATCCATGGGGGATGTGGGCTGGGGCTGGAGGGGATTGGCCATGGGGGTCCCCGATGCCAAGGTCTCTCTCACTCTCTTTCTACTCCTCTCCCCACAGCCACTTGTGCAAGTGCCGGACTCGGAAGTTGTTGTGGTGAGTGCCTGGGCAGCCACACTGATTGCACCCAAGGGTGGCCCTGCAAGGAGCTCTGCAGGGACAGGTGGGGTCTGTCCCTGAAGGCAGAGGCCAACCCTCAACTTGGCACATCCAAATTCCTTCCCTTTGTACTCTAGTCCCCTTTGCTTTGGGTCCCTAAATCCCTTCCCTTTGGGGCTCCAAATGCCCGCTCTTTGCCTCCCCATATGCCAACCTTTTGGCACCAACAAATCTCCTTTCTTTGGCACCAACAAATCTCCTTTCTTTGGCACCCTGATTCTCATCATCTCTTTAGGTCCCCAATCCGCTCTGTTTCATTTTCCCTCATTCTCCTCTCTTTGAGGTCCCCATTCCTCTCCTTTTGGTACCCCCAAGCCTCCTGGCACCCCTATTCCCCCACTTTGGGCCCCCCAAGCTCCTGCCCTGTCCCTATGTCCAACCCATCCTGGGCTCCTCCATGGGCAGAGGTGCACGCAGACCTTGGCAGCCATGGGATTAGGGGCAGCCCTAGGGACAAACAGGGGACTTGGGTGGGGACACCCAGTCTCACAGTTCCCTCATGGCTGCCCCTTGGCTCTTCTTCCCCAGCAACCTTCACCTGTCGCCGTTGACATTCCTGGTCCTGTAAGTTGAGGGGTGACCCTGGGATGAGGATGGGGCTGGGATGTGTTGCTGTCCTCTCTATTTTCCTCAGACTTGGAGACACCCCTGGTGCCCCAAGGCCTTTTTTGGACTCCCTGCTGCTGTGGGCGATCAATGGGCAGAGGAAGGAGGCAATGGGGGCAGTTGGGGCTGAGCAGCCTACAGGACCGTGCCTTGGCCATGGGGTTTTAGTGCCCACAATGGGTCCTTGCACCTTCAGGGTATCTCAGTGTGTCCCACTGTGTCCCATTGTCCCAGTACCCTCAGTGTGTCCCTAACACCTCCTTTCACCCCAGGTTGTGCTCAGCAGAGGAGAGGAGAATCCCCCACGTGTGAGGCGTGTGGCCCTGCATGTCTAGGTGAGCAGCATGGGGACACCTGCAACCCCACAGGACACTTGGGGGACCCTTGGTGTCCCGTGTCCTGTAGCTCTGAGGACCAGGCATCAGGGGTGGAACTGGATGGTATGGATGGGACTGTCCCTGGCCTGTTCCAAGGGGATCTGGGCACTGTCACCTCCATACCTTCCCTTGCACTCTATGGGGCGGTGCAGAGGATGGGATTTGGAAGGAGCAAGCTCAGGGTGCCCTATGGATGGCCAAGGGTCCCTGTGCAGGTGGGACAGGGGCTGCGGCTGCTGTCCCAAGGGGACCCACATCCTGCCCTGGGCCTGTTGGTGCTGCCAGTCCTTCTCCTCCTGCCCTAAGTCCTTGGGGACAAACCCTGCAGGGACAAGGCTTCTCCTCACCACTGATGCCCCCTGACATCCTCTGATGACCACTGCAGCTCACTGATGACCAACGTTGCCCTCTGATGACCAATGAAGACCCTGATGATTAATGACACCCTCTGATGATCAATAAAGCCCTCAGCAAAGCTTCTCTCTGTGTATCTGTGTTCTTCTTCTCATGCTCAGCAGGGACCACTCAGATCTGTTCCTGCCTGGCAGTGGCCACCACAAAGTGCTGGGAGAGATCCCCAGCTCCATGCCATGCTCACCTTGTCCTACACCCCTGTGGGCTTCCCCACTCTCTTATCGTCTGCTCCAGAGTCCTAAAGGATGGAGTTTCTCATGCTGCTAAGCAGCCTCAATACCCTCCCTCTGTTCTCTCTCTGCTCCTCCTTCCAGGTTCTCCAAACCCTTCATCCTTTTCTCCACATCTCCACGTGGAGCACGGGGTGTGACCACGTCACCCTCCTTTAACCCCTCTCTTCTTGCAGCCACCTGTCCCTCCTTTGGGTCTGCTTCATTCCTCTTCCTTCAGTCCCCCTGCCCCCAAAACAAGGTCTGCATATCCCTTCCCATGGACATCTCAGATCTCCAGATGATCAATGAATGACCAGTGACACTCTCTCTTGATTAATGATGCCTTCTGTCAGTTAATGAACATCTCTGACAGTCAGTGGAACACTCTGACTACCAAGGAAGCCTTCAGATGACCACAGACACCTTCTGATGGCAAAGGAAGCCCTCTGATGATCAGCAGATTGCTGCTTCACGTGCAGGGAAGGGAACGGTGGGAAAGAAAGATTCTGTCATCATACTGGTAGATAGCATGGTTTGCTCATCATAGCATAACGATTTGCTTCTGATTTAATCAGAGAATCTGGAGAGGAGTGTGGGGCTGCATCTGACTTCCCTGAGAGACACTACTGTAGTTGCAGAGATGAGGCAGGTGATAATCTGCAGACCAAGCAGTACTGCCTGATGTTGGTCAGGGTGAGCTGCTCCTGCCAGTTTGGCCACCATGGGTTTGGAGGTCATAGAATCACGGAATCACCAAGGTTGGAAAACACCTACGAGGTCATCCAGTCCAATCATCCAACCATCACCAATAGGTCTCACTCAACCATGCCCCTCAACACAACGTCCAAACGTTCCTTGCACACCTCCAGGGACAGTGACTCCACCACCTCCCTGTGCAGCCCATTCCAGTGCCTGACCACCCTTTCAGTAATGTTGTTATTTCCCAACGTCCAGCCTGAATCTCCCCCGGTGCAACTTGAGGCCATTCCCTCTTATCCTATTACTGTGACATGAGAGAAGAGGCCGACCCCCAGCTCCCTGCAACCTCCCTTCAGGTAGTTACAGAGAGCAATAAGGTCTCCGCTGAGCCTCCTTTTCTCCATACTAAATAACCCAGCTCCCTCAGCTGCTCCTCATAAGACTTGTCTGGAGAATAAGACTTGTTCTCCAGACCCCTTACCAGCTTTCTTACCCTTCTGTGGATGTGCTCCAGGGCCTCAGTGTCTTCTCTGAAGTGAGGGTCCAAAAAGTGAACACAGCACTCAAGGTGTGGCCTCACCAGTGCTGAGTATAGAGGGACAATGACTTCCCTACTCCTGCTAGCAGTGCTATTTCTGATACAGGCCAGGATGCCATTGGCCTTCTTGGCCACCTGGGCGCACTGCTGGCTCGTGTTCCTCTGAGCATCAATCAATACCCCCAGGTCCATTTCCTCTACACAGTTTTCATGCCACTCTGCCCCAGTCCTGTAGCGTTGCCTGGGGTTGCTGTGGCCCAAGCGCAGGACCTCGCATTCAGTCTTGTTTTATTTCATCCCATTGGCTTCAGCCTGTCAGATCCCTCTGTAGGGCCATGCAACCCGCAGGCAGATTGACACTTCCTGTCAACGTGGTGTCATCTGCAAGTCATGGATGGTGGGAAATGCCTTATGAGGGTGGTTACAGCAGCGGGAACAAAACAACTGGCAACAGAGGGGTAAACCTATTTGGGCTGCTGAAATGTGCAAAGACATTGCTGCCCAAATAAAGGATATGGCTGTAAAGGTGCATCATGTGGATGCTCATGTGCCCAAGAGTCGGGCTACTGAAGAACAGCAAAATAACCATCAGGTAGACCGAGCTGCCAGAATTGAGGTGGCTCAAATAGACCTGGACTGGCAGAACAAGGGTGAATTATTTCTGGCTCGATGGGCCCGTGAGACCTCGGGCCATAAAGGAAGAGATGCAACATGTAAATGGGCTAGAATCTGAGGGGTGGACTGAACTATGGACACTACTGCACTGATCATGCATAACTGTGAAACACGTGCCACAATTAAACAAGCCAAGAGGATGAAACCTCTCTGGGGGGAAAGGCGATGGCAAAATTACAAATATGGGGAGGCATGGCAGGTTGATTCTATCACCTTGCCACGATCTCGCAGTGGTAAGCGTTATGTGCTCACCATGGTGGAGGAAACCACTGGGTGGCTTGAACCATATGCAGTACCCCATGCTACCGCCCGAAACACCATAATGGGTCTCGAGAAACAAGTCCTGTGGCGACATGGCACCCCAGAAAGGATTGAGTCAGATAATGGGACTCATTTCAAAATTCTCTTGTAAATACTTGGGCCAAAGATCATGGCATTGAGTGCATTTATCATATTCCCTACCATGCACCAGCCTCTGGTACAATTGAGCGATACAATGGATTGTTCAAAACTATGCTGAAAGCAATGGGTGGTGGAAGATTTAAGCACTGGGAGAAGCACTTGGCAGAGGCCACCAGCTTGGTCAATACCGGAGGATCTATCAATCATGATGGTCCTACCCAATGCAGCTCCCTACATACCGTAGAGGGAGATAAAATCCCTGTAGTACATGTAAAGAGCATGTTGGGAAAAGCAGTTTGGGTTCTTGCAGCTTCTGGAATGGGCAAAGCTCTTCTCTGTGGAGCTGTTTGTGCACAGGGACCAGGGCTCACATGGTGGGTGATGCAGGAAAATGGGGATGTTCAATGTGTACCACAGAGGAATTTGATGTTGGGGAATGCAGTCATTTATTATATGTGTATATATTTATATACACACGTGTGTGTAATGCATTTTAATTATTCTTTTTTCTCTCTCTCTCTCTATATATATATAGAGAGATAAATAGATATATTAAGCATGATGTAGTGATGTAGAGTAAGGAACGGAATGCCATGGTTTTGTGATTCTTGCTATCAGCATTCCACATCATAACATCATGTAAAGCACAGCTAATTAAGGAGTTAATACTCCAGTTCTGTGGACTGACAACTTTCTGGATACCTGGTTCTGAGACAAGAAGATCTGCATCTCCCAGGGGACTTTGCGTTCAGAGAAGGAGTCATAGGCGGGTCATGGGATCTCTCCCTCTCTCACTGCCTGGCAGTGTTGTGGTGCTCCTCAGCCATGTGTCTTCAGTTCAAAGTAGAATGTTCAGTTTCAGACACTCATTCCCTTATTTTATTTGATTTATTAGCCTGAATTTCAATTAGATTGTATTATATTGTGTTATCTTGAATTCCAATATCATAGTAAAATAAGTTTTCCTCCATAGATCATTGCTGATATTTTGTTTGTTTGATTGTTTTTTCTTCTTCCTTGAGCCCAACTCCCATCTCCCAATCCCTTTTCCCCCTCCCTTCCCATTCTGTGGGGCCGGGGGGTTGGGGAGGGGATGGACACGACCAGGGGCTTACTGCCCCCAAGTCACAGGCATAGATTGATGTAGTTAACTCTGTGACAGAAAGGCACTTATAGAGACCCACAGAGACCCTTAAAGACCCATAGAGACCCAAAGGGAGCCACAGGGACCCATAGAAATCTCATGGCAAGGAGCCATAGAGAGCCATAACGCCCCTGCCTTGAGGACTGTCAGTAGGGAACATGTCACACCCCACACACAAAGGGAAGGAGGGGTGCCCAGATTTGCAGCTCCTGGTTAGATAAGTGAAACTGACACTCAGTGTCCAGACACAGTCACCAGTTTTAAGGCTAATCTGAGCACTATGGTTATCTGTAAGGTACTGGCACTTCTACAAGTATTTCCATGTGCAGCTACACTTTGTGATGTTCTAAGAAACCCAAGTAAGTCTTGTGTTACTCAACATCTTTATGAGAGGAAGAGAAAGAAAAGAGAGAGACAGAGTTGGGGGGGTGGGGGGAAAGAGAGAGAGGGACAGAGAAAGAGATCACAGGTCTGGGTTCCAGCTTTGATCCAGCCAATGGAGGTGGGGGGGGCTTGGCTTGTGAGCATGCTTGACCCATAACTTTGTAGCATGGAAGTCTCAAAACAGAACCTCAAGGATCTCTCTGGCATCCTTCTTTGGCTCCTCAGTTTACAGGTGGGCCACCCAGGGCTGTGAGTGAGTTGGCAATAAACAAGTCCATCAAAAACAAGTTTGCAGTCAGAAATTCCTATAGCACAGTGAAAACATTTTGGACAGAGCAAGGCTGTGTCATTTTTCATAGGATTCCCTCCTCCCCCAAGTCTCCAGCCTGCATCCTGTTGACATGGCAATGCTCTGCCAAGCCTTTGAGGCAACTCCAGGCACACCACAGGCAAAGTGTTTTTTGTTGGCCTGCTGCGTAATGCAGGACCTGAGGGCTGACACAAATGCAAGGCGAATGGAGAACAGTGTGGTGGTGCAAAGAGAGCAGCACTGAAAAGACCACGTCCTGCTGCTGCCCGTGGCTGTGGCTGCAGGGAAGCAGCAGCACAACTCAAAGGCAGCAGAGAGGGAGCGCCCAGCAGGCGGTGAGGGGCAGCCCCACAGACACCAGGGCTGCTGCTCCGTGTGGCACTGGGCTCTTGGTTCCTGCAGGCTCCCCTGAGATGCAGATGATAGTCTAATTATTTTCTTATTGCTTTTATTTTTTTAATCTTCTCAAACAGTCTACGGCTTGAGGAACAATAAAGCTTTCAGAAGTAAGAAAAAAAAATGTAGATGGGAAATACCAATCAATAATATTGTTTAAGTGGAGTAAAAACTATTCTAAGTATTAAAAATAAATAAAAAATATATGAAATATTACATGATGCCATTCCTAGCTTTTCTTGTGTTTGTGGTACTCATGTGAAGATAATGAAGATAAAATTAATGCTGAAGAAAAAAATATATAAAGAGTTTCCTGAGGGCATCTTTGAGCACCCGATTCCTCATGCTGTAGATGAGGGGGTTCAGTGCTGGAGGCACCACTGAGTACAGAAATGACACCACCAGGTCCAGGGATGGGGAGGAGAAGGAGGGTGGCTTCAAATAGGCAAATATGGCAGTGCTGAGAAACAGGGAGAGCACAGCCAGGTGAGGGAGGCACGTGGAGAAGGCTTTGTGCTGTCCCTGCTCAGAGGGCATCCTCAGCACGGCCCTGAAGATCTGCACATAGGAGAAAAGAATGAAAATGAGACAAGCCAAAAAAATGCAGGCACTAAATATGATAAGTCCAACTTCTCTGAGGTAAGAAGTAGAGCAGGAGAGCTTGAGGATCTGGGGAATTTCACAGAAGAACTGATCCACAGCATTGCCATGACAAAAAGGCAGTGAAAAAGTATTAACAGTGTGCAGCAGAGAATAGAGAAGCCCAGTGCCCCAGGCAGCTGCTGCCATGGTGGCACAAGCTCTGCTGTCCATCAAGGTCCCGTAGTGCAGGGGCTTGCAGATGGCAACGTAGCGGTCATAGGACATGATGGTGAGAAGAAAAATCTCTGCAGAAAATAAGAATAATAAAAAGAAGACCTGAGCAGCACATCCAGCGTAGGAGATGTGCCTGGTGTCCCAGAGGGCATCGGCCATGGCTTTGGGGAGAGTGGTGGAGATGCAGCCCAGGTCGAGGAGGGCGAGGTTGAACAGGAAGAAGTACATGGGGGTGTGCAGGCGGTGGTGGCAGGCTACGGCTGTGCTGATGAGGCCGTTGCCCAGGAGGGCAGACAGGTAGATGCCCAGCAAGAGCCAGAAGTGCAGGAGCTGCAGCTGCCGCGTGTCTGCCAACGCCAGGAGGAGGAACTCGCTGATGGAGCTGCTGTTGGGCATCTGCAGTTCCTGCTGGGCCTGGAGTCCTGTGCAGAGTGCAGAAGATAATGACGAGTCAAGAGCTTTTTCAGAGACACTCCACCCCTATACTATAACAGTTTTTCTTTCTCTTAGGACAGGGTTCATTTAACTCCATAACTTGAATTTACATGAGCTTCACCATCCCTTGAGAAGTCAAAGATGAAGGAGCTCTTGCTTTCCTCTCATTGCCTAATCATATCCCAGCCTCCTGGATACTTTCTTCCTATGACATATTTCCATTCATGTATCTTTTGTCTGTCTGCACTCAGAGTGCCCATTCCTACCTCTGTGCACTTGAATTTCTACTAGAGAAAGCTGCCTGTTTGCTGGACAAGTGCATTATTCATGTCTGCAGAGAAGCATGGAAATTTCAGCTGGTGCAATCCTTTGGGAGAAGAGGGGCTGAAAGCACATGAGGAGTTTGTGCATGTAACTGCAGACTGAGAAACGTACAGTTCAGGACTCTTATAGCTGTGATCATATTTCACATCTCCTTTCAGATCTCTGCCTCCAACTCATTCTCCTTCCCTAAGGACAGGTATGGGAAAATCCCTGCCTTGTCTCTCCTCTTGCAAAGTGCCCTTGGAGACACTCTGGGAGCGCTGAAGCTGTGATCCCCATGCCCCCAGCAGCAGAAGGCTCCTGCCCTGCCCTGCCCTGCCCTGCCCTGCCCTGCCGAGGGGCTCCTTCCCCCCACACATCTCCCCGCAGCGCCCTGGGCAGCTCCCCAGGCAGGCTGAGCACCGAGCCTGGCAGGCGGCAGAGTCATAGCCTGCAGTGAGACTGACCTTGTCAGAGGCTGTCAGCGATGCTCCTCCAGTGAGCTCACAGCCTGCTCACACCATACACATCCTACAAGCTCTCTCTCCTTTCTCTGCTCTCCTCCTGTCACCTGCAGGCTGTGCTGTGTAGAAGAGCTGCTCCTGGGCACAGCCGTCTCTCTGCAGCACTGCCCACTTTTATGAGCTCCCTGTGTCCCAGCAGCCCGGCCCAGCTCTCCAGCAGAAGATGTCATTTTCTCTTCCTCACTGCTCTCCCTGGGGATGTCCTTAGGTCTCTGCATTGGCAGCTCCTGATAGACAACAGGGTCATCTCTGCACAACGTACTTTGAAGTCAGATGAATTAATCACCAGTACACAGACTGATTCCTGCAGCATTTTTTGTCCTAGCAGACTGTGTGTGCCTAGCAAAGCTGCAAATGCCCCATCTGGTGTCCTGGTTTTACGATCCTTGTTATTGGTACTCCACATCATAACATCATGTAAAGCACAGGGAATTAAGGAGTAAATACTCCAGGTCTGTGGACGGACAACTTTCTGGATCCCTGGCTCTCAGGAGAGAAGAACTGCATACCCAGAGGACTCTGAGTTCAGAGGGGAAGATCAGTCATGGCAGGAAGTCCCAGGATCTCTCCCTTGCTCGCTGCCCTGCAGTGTGTGGCTTCGCTCCCCAGCCGTGCGACTCCAGTTCAAAGCAAGGCTTTTGGTTTCAGACGCTCGCTCTCTCATTTTATATGATTTATTACCCTAAATTTCAATTTTAGTTTATAATATTGTGTTATCTTTTATCTTGCATTCCAATACCATATTTAGTAAAATTATGTTTCCTCCTTAGATTGTTGCCGCTGATTTGTTATTATTATTGTTGTTGTTATTGTTATTATCATTCATACTTTAATTTTTGACCAGTAGGACTGCAGGCCTGCTGCCCTCTGTCAGGGGCACAGATTGCTCTAGATAACTCCGTGACAAGGCAACACACTCAGTCATATGGTCTGCTTTTAGGGCAGATGTGTGGAGCCAAAAGTTGGACTTAATGATCCTTATGGGTCCCTTCCATTGCGGGATATGCCAGGATTCTATGATAGCAGGTACAAGCACAGTGATGTTGAAGTCACTGTGCTGTCACAGTGGATAGGAGTTCAGCAATGCCACAGTGGTGTATCAGAAATGCGGAGAGCAGTGATGTCAGAATTACTGAGTTGTGGCAGTGGTCAGTATTACAGTGATGTCAGAGTCACTGCACTGTAAAGGAGAGACAAACTCAGTGATTTCAGCTCCACTGTGCTGTCACAGCTGATATGAGCACAGTGGGGTTGCAGTTGTTGTTCTGTGACAGTGGGAAGGAACATCATAATGTCAGGGTCACTGTGCTGTCACAGTGGGAAGGAGCAGAGTGATGGCAGATCCACTGTTCTGTCACAGCAGGCAGCAGTGCAGTGATGGTGCATCAATACAGATTAGAATCATAGAATCACAGAATCATAACATTGCATGGTCAGAAATGTCCTGTAAGATCATCGAGTCCAACCGTCCTCCCATCATCATTACTACCACAAGCACTAAACCAGATCTCACAGCTCCTCATCCTGACATCTGTTGAACGCTGCCAGGGACGGAGCCTCCGCAACCTCCTGAGCAGCCATTGCAGTGCCTGACCACTCTCTGAGAGAACAAGTTCTTCCTTATGTCTAAGCTAAAGCTCCTCTGGTACAACTTGTGGCCACTTCCTCGGGTCCTGTTTGTTGCCTGGCAGAAGAGCCAAACCCCTCCTCATCACAGCCTGCCTTTAGGATGTGGGAGAGTGCAAGGAGGTCTCCCCTGAGCCTCCTCTTCTCCAGTCTGAACAATCCCAGCTCTCTCAGCTACTCCTCATAAGACCTGTGCTCCAGACCCCTCACCAGCTTTGTTGCCCTTCTCTGGACAAGTTTCAGGGTCTTTCTTGTAGTGAGGGGCCCAAAACTGAACACAGTACTTGAGGTGTGACCTCACCAGTGCTGAGTACAGAGGGATGATGTCCTCCCAGCTCCTGCTGGCCACACTATTTCTAATGCAGGCCAGGATGCCGTTTTCCCTAACAGCCACCTGGGCATGCTGTCTGCTCACATTCAGCCAAGCATCAACCAACACCCCCAGGTCCCTTTCCTCTTCACAGTCATCCAGCCACTCATCCCCAAGCCTGTAGTGCTGCATGGGTTTATTGTGGAAAAAGTGCAGGATGTGAAAGGAGCTCTGCATGTGGGTTAGTATCACACGTGGCATCGTCAGAGCCAAACTTCCCAGTGAGGAAGTGGTGCCTTCACCTCGGCCCTGAGAGATCTGAAGTTCAAAGTTTCATTGGGATTGACTGCTTGTTCAGAGTGGTCCCTTCTCACATCCCACATCCTGGGATGAGACACACTGCCCACATGGGACTTGGGCCTCACGGCATCCTTGCATCCCATGCAGAGTCTGGGAGCTGCTGTCCCCTTCTCTTTCAGGAAGGGCCCTGAGCCAGCATGAGGGACAGGATCTCCCCGCCAAGGCTCTGGGGATCAGGGCTTGGCCTTTCTGCTTCACAAGACAAAGGAGGCTTTTCTCAGCATCACAGCCACCATCACACTGCCTTGGTCTGCCTGCAATCATGGCTTCCAATTATCTGCTCTAACAAGTCCCTGGGGAAGCTTGCTTGTGAATGGCCCTCAGAGGGGCCTATTAATACTCCAAGAAACTTCACTGTTCCTTCTGACTTTGTCTCCTTGAGCACTTTGTGCAATCTTCTCTTCTCTCTGCACTGGAGGTTGATGGACTGAGCAGCAAATGCCCCCTGGGGCCCATTACAACCCACAGAAGCCTCCTGTGCCTTGTGCCTTCCTGTCTTTTTTTTATGTGTTGAGAACTTCTACAGCAAACTGGAGAGGTGTCTGGAGTGACCTTAATGAGGAGGAATCCAACCGACATTCATTTGCTATTTATATATAGTTGTGTTTAAGCAAGGATTTTAATCAGCACTTGGCAGCTGATATTGATCCAGGATGTTCCCTTATGAACTTTTCTCAGTCACTGTGTGCACAAAATTACTCCTCAACATCCCCACCTCATTTCTACTCCCATTGACCCCATGGGACTTGCATTAGTTTTCCTACCATCACTCTTCCCCTCTGCAGTCATCTGCTCAGTTTTAAACACCCTTTGCACCAACTTCCCCCAGCTTTCCTCAGAGAATCAGCTGCACATGGGCAATGAAAGATTGCTCTTTTTTTTTTTTTTGGCCAACAAACTGAAGGAAATGTGATGCATTTGAATGGACAGTAAAACACAGTGATCAACTGCATGCCTTGTCCAAGATGCATCTAATGAGGCTTGTCTTTCACGGAGCGTATTTGTACAAAAAATGAGTTAGGCAGAGATAGGAATGGATAAACATAATCACAGTTAAGGGGCAGATCAAAGAGTCCATCAGATTTTGTAGAGATGGAGCAAATTCCAGTAATCTTCCTAAAGGTCACAAATCAGGCAGATAGTTGGGAGATATCGGAGTGAAGAAAGAGCGAGGGATGGGGAAATCTGGAGAGCAGTGGGAAGAGCATGTGTCCAGATGGCCTGCTGAAAACATGGCCTGAACCACGGTCATTGATTTAGGAGAGCTGGAGACACCTGGAGGATGAGGGACATCAAATACGCAGCAGGGTGGAGCAGCGGTGGACGCTGGGCATTGGTCACAGGGCATTGGCACTGGCACCACTGTCTGTTCCTGTACCTGAAGGCATCTGTGTCCTGAAAACAGAGTACTGGAAAACATTGCATTTAAGAAGAAATAAAAATGTAAATAAAGACAAAGTCTCCTCACGGACTGGTGTTTTCAACCTAAAAAGAGAGAGGACTCATGAGAATAGTTCAAATTGAGAAGTGTGTTAGCATATTTTCATTGATTTCTATCTTTGTCTTCAAACCATGGTTTCAATTTTATTGGCATTAATGAACATCTTTCACATTCTTCATAATTAAAATAAGATCAATTTGTGTCTTGCATGGAGCCCGGTACCCTCAGAATTTCTTTGCTCAGAACTGCAGTCTCTCAGTCATTGCAATGACTGAGTCACACTCTGGTACTGAGCTCTTTTTCCCTCAGACCTTTTTAGATGGTCACACACAGCACAGGATGCTTCATGCCCTACATGTCCTTCATGTTAGGTACCTACACTGACCCTAGCATTCCTTGTGCTGTGTGTGTATTTCTACAAGCCTTTACCATCTTTGATATGCTTGGGCAGACTCAGCTGGGTTTGAGCTTTGGCCTTCTTAAACACAACTCAGCAGGCACACTAGGACACCTCTCTGCATTGCTCCCAGCTGACCACTTCTTGTTTACACTTCCTATATGCTTTCTTTCTGTACTGCACACCGCAGACACTTGAAGAAGTCAAGGTGTGCTCTCCTGAAGCCCAAAGGTGTGACTTTGTCCTCTGTACTCCACTCCTCAGCTCCACAATCCCATGGCCACTGCAGCCCAGGTTCTCTTTGATCTTCACATTCCCCACCAGCCCTTCCTTGCTGGTGATTATGAGATGCACCAGAGCACCTCTCCTCTTTGCTTCCTCCATGGCTTGGTCCAGAAGCTGCCAGCTGTGCTCTCCAGGGATCTTCTGGATGGTGCATGCCCTGCTCTGCTGTCCCTGCAGCAGATGTTACTGCAAAAAAAGTACTAAATGGGAACAAGGGCTGACAACATCAGGATCCCATCACTCCTGTGCCTCTGTGGGGAGCTGAATCCCATTTCAGCCATAGGGTTTCCAACTAGGGATGAAATGCCTGAACTGTCTCAGCTGGATCACTGCTAGGGGAAGTCCAGCCCTCCCTGTCCTTGCCTATGTGTCCCATTTGCTACAGCAAACACTCTCTGGTAGGACTAACCATATGTCTGGAATTATTCAAGGTTCACTGGAACTTTGGTGGTTAATTCAGCAGATTTCAAAGAACAATCATGATGCTGTTGTCTTTCAGAAGCTGTTGGCCATGGAGACCCAGGGACATCTCAGAAGAGATCAGTGGGGAAGATAGAAATGACATCCTCTGCTGCTGGGCTGTTCTGGGCTCCTGGGACACAGGGAGCTCCTACAAGTGGGCAGGGCTGCAGGGAGACAGCTCTGACTAGGAGCAGCTCCCATGTGCTGTGCATCAGTGCCAGGGGCACATTCTGCAGGTGGCATAGAGATAGAAGAGAAAGGAGAGAGGGATTACAGGATGTGAGGGATGTGAGCAGGCTGCGACTTCACTGCAGGAGCATTGCTTTCAGCCACGGACACGGTAAGTCTCTCACTGTAGGTAATGCAAACACTTTTCCAACAGGGGTCACCAAATCTGGCACATCTGGTTGCAGATCAGGCCGCATACACTCTGTGCTTCTTTATCCTGGAATAAGAGCTGTTCCAGCTGAGGGCTTCCCTGCTGCAGCGTCAGAGCACAGCCCTGACGGCACATCAAGAGAGAACCCTGAAGTGCATTTTACCTCTCTACTTTCCTTTAACATATTTATATTCTTTCAACAAACCCTGGAAGTTCTCGAATTCAAAATAGGAATGCAGAGCATTTGGGCTGGTGTCTGTATGCTCAGTCAGGGAAATGAGAGGAAAACAGCCCCCAGGATGAAAATCTGCAGACCACAGAGATATGATCAGGGGATTACCCCCTTCAGTAGATAAAAGACCTTCCTCTGAGCAAGATCCCACCTAGAAACACATCTGCCCTCATGACCATGGGATTTGCTGCATGATCCACCTCCTGTGCAGGCAGAGCTCCAGCAGAGCAGAGCAGCAGCTCCCCAGGCACGTGTCCAGCACCCTCTGCAGTGCACAGGGGCTGAGAGCGACTGCCTGGGGCTGTGGGCAACGCAGTCTGTGAGGCTGGAAAGGAGCTGGCTTTCCCTTCATGAGATGCCATCATGAGGACACATCTCCCTGAGGAGATGTGAGAAGAGGAAATCTCTTCAGAGCTGTGAGCTGACCTTCAGGATGAAAATTTTTCCCGTGGTCAGGAGAACAAAGAACAGGGAAGAAGCAGAGACATGCAATATGCAAATGCTATAGGGTTGGTGAAATCAGTGTTAGGTGTCGTTTGCAAGATGTGTGGTGATGAGTCAGTGCTGGAGTACATTGAGAAAGGGTGAATGCACAGTGATGGGCTGTGCACTCCTGTTTTCTGAGCTGGGTCTGACTTCAGAATTCTATAGGAATGCAATTGTCTTACATCTGCAAAGTATGCAAGCTCAGAGCAATTGGAAAGAAACCTAGTAAGCAGCCCTGTGCTAAGCAGCAGTGAATCCCTTTTCCTCTCACATCTTACAGCTGTTCAGACTTCAGCAAGCACTCCTAAGGCATGGAGAGCAGGATGAGAATTTTTGAGAAAAAGCGATCCCTAGAACTTCTAGTTTTGACCCACATATTTTTGGCATTCATGTTCAGATGCCAACCAGCACTGCTGCATTAGAAGTGACTTTATCTGATACATTCTGAAAAGAAAGCCTGACCGCACACCATCACCATGTTCCCATGTTCCCACCGGAACAAGTGTGCTTCACTGAGATAAAAAGTGCACAGTCCCTCATGGCAAACTCAACCTCATGAAATGTAAATCACTTCATGGAGCTGAATGAACACTCCCCACACAGAAATACTTGTCCTTGATTTTTTTCCTCCTTGAACAGGTCCTGGTGCCTGGAAGAACAAAATGCCCAACAGCAGCTCCATCAGCGAGTTCCTCCTCCTGGCGTTGGCAGACACGCGGCAGCTGCAGCTCCTGCACTTCTGGCTCTTGCTGGGCATCTACCTGGCTGCCCTCCTGGGCAACGGCCTCATCAGCACAGCCGTAGCCTGCCACCACCGCCTGCACACCCCCATGTACTTCTTCCTGCTCAACCTCGCCCTCCTCGACCTGGGCTGCATCTCCACCACTCTCCCCAAAGCCATGGCCAATGCCCTCTGGGACACCAGGCACATCTCCTATGCTGGATGTGCTGCTCAGGTCTTCTTTTTATTATTCTTCTTTGGTGCAGAGTATTGCATTCTCACCATCATGTCCTATGACCGCTACGTTGCCATCTGCAAGCCCCTGCACTACGGGACCTTGATGGACAGCAGAGCTTGTGCCACCATGGCAGCAGCTGCCTGGGGCACTGGGCTTCTCTATTCCCTGCTTCACACAGCTGGTACATTTTCTATGTCTTTCTGTCTTATTAATGTTGTGGATCAGTTCTTCTGTGAAATGGCCCAGATCCTCAAGCTCTCCTGCTCAGAACCAGACTACCTCAGGGAAACTGGAATTATTTATTTCAGTCTTTGTTTAATCTTTGGTTGTTTTATATTCATTGTTGTGTCCTATGTGCAGATCTTCAGGGCCGTGCTGAGGATGCCCTCTGAGCAGGGACGGCACAAAGCCTTCTCCACGTGCCTCCCTCACCTGGCTGTGCTCTCCCTCTTTGTCAGCACTGTGATGTTTGCCTACCTGAAGCCACCCTCAGTCTCCTCCCGGGCCCTGGACCTGGTGGTGTCATTTCTGTACTCTGTGGTGCCTCCAGTAATGAACCCCCTCATCTACAGCATGAGGAACCAGGAGCTTAAGGATGCGCTGAGAAAACATGGGATAATCCTCAGCTATATCAGAAAATATTAGGACAGTATTTTGTTAATATTTGTCCTTGTTATTGTTTCTTACAACTTGAATTTTGATTTAAATATATTTATTATGAGCCTCCTACTTGCTAATTAGTAATTTTGTCCCAATCATTTCATGTACCTACAGAAGCAGGCTTCCTCTGTAGATAAACTCAATAAACAAGCCAGTAGAAATTCATTTGTTTCAGCAGCCATGTCTTGTCTTGTCCTCTGGACCTGGTGGTGCAAAGTCGTTGTTCAGGGGGATTTCAGGGACCAGAAGACCAAATACCAAAGGGAGCAGCAGCCCTGCTGTCCCTGGGAGATGCTCCTCACTGCCTGGTTGGCTCTCGCTATCTGTGCCCATTGAGCCAGGGCTGCTGCTTTGCTGGGGCTGTGGCAATGGGCAGGGGCAGGAGGTGGTCTTTTGGGTGCTTCTCTCTTTCCAATCCCATGATGTCCTACTGTATCTCTAGATTCCTGGTATCTCTTGGGTCTCATCTGATTTCACAGCAGTCCTGTTGTATATAACATTGGCATCCCTGTGTTTGCAGACAGGAGCAGCAATGCGCACCAATGTGTCAGAGCTGGTCACACTAGCCAGCAGCACCACAACACAAGGGGCTGCTCAGAACAGAGACCTGGAGGCCTCTTGCAAGGCTGATCAGCAATGCAGCCAATACATGAACCTGGAGAGCAGTGGGAAGAGCATGTGTCCAGATGGCCTGCTGAAAACATGCCCTAAACCATGGTCATTGATTTAGGAGAGCTGGAGACACCTGGAGGATGAGGGACATCAAATACGCAGCAGGATGGAGCAGCGGTGGATGCTGGGCATCGGTCACAGGGCATTGGCACTGGCACCACTGTCTGTGTCCCTGTACCTGAAGGCATCTGTGTCCTGCAAACAGAGTGCTGCAAAACACTGTATTAAAGCAAAAATAAAAACAGAATAAGACACCAAATCCCCTCAAAGGCTGGTGCTTTCAACCTAAAAAAAAGAGAGGACTCATGAGAATACTTCCAGTTGAGAAGTGTGTTAGCATGCTTTTATTGATTTCTATCTTTGTCTTCAGACCACTGTTTCAGTTTCATTGGCATTAATGAACATCTTTCAGAACTTACAGCTTCACAAATGAGAGAAGATCCATTGGTGTCTTGCACAGAGTCTGGTGCCCCTGGAATTTCCCGTCAGAAAGAACTGTCCATCATATCTCTCAGTCTTTGCACTGTCTGAGTCACACTGTGGTACTGAGCTCTTCTCGTGTTTCTCGGAGCTTGCTTTAGATGGTCACATGCAGCACAGGACTCATCATGTCCTTCATGCCCTTCATGCCCTTCACATCAGGTACTCTGCCTCATACTACTTGGTCCACATTCTCCCTAGCTTTCCTTTTGCTGCATATATTTTTCTACAAGTCCTTATTGTCTTAGATATGCCTGGGCAGATTCAACTGCGTTTGAGTTTCAGGCTTTCTAAACTCATCTCAGAAGGTACAGCAGAACAAAGTCTCTACTGCTGCCAGGTGACCACTTGTTGTTACCACTTCCTATATGCTTTCTTTCTCTACTGTACCCCACAGACACTTGAAGAATGCAAAGTGTTCTCTCCTGATGTCCAGAGGTGTGAGCTTGTTGAGAGCTTGTGTGAGCCAAGAGTCGTGAATCTGTCTTTTGCTCTCCCTTCAGAATTCTTAACTTTACCATCTCATGGACACTGCAGCACAGGCTATCTTTGATACTCATATTCCCAATGACTTCCTCCTTGCTGGTGAGTATGAGATGCAGCAGAGCAGCTCTCTTCTTTGGTTTCTCTATGGCTTGGTTAAGAAGCTGTCAGCAGTGCTCTACAGATATCTTCTGGATGTTGTGGGCTCTGCTGGGCTGTCCCTGCAGTAGGTACTGGAGAGAGTCAGGTTCCTGAGTGGGACAAGGGCCTGAAAATGTGAGGCACCTGTTTGTCTTTTTGAGTCCCCTTTTGCTTGTTTTTCATGATCTGGAAGCAAGGAACAGATGCTGCCAGTCTCCTCTTGGAGCCATTTCCATCAGTTCTCAGCTGGCTCTTCTGCCACCCCAAGGCAGAGCTCAGTGCACTCTCACAGAGGGCAGCAGCCTATCCTTTTCTTCATTGACCATCAGTCATAGAGTCCATATTCCCTTTGCTACAGTTCAGAGGTGGGAACCATCCCACCACGTCTCTGTGAGCCAAACAAGACCCCAGGACTGCAAATGCAAAAGATTTCGAGCTCACTGAGTTTATGTTCGTTCTCATTAATGTAAAGACACTTCAGAATGCATCCCATTCCAGAAGCATTATGTGATATAGCCTGGCTGGGCCTTGTATCTACACCATGGTACTGATGTTCAGAAGGTGGCACACAGGTACACACAGGTACACTGTGGGGCTCACAGGTGTCCAGGAAGCACTGGCACCACCATGACTTTCCTGAAAGCCCAGAGCTGCATTTGCCAACTGGCTGGGGGTGTGCTGGAGACTCCAGGGAGCTGCCATTCAAAGGAGAGCCCAGAAAAAACTGAAGTATCATCAGTGAAAGAATGTAGGTTTGTCACAGCCCTGTAATTCCTTAAGCTCCAGCATATGCAATAGATGGGGAAGAGAGAAAGATCTGACTCTTCATCTGGTGAGCTCATCCATTTGGTCAGCTGAATGTTCCATGGGGAGAGGTGAAAAATGACACCCTCAGGTGCCCATTACTGGGATACCTGATGTCATTTAGCATGGCCAAGAACACTCCCATTCCATGTCTGGCCCCCAGCTGATGCTCAGGAAGGAGGTGGCTCTCAGAGGCTGTCTACCACAGCTTGCAGGCACTGTTGCCACACATTTAGGAGAACCACAGGCACCTTGGTCATCACCGAATGCCTGTGTGCGAGCAAGCCACTTCCTGCTGAAGGAAAACAAAGGATGCAGACCAGGGGCTCACACATGCAGGCGACTGACTGTGCACATCTGATCTGAACCAACAGGAGAACCATCTCCTGTGGGTCTGTGGGGGAACTGAACCTAATTTCAATGCCAGGCTTTTCCATCTGGAGACGAGACACCTGCACCAATTGCCTCAGCTGAATGACTGCCCTGCACGGGAGAAATCAGAGGGTCCCTGTCCTTGTCTGTGTGTCCTTTTCGTTAAGGGCCAGGAACAGTGATATCCAGGTGAGGCATTCACAGCTCTTCTAGGCAAGCATGATCTGTTAGGATGAACCATATTTCTGGAATCAGTCTGTCTAGTGGTGATTAATTCATCTGACTTCAAAGTTCGCTTTGCAGAGCTGACCCAGTCTGTCAGCAGCTGCCAGCTCCAGATTTCCAAGGACATGTCCAGGGAGAGCAGTGAGGAAGAGAAAATGAAATTCTCTGCTGCTGATCTGCGCTGGGCTCCTGGGACTCAGGGAACTCATACAAGTGGGCAGTGCTGCAGAGAGACAGCTGTGCCCAGGAGCAGCTCTTCTACACAGCACAGCCTGCAGGTGACAGGAGAGCAGAGAAAGGGGAGAGAGCTTATAGAATGCGTATGGTGTGAACTGGTGGTGAGCTCACTGGAGGAGCATTTCTCACAGTTTTTGAGAAGGTAAGTCTTTAGCTACAGGCAATGCAGCTACATTTTCCTGAAGGGATCACTGAATTTGGGTAATCCCATTGCAGATCTGGCTGAAGACACTTCATGTTTCTTTACTGTGGAGAAAGACCTTCTCTAGTTGAGGTCTTCCTTTCTCCAGCATCAGAGCACAGCCCTGAGGGCTGCGTGTCCCAGGACGGCTGCAGGCTGTGCAGCCATGGCTGCAGCCGGGTGCCCAGGGCTGTCCTGCAGAGCAGGTCCTGCTGTGCCCCAGGGGCTGTGTGCCGGGGCAGGGACTGTGCTGCCTGCCAGGCTCAGCACTCAGCCTGCCTGGGGAGCTGCCCAGGGCGCTGTGGGGAGACGTGTGGGGGGAAGGAGCTCCCCGGCAGGGCAGGGCAGGGCAGGGCAGGGCAGGGCAGGGCAGGGCAGGGCAGGGGCCTTCTGCTGCCACAGCTGCTGCCTGGAGCTGCAGGATCACAGATACTCTGCATCACAGGGCACTGCCAGAGACCTTTCTATAAGAATAGCAATTACAGGGATTTTAGGCCAACTTTTCTCTCTCCTGCTTCCATAGAAGGGTAAATAATTCATCGAGTTTGAGCACATCAACTGATAATCCTGAAGTGCAGACACCTTTCTTGTAGGAAGCTCACACCCAGAAATGCTGTGGTGATGAGGCACTGCTGAAGTATGTTGAGAAATAGAGAATATTCAGTGATGGGCAGTGGATTCTTTTTCTCTCAGCTGTGTCTGCCTTCTTTTCACAATATTTTGGGAGTACAATCATTCTCCATCTTCAACACTAGCAAGCTCAGAGCGATTTGAAACAAGCCCAACCAGCTCCCCTTTCTCTACTTTTCTCTCCCTTTACTAAGCAGAGGTGAATCCCTTTGCCTCACAGGTCTCATAGGCATTCATACTGAGTACAGCAGAAGTGCTCCAAATTTCTCAATTCAGCAAATAGTCCATGGACACACTGAGTGAGAGGAGAAAGTGCAGAAAAACGATCACAATTTGCTTTTGTGACCACATATTTTTGGTTTTGAGTGAACAGATGCTGACTAGCACCTCCCTATAAGAATTTACTTCCTGTGACACATTTTGAAAAGAAAACCTTTCCCTACATGACCACATTTCCCTGTCCCAATGGGGAGCAGACTGCATCCTGGGGAGAAAAAGTGCAGAAGCCCTCCAGGCAAACTCAACCTCAAGAAATGTAGCTCCCATCATTGGGGTTGAATGAACATTTTGCACACAGCAATCTCTGTCTTTTTGTACTCCTTAAACAGGTTCTTGTGCCCAAAGGCAGCAGATGCCCAACAGCAGCTCCATCAGCCAGTTCCTCCTCCTGGCGTTGGCAGACACGCGGCAGCTGCAGCTCCTGCACTTCTGGCTCTTGCTGGGCATCTACCTGGCTGCCCTCCTGGGCAACGGCCTCATCAGCACAGCCGTAGCCTGCCACCACCGCCTGCACACCCCCATGTACTTCTTCCTGCTCAACCTCGCCCTCCTCGACCTGGGCTGCATCTCCACCACTCTCCCCAAAGCCATGGCCAATGCCCTTTGGAACAACAGAGCCATTTCCTACTCAGGATGTGCTGCACAGGTATTTTTCTATTTGTTTTTATTTTCAGCAGAGTATTGCATTCTCACCATCATGTCCTATGACCGCTACGTTGCCATCTGCAAGCCCCTGCACTACGGGACCTTGATGGACAGCAGAGCTTGTGCCAGCATGGCAGCAGCTGCCTGGGGCACTGGGCTTCTCTATTCCCTTCTGCACACTGCCAACACATTTTCTCTGCCTCTCTGCCATGGCAATGCTCTGAACCAATTCTTCTGTGAAATCCCTCAGATCCTCAAGCTCTCCTGCTCAAAATCCTATCTCAGGGAATTTGGGCTTAGTGTGATTAGTGCCCTTGTTTTACTTGGGTGCTTTGTATTCATTGTTGTGTCCTATGTGCAGATCTTCAGGGCTGTGCTGAGGATGCCCTCTGAGCAGGGACGGCACAAAGCCTTCTCCACGTGCCTCCCTCACCTGGCTGTGGTCTCCCTGTTTCTCAGCACTGTGGTGTTTGCCCACCTGAAGCCCTTCTCCAGTTCCTCCTCATTCCTGGATCTGGTGGTGGCAATTCTCTACTCAGTGGTTCCCCCAACCCTGAACCCTATTATTTACAGCATGAGGAACAAGGAAATCAAGCATGCACTCAGCAAACTGTTGCAATATGCACTATCCCAGCTTCGATAAAATGCACATCATCCTCACGTGATTCACTGTATTTTTTTTTTTTACTTTATCTACGTTCGATTTTTTGACTTTGTAACTGTGATACAATAATCTGGAAAAAAAAAATTTAAAAAATTGCAATTTATTCCTCTTCTTCTTTCCCATCCACTTACTATTTTTTCATTCCAACTGCTCTGATAAATGTGGAACCAGATCACCCAAATAGATTAGAAGACACTGAAACACCTTGCAAAAAATACTGTTCCTTAACTGTTCTCTCTCCCTACATCATCTGAATTTGGAGGATGTACAGCCACAGTCAGCAGCACAACACGCTCTTTTCATTGCTGGTCTCTTTACGCTGCCACACTGCTCTCATGTCCTCGCATTTGTGCAGACCTGAAGGTCTTGTGTGTCTCACAACAGTGCTGTTGTCTCTACAGCAGCACTCCGGGGCTGCAGTCAGTAGTCAGCAATATGAACTGCTGTGTCACAGCTGGTCTCCTTGCTGGCACCACCATAACAAGAGGGGCTCATCAGAGCAGGACCAGAGAACTGGAGGCCTCTTCCAAAGCTGCTGTAAGGAATATACCTCAGGAGCTGCTCTATGACAAGACATTGAGATCTTCTGGTGCTTTCACTGAGTCAGTGGCTCGGATTCAGAGTCCCAAGGTGATCTGTTATGGTCTCAGGGCAGCACTGTGGTTGAGCATGGAAGGTGGCTCAGCACCACGCAGTCATTCGCTCCCTGCCCCCTTCCCAGTTGAAGAGGAGACAAAACTGAAATAAAACCACAAAGTCAAATCTATGGGTTGAGATAATATTATTTAGTAAGAGAAAAAAAAAGAAAGGGGTAGTAATTTTGACGTGTTTTTATTCATCTATGATATATGTAGTATATATTCACGTTTTGCCCAAAGAGGTTGTGGATGCCCCTTCCCTGGATGCATTCAAGGCCAGGCTGGATGTGGCTCTTGGCAGCCTGGTCTAATGAAAGTAGATGATCATTGTGGTCCTTTTCATCCCAGTCCAGTCTATGATTCTATGATTCTATGATATACATAATATACGCAGTTGCAAACATTTTTGCATAGGGACCAATATATATGTATATATATTTGAAACTCCAGGTCCCATTGCAGGGTTTGGAGCAGCCACTG
This sequence comes from Tympanuchus pallidicinctus, assembly GCF_026119805.1. NCBI lineage: Eukaryota > Metazoa > Chordata > Aves > Galliformes > Phasianidae > Tympanuchus > Tympanuchus pallidicinctus. The sequence goes on from NW_026294774.1 coordinate 231,156, forward strand.
GGCTCATTGCACGGGTTGGAGCAACTACAGGGCTTGTCCTGGGAGTTGGAGAGACCACAGGGCTGTACCTCCTGGCACAGTGCACCTCCCTGGGGAGGAATTCTTTTACTTTTCTTAGCACAGTGCTTGGAACAGCTACAGGAGCTGTAACAGGAGTGACCACCAAGGTTCATTGTGAGGGTAGGAGTGACAGTGGGGTCTGTCAAAAAGTGTGGAGCAACCACAGGACCTGTAGCAAGAATTGGAGCGGCTGCAGGATCTGTCCCAGGAATTGGAGAGGCTGCAACTCTGTCAGCAAATCCAGCTCTCTTCCCCTTGAGGATACTGAAGAGTGTTGAATACAGCTCAGTAGGTGTGTGCCAGGCCCTGGCACACTGCAGTGGTTTGTGCCTCTTTAGGATTACCTGGGCAATAGCAGACCTTCCCCAAATATTCTACCAGTTTGTGAGGATTCTGCAGTTGCCTGGAGACGAAGTTCCAAACCCCTGGGGGTGCCCACCCCTCCAGGTACCTGCCCAGACCATCCCACATCCCCTGCCATGCAGAACTATACTGCCTTGGGGCAGATATCTCTGTGATATTCTTGAATAACTGTTTAATCTGAAACAAGCTGAAACACGTTGAGAACACGTAGCAATGGGAGCACTCTGGTTTGAACATCCCACGAATAGACAAAATTCTCAGGAGCTATTGTTAGTAGCTTTTGAGCTTTAGGGAAAGAAGTGAAACGGAGGCTGAGGAACCGCTGGAAAGTGTTCTCCCTTACCTCCTCCATAGCTGGGCTCCCTGACAAAACCAAGAGTGTGATTAACTAATATCAACAATATTACTTCCAAAGAACGACTGCAGAGCTGAATGCACACAGAACTTGAGTTTGTCAGCTGACCATTTTATCACGATGTAAGCCAAGGCCAAACAGCACAGCAAAATAAAATCCCTAATCCAGCCCCCAGAGTTGAGAAACAGTTCCGCAGGAAAAACAAGCAGCAAGCAAGGAGCTGTGCAATGCAGTGTCATGAGAAGACTGAATGAGCTCCATAAGTTGGGAAACAATTGGCATCACGACCAGCAATTATCCAACTACCACAGAGCCCTGTGCTAACTTGCTCTGGACAGATCTGCTGCTGTCTCAGCCATTGCAGCCCCACATCAGGCACCAAAATGACGGTGGTGGTTTAAACCGGCAGGAGGCTCAGCACCACACAGGGCTTTGTGCACTGCCCCTTCCCACTGGGATGGATAAGAGAACTTGGAAAAAACAGAGCACAACACGTGGGTTGAAATAAAGCTCTTTACTAAGAGAGATAACAGGAAATGTGTGATAGTTATGACTATATGTACCTCCATATAGAATCATAGCATCATAGAATCGCTCAGGTTGGAAAAGGCTGGAGTAAGGTGTGTGTAAATCCAGTGCAAACTGTGATTAAAACCAGGAGAAAAGTAAGAGTAAACTTGGTGTAACATGTGAGTAAAACTTGGGTAGAGAGTGAGTGAAAAGCAAAGGAAATTGCAAGTAAAACCCTGAGTAAGGTGTGGGCACACACAAACTAAAGTGTGAGGGCACCCAGAGAAAAGTAAACCCAGAGTAAAGTGTGAGGTAACTCAAAGTAACGTGTGAGTAAAATCTAAAATAAAGTTGGAGTAAACCTGGAGCTGAGGGTGAGTCAAAGACTGAGTAAAGTGTTAGTAAACTCTGAGTAAAATGTGATCAAAAAGTGGAGTAAAGTGTGTGTAAAATCTGGAGTAAAGTGTGAGTAAAACCCAAAAGAAGATAGGAGTAAACCGGGAGTAAAGAATAAGCAAACTTGAAGTAAATTATAAACACTTCTGAAGTAAAGTATAAGTAAACCCAGAGTAAAGCATGAGTAAAAGCTAGAGTAAAGTATGAGTGATATCAAAGTAAAGTGTGATTAAACTCAGAGTATGTTGTGAGTACATCCAGAGTAAAGTTTGAGTAAACACACAGCAAAGCATAAGTAAATATGAACTGTGTGAGTAATCCCAGAGTAAAGTCTGAGTAAACCTGGAGTACATTGTGAATACACTCAGAGTAGAGTGTGAATAAAATCTGGATAAAAGTCAGAGTAAAGCAGAAGTAAAGTATCAGTAAACCCAGAGAAAAGTGTGAGGTAATCAGATGTAAAGTGTGAATTAAACCAGTGTAAAGTGTGAATAAACCCTGAAGTAACGTGTGAGTACACTCGGAATAGACTGTGAGTACGCCAGTTGTGCAGTGTGAGTAAAGCCTGGAGAAAAGTAAGAATAAAGCTGGAGAAATTCTTGAGTAAAGGAAGTAAACTGAGAGTAAAACACAAAGGTGAGAGTACACCTGGAGTATGGTGTGAGTAAAATCTGGAGAAAAGCAAGAGTAAACATGGAGAAAAGTGTGAGTAAACTTGAAGTAAAGTCTGAGTAAACCTGGAGCTTAGCATGAGTAAACCCCAGAATAAAGTGTGATTAAACCTGAAATAAAGCATGAGTGAACCTGGAGTAAAGTTTGCATACAACCTGAAGTAAGGTGTGAGCAGACCCAGAGTACAGCGTGACTGAGAAAAGTGACCCTGAGAAAAGTAAGAGTAAACCCGAAGTAAAGTGTGAGTGAAACCCAGACAAAGTGTGAGTGCACACAGAGTAGAGTATAAATGCACCCGGAGTAAAGTGTTTGTAAACTTGAAGTAAAGTGTGTGTAAACCTGGTGTTAAGTGTTAGTAAACATGGAGTAAAGTGTGAGTAAAACCCTGTGATTGTGTTCTTGCCGTGGAAATTTCCAGTCACACAGAAAGCTGCTGAACAGAGTAAGGTTGAGACTGGAGTGTTCCAACCTGGGCAGAATCGGCACAGGCACTCGGTAAGGTAATTACATCAGGTAGGGGAGAGCCTGGAACAGGATAGAATGAGTGTGTTAATTTTTGAGAATATTGCCCTCCTATTGCCATAAAAAGTACAGAACATACCTAAAAACAATGGGTTGGTAACAGTCATTGCGTGGAAATGTAAGGAAGAAGAGCGTTGTGAAGATTGTGAGCCTGGGATGCTCAACCAATGAATGCCAGGAGAGGCTTTACCTGCATCTGACCCAGGGTATATAAAGGGATGGATTTCACTGAGTACTTGTCCAGTTTCTCCCTTGTCGGCAGGGGGAGTGCACCCATTACTGCAATAATGCATAATCTGCTCTTCAGAAAGTTCTTTGCCTGATTAGAAATTGTTGATCTGGAGCGTGTTTCTCACAATGTGGTGCCGAAACCTGGGAAACAACAACGTCTGTGGTGAGCCTCCACTTCTACAGCACAGGACAGTGTACCCCGCTCATTATTCTGCAGCCCTGTGGGTTGGCTTTCATTGGGTTGGGGGTTTTCCTTGGGCTTATGGTGTCATCTGCTGGGGTACTGGGTTAATCCCTTGATTTTGGGGGTCATGCTAGGAGTTCTGGGTGCTCTCAGTTATCCATTTGGATTTTGGGGTTCATTGTGGAGCCAGTTGTGTACCCGAGGCTGTTTTTAAGAGGCAAGATCTGTGAACAGCTGAGGGATAGGGATGGACAGCAGGCACTGTGGTGTTGTGTGACTGACCTGATAACTCCTGGCAACTCTGTGCACAGAGCAAGGTAAGAACAATCATGTGTGATTAAGTACTGCCTTGGAGGTCGAGGTCTGGGACTCTGATGTTTTATGTGAACATCTTGCAAAAAGGTTACTTAATGATACACCTCATTTCGTAGGACTGAGGCTTGGTGTGCTCGGCGCTGCAAAAGGGCGGATTCTGCAGTCCTACGGCCATAGGTTGCTGAGAGAAATGGAGAACAAGAGTTCCAAGGCGAGGGACAGTGAGTGAGCCACCAGAGCAGTGCCTGCTGTAAGTCCTTTAGGAAATATAGTGAAAAATTGAAAGAGAAATTTGAGCACCAGAGATAAAACATAACAGAAAATGATTAGAAATTGTGTAGCTGTGTGGCCTAAATAACCAATTACAGAGGAATCAGAATTTTGGTGCATAACAGGAAATATCATAAATCCAAATGCTTTGGCCCAACCATTAACAAGAGAATTTTTAAAATGAGTCCCATTATCTGACTCAATCCTTTCTGGGGTGCCATGTCGCCACAGGACTTGTTTCTCCAGACCCAGTATGGTGTTTCGGGCGGTAGCATGGGGTACTGCATATGTTTCAAGCCACCCAGTGGTTGCCTCCACCATGGTGAGCACATAACGCTTACCACTGCGAGATCGTGGCAAGGTGATAGAATCAACCTGCCATGCCTCCCCATATTTGTACTTTGGCCATCGCCCTTCCTCCCAGAGAGGTTTCATCCTCTTGGCTTGTTTACTTGTGGCACATGTGTCACAGTTATGAATCACCTGTGCAATAGTGTCCATAGTTAATTCCACCCCTTGGTCTCCAGCCCATTTACATGTTGCATCGCATCCTTGATGGCCTGAGGTCTCACGGGCCCATCGAGCCTGAAATAATTCACCCTTGTTCTGCCAGTCCAGGTCTATTTGAGCCACCTCAATTCTGGCAGCTCGGTCTACCTGATGGTTATTTTGCTGTTCTTCAGTAGCCCGACTCTTGGGCACATGAGCATCCACATGATGCGCCTTTACAGCCATATCCTTTATTTGGGCAGCAATGTCTTTGCACAGTTCAGCAGCCCAAATAGGATTACCCCTTCTTTGCCAGTTATTTTGCTCCCACTGCTGTAACCACCCCCATAAGGCATTCACTACCATCCACGAGTCAGTGTAAAGATAGAGCACTGGCCACCTCTCCCGTTCAGCAACATCTAAGGCCAGCTGGACAGCCTTTACCTCTGCACATTGCCTTGATTCACCATTCCTTTCAGTGGCCTTGCAACTTGTGGCTCCACACAGCAGATTTCCATCTGCGATGCTTCCCCACAATACGACACGACCCATCTGTGAACAGGGCATATTTCTTTTCATTCTCTGGTAGTTCACTGTATGGTGCGGCCTCTCTGTTGGAAATATCCAAATAATTTTCTAGGACGGTATCTCTGATGAAGCCGATTTTATTCACAATTGCAGTGGAGGGCCTCCTGCAAGCAAGAGAGCACCCCAGAAAAACAGAATTACATCTTTTATTCCGTATTCCCTGATGCTGATCTCTTTCTCCCCTAGTTCCTCATTAGCTGAGTGCTTTAGGTTCACAATCTTCTCGACGCTTCACTAAACATGCAGACACTGGACAAACATGAATCTTTGCAGCCTAAGCATAGATCTGTAATTAATTAATGGACTTATTCCACACTTGACACTTCTTTTGCAGATACCTTCTTGTCTTCCCTTCCACAAAGACAAGCTTGGGAGAAGAACAGAGGGGAGGATCTTGGTGCCTGCTCATCACATCCCAAACTTCTCACGGAATCAGACAGTTCAGCCTTGTGTAGAGGCCCTGGCTTCTTTGATGTTTGTTAAATCTGTTTTTCTTTTGTAGGGAGTTTCTTATCCTAACAGAACAACTCTACAAGATGTTTTCTAATCCCTAATACTATACACACATTGTTTGGAACATTTAACAACTATTACAGTTTCGCAAGAAAGAATTAACATATAAAACATAATTCAGTAACAATGCTTCTAAAACATGCTGCTCACATATACAGTATTTTACTTCTTATATCAACTATTTCTAAGGATGTTACAGAATACGAATGCATTGTGTTCTACTTCTTCAAACCAATTGCTCTTTTTAATATCAAATGCAGAAACAACAGTAGAGGAAGAGTAAATCCAGAGTAAAGAGTGTGCAAACCTGCTAGAAAGTGTGAGTAAAACCCAGAGAAAACTGTGAGTAAACCTAGAGTCAAGTGTGAATAAACTCAGAGCAAAGTGTGAGAAACATCTGGAGTCAAGTGTGCGTAGGCCCAGAAGAGAGAGCGTACACACCTGGAGTAGGGTGTCAGTAAAACCTGGAGAAAAGTGTGAGTAAACCCAGAGTCAAGTGTGGGTAAATTTAAGGAAAAGTCTGAGTAACTCTTGAGCAAAGTGTGAGTCAGAGATACTTGAGTCAAGTGTGAGTAGGCCTGGAGTAAAGTGCGATTAAACTTGGAATAAAGAGAGGTAACTCCAATGTCATGGTTCTGTGTTTTTGGTTTTCAGCATTCCACACCATAACATCAAGCAGTGCACTGGGAGTTAAAGTGTTCATGCTGCAGTTCCAGGTACCTGTCCCTGTACATTACTGAAGTCATGGCACCTGGCCCTTTGGATGGGGCGCTCTCTTGCTGCCTGGCAGTGGGTGCTGGAGGTGCTTTCCCAGCCCTTCCAAGCTTTTCAGGTTTGACTCACTCAGGAACTCTCTCTCTCTCCTATCTTACCTGGTTTATTAGTCTCAGTTTCAATTAGATTATATGATACTGTGTTATCTTGCATTCCAATATCATAGTAAAATAAGTTTTCCTCCATAGATCATTGCTGCTGTTTTTGCTTTTTTCCTTCCTTGAGCCCAGCTCCCATCTTCCTATCTCTCTTCCTTCACCCTTCCCATTTTGTGGGGCTTGGAGGGGGGCCAGGGGCCTACTGCCCCCTGTCACGGGCATAGACTGACCTAGATAACTCTGTGACAGAACCTCACCATCATCTTCCAAGGCACCTGCCAGTTTCCAGGTAGACACAACCAAGTCACGTCCCTCCTGCTATTGAGTTGTGAACTCACACAGAAGAGCCATCACAATCCCTCACACAAACCTCCTTCTTGCTCTATGGCCCTACCAGGTGCTCAGGCACAGAGGATCCCACAGGCAACACGTCAACCTGGCACTTTCTGTCAGCCTCTCAGGGACACTGCAGATGTGATCCTGTATGCACAGATCCCAGCCAGGAGCCAAGGGCTGACCAACAGCTGCTTCAGGCATGAAATGCCTTTCTGGGGCTGGCCTGTCAACTCCACACACAGAAGTGATCTCACAGCCACCTTCACAGCCTCGTGCCACCTGCAGGCCCAGGAGGTCCTGAGGTAGAGCTGAGCTCATGGCAGCATTCCTACCCACCTCCTCCTGATGGCCTCAAGCTGATCAGTCACATCACCTCCTGTACATACATCACCTCACATTCATCACTGCATTGCACGCATTTGCTCAAAGACTCCACGATTCCTGCTCTGCCCTGGACAGCCAAGTACCCAAAGTTTAGGGTTAGGGAAGGGGTTGAAGGTGAGGAGGGCAGAGCACAGGAGCAGGCTCTATGGGTGGTGGGTGTTCAGGGTAGGGATTAAGGGTTAGAACTCACCTTTTGGGGCAGAGATTAAGCAAAGGTTCAGTGAGAGGGCTTGGTGTTCTGCTAAGGTTTTCAGGACACTGTTAGGGTATGGACAAGCATTATGGATTAGTGTTTTGATGTGGGCTGCAGTTTGGGCAAGCCTTAAATACAATCTTTGAATGTTATCAACAAAGCTTGGTTTTAGCATGAGTAGGAGAGTAAGTGTGGGAATCTGTGCAGTCCATTCCTTGGGAATGTTCTTGGCAGCAACTTTCAAAGAGGCCCTGAGCCTTCAGGCACCGCCATGAGGAGATCTCCATTAGCGACAGACTTGCTGTGGTGGAAACAATCTGTGTGACAGAAGTGCCCACTGCATGTCCTTGCTTGTGTTTGCAGCCACACAGCAGCACTGTCACCAAGCCACAGGAGCTGCAAGGCTAAGGGGCAATGGGGTTGAGTTTCAGCTCAACACACCACCACACCACTGAATTCTGTCCCTGAGTGCAACACTGAGCCTTTTCTTGAAGAGTTTCTGTCTCACCTCTGTTGGCTGTTCCATTCCTGAGATGGAAGTGGCACCTTACTCAGGAAGGAGAAGGACACCAAGCTCTGCAGGAGGACCTACCTGCAAATTCATGCTCCAGAATGTCTCCTGAGAGTCCTGGGAAACCTTTCCTGTACTCTCATGCATACGTCAGCTACCCTAGGGCATCCTGAAGGCAGTGCCCACCTACCTCTGTGAGGCAAATGGAAAGAAATTGTCAGGGAAACGTTTAAACCTCTGAGATGAGAACCCATATCCAGGAACTTTTCCTATGCAAAGTCTCATAGAGACTGAGGAAGAGGGGATCTCAGAACCAACGTGCAAACCAGGTGCTGCTGCTGGCCTGTCAGAGGCACTGACAGATGTGAGCCTGCAAGCACAGACCCCAGCCAGGAGCCAAGGGACGGCCAGTCAGCTATTGCAGGCTGAAGTCACCACACAGTTGGATTAACAGCCGTGTGCTTCCTGCTGGATTGTGGGTTTGTGAGAACAACTGACCCTGGCAGCTCCAGAAATGTCTCCCAGGAAGGAAGACAGACAAAGTCATTGCATGCCCTTTGTTTTGTTAAGATTCACTGAGAGCTTGGTTCCTTATGTACACTATGTCTGGGCTACACTGCATATGTACAAACTGAGCAGTGATCAATGTGGATAATGACATTTAAGAGGAAAATATTAGAATACATAAGATACAGAAAAAAATATTCAAAAAATTACACAAAAAATAAATACACAAACCGAAAGAAGTCAGGGTCTGTTCAGCCTTGAGAAAAGAAGACTGAGAGGGGACCTGAAACAGGTCTATAAATATCTAAGGTGTGGGGGACAGAATGGCGAGGCCAGACTGTTTTCAGTGGTGAGTGGAGACAGGACAAGGGGAAACGGCCGGAAACTGCAGCATAGGAAGTTCTGCACCAATGTGCGAAGGAACTTCTGTACAGTGAGATGACGGAGCACTGGAACAGGCTGCCAGGGAGGTGGGGGAGTCTCCTGCTCTGGAGATGTTCAAGACCTGCCTGGACGCCGACCTGTGTGACCAGGTGTAGGGAACCTGCTTTGGCAGGGGGTTGGACTCGATGATCTCTGGAGGTCCCTTCCAACCCCTACAATTCTGTGATTCTGTGATTCTGTGACGTACCCCTATGGGAACATGGGAATGTGGTGATGGTGTGCGGTCAGGCTTTCTTTTCAGATTGTATCAGATGAAATCATTTCTAATGCAGAAGTGCTGGTTGGCATCTGGACATGAATGCCATGACCCAAAAATATGTGGGTCAAAAATAGAATTTCTAGGGATCGTTTTTTCCTACAAATTCTCATCCTACTCACCATGACTAAGGAGTGCTTGCTGAAGTCTGAACAGCTGTAAGACCTGAGAGGAAAAGGGATTCACTGCTGCTTAGTGAAGGATAAGGGGAGCTCACCACAACTTTCTCTCTAAATTGGAGAGGTGTGGATTGAAGGCTGGACTTTCTGATGGATTAGGAACTGGCTGGTCAGGTGCAGCCAAAGGTTGTGGTCAATGGTTCTGTGTCAGGGTGGAGACCGATCACAAGCGGCATCCCTCAAGGCTCAGTCTTGCCATGGATGCTCTTCAACGTCTTCATCAACAATGCAGATGATGGCATCGAGTGCATCCTCAGCAAGTTTAAAAGTGACACCAAGCTGAGCGGTGCAGTCGATCCATTGGAGGGAAGGGAAGCCATCCAGAGGGACCTGGACAGGCTGCAGAAGTGGGCCCATGTGAACCTAATGAGGTTAAAAAAGGCTGAGTGCAAGGTGCTGCATTTTATCTGGGACAATGCAAGGTGTTTACACAGACTGGGCAAAGAACCACTTGAGAGCAGCCCTGCGGAGAAAGACTTGGGGGTCCTGGTGGATGAGAAGCTGGACATGAGCCAGCAGTGTGCGCCTGCAGCCCAGAAGGCCAGCTGTGTTCTGGGCTGCATTAAGAAAGGGAGCCAGCAGGGAGAGGGAGGTGATCGTCCCCTTCTACTCTGCTCTTGTGGGGCCCCATCTGCAGCTCTGCGTCCAGGCCTGGGGCCACAGCACAGGAAGGACATGGAGCTCTTGGGTCAAGTCCAGAGGAAGACCAGGTCCAGAGGAGGGCCACTAACATGATCGGGGGCTGGAGCAGCTCTGCTATGAAGAAAGGCTGAGGGAACTGGGCTTGTTTAGCTTGGGGAAGAGAAGGCTGCAGGGAGACCTCGCTGTGGCCTTTTAGTACTTGAAGGGAGCTTAGAAAGAGGAGGGGGGACAGCTGTTTATGATGGTGGATAGTGATAGAACAAGGTGGGATGGTTTTAATCTGAGACTGGGGAGGTTTAGGTTAGATATTAAAAGTAAGTTTTTCACTGAGAGGGTGATGACCCAATATTCTATGATAACATAGTCACGTTGAGGAAAAGACTGTGAATCATTTGTTGAGACAGATGAGAAGACAATCCCTGCTGAAATTTGTCCATGACATCATTTTCCTCACTGCATCCTTGAGCTCCTGGTTCCGCATGCTGTAGATGAGGGGGTTTAGTGTTGGAGGCACCACTGAGTACAGAAATGAAACCACCAGGTCCAGGGATGGGGAGGAGATGGATGGGGGCTTCACGTAGGCCAGAAAGTCAGTGCTGACAAAGAGGAAGACCACAGTGAGGTGAGGGAGGCACGTGGAGAAGGCTTTGTGTCGTCCCTGCTCAGAGGGCATCCTCAGCACGGCCCTGAAAATCTGCACATAGGACATAACAATGAACATAAAATATCCAAGTATGGCAAGAACACTAACTTCAATAAATACAGTTTCCCTGTAGTAATCTGATGCTGAGCAGGAGAGCTGGAGGATCTGGGGGATTTCACAGAAGAACTGATCCACAGCATTGCCATGGCACAGTGGCTGAGAAAATGTATTGGCAGTGTGCAGCAGAGCAAAGAGAGCCCCAGTGCCCCAGGCAGCTGCTGCCATGGTGGCACAAGCTCTGCTTCCAAAAAGAGTGCTGTAGTGCAGGGGCTTGCAGATGGCAACATAGCGGTCATAGGACATGATGGTGAGGATGGAATACTCTGCTGAAAACAGAAACAAAAAGAAAAAGACCTGTGCAGCACATGCTGAGTAGGAGATGTGCCTGGTGTCCCAGAGGGCATTGGCCATGGCTTTGGGGAGAGTGGTGGAGATGCAGCCCAGGTCGAGGAGGGCGAGGTTGAGCAGGAAGAAGTACATGGGGGTGTGCAGGCGGTGGTGGCAGGCTACGGCTGTGCTGATGAGGCCGTTGCCCAGGAGGGCAGCCAGGTAGATGCCCAGCAAGAGCCAGAAGTGCAGGAGCTGCAGCTGCCGCGTGTCTGCCAACGCCAGGAGGAGGAACTGGCTGATGGAGCTGCTGTTGGGCATCTGCTGCCTGTGAGCACAGTCACCTGTCTGAGGAGGGAAAAACAGGAAAGTGTTATTTCATTCCTCCCCAGGCAAACCCTACTCTGTGTCTTCTGAAACCTCCCAGACAGCCTCCCTCCCTTCTGCCAGATCTTTTCTGCTACATTCCTTGAGCTCAGGTTGCTGTTGGCTGATGTTTCCACGCTGCACAAGGAACTCTGTTGCAGGCTGTGGATGAGTCAGGCTTGCTCTGCAGCAATAAAGCAATAGAAATACAGAGTGATCTCAGATTAAAAACCAAGTAGCTTCCCACAACCTTCTCCAAACTGGTCAGCAGTGCTCTGTGAATATTGCTCTATTTTTTTCTAGTTGCCCCAGCACTCATGAGGAATGTTTTTAAGGTAGAAATCCTCTTGATCACTTTGAGACACTTTAAATGAAGTCTTTTGAGATCCGAGAGGCAAAGGCCATACCCCTCACTTCCAAGTGATCAGTGCCATATCTGTGTTTGTATCACTGGAGGATGGTCACACTCAGGAGTTACCCTGACAAGACTCTGGGTGCTGGTAAGAGCAGAGCAATCCCAGTTAGATGGGTAGAACTCAGTCTCTTGATTTGCTCATTGTTCCAGAGGAGGATCTCAGCTCTCTCAGCCTCATCAGGGACACTGCCATCCAGCAGCATTTTCTTGGCCTTAACACCAAGGCATCTTCTCCATGGTACTGCTGGATAACATAGAACCGCCATGGCAGAGCTGCACCCTTGTGTAGGTTTGACTGCAGCCCAGGAGGAGCCACGGGAGCAGAGTCAAATGCCAAAAGCATGGAGTGTCTTAGAAAGAGTCATCTCATTCCTAGCCCTAAAGACAGTGTTTATCAGAGGGTGTCTAAGCTCCACTTGAATCCCCATCCCACACCCTGCTGAGCCCTTAATGCAACTCTTAATCAAGTTCTCATGACACTAGGAATGGACACATAGGCTGGTGCTGCAGGGAGCTGTCTGCATTGCAGAGATGACAGTGAGGTGCCCATATCCCTCTCCCAGCCTTTGCAGTCAGCACTCTCCTCTCCTCCCTGCCCATATCTCTGCTGCTTGCAGCTGTCTCTGCCTGCAGCCAGCCACTGTGTGCTCAGCAGTGCTCTGTAGACCCCTTCTGGCCCTGGGGCTGGAGCCAACGGGCTGGAGCCAACAGCCATGGTGACACTGGACGTAGGGCAGGAGTGATTTATATGTATGAAAGGTGGGGCCATTAAGGAATTTGTTGTGTGTCATGATAACCCTCGGTGTGATAGTATAGGAGTCTCAGCCTCTTTCAATATCATAAACTCCATTTCAATGAGGCAAGTGAAGCGAAAACAGAAAGCAGAGGTTCAGGAAAGCACACCATGAAACATAGAACTGCTGCTTTATTCTCCCTCTTGCAAAGTACTCTCAGAAGTGCCCTGAGGTTCTATGGAGCTGTGGTCCCCCTGCTCCAGGCAGTAGCTGTGACAGCAGAAGGCCCCTGCCCTGCCCTGCCGGGGGGCTCCTTCCCCCCACACGTCTCCCCGCAGCGCCCTGGGCAGCTCCCCAGGCAGGCTGAGTGCTGAGCCTGGCAGGCAGCACAGTCCCTGCCCCGGCACACAGCCCCTGGGGCACAGCAGGACCTGCTCTGCAGGACAGCCCTGGGCACCCGGCTGCAGCCCCGACTGCACAGCCTGCAGCCGTCCTGGGACATGCAGCCCTCAGGGCTGTGCTCTGATGCTGCAGCACAGAAGCCCTCAGATGCATCAGGTCTTCTTCCATAATAAGGAAACAGAATGTATGCTGCCTGACCTGCACTGGGATGTCCCAGACTTAGTGATCCTTGCAGTAAAATCACTATGTTGCATGCTGTGAGGGACTTACCTTGTCAAGAGCTGTGAGATATGATCCTCCAGTGAGCTCACAGTCTGCTAGCATGCCACACTGCCTGTATGCTCTCTTCCTTCTTCTCTGTGTCACTTGCAGATCATGCCCCCAGCCCTGCTTGGTGCTGCACAGGAGCTGCTCCTGGGCACAGCTGTCTCTCTGCAGCACTGCCCACTTGCAGGAGCTCCTTGTGTACCAGGAGCCCAGAACAGCAGCAGAGGATATCATGTCTATCCACCCTACTGATCTCCCTTGAGATGTCCCTGGGTCCCAAGGCCAACAGATCCTCAAAGGCAACAGCATCATGATTATAGTATGAAATATACTGAATTTACCACCAAATGTGCAGTGGACAGTGACTAATTCCAGACACATGACTGGACATATCTAGTCCTACCAGAAAGTGTTTGCTGTAATAAAAAGGACACACAGAGAATGACAGGGAGGGGTGGACTTCCCCTGGGCAGGACAGTGATCCAGATGAGGCAGTGCAAGCATCTCATCCCTAGATGGTAACTCTGTGACTGAAATGGAATCCTACTCCACACAGACACACTGGAGTTTCAGGGATTCCTCTGGTTCAGTTCAGATGTGCACAAGGAGTTGCCTGCATGTGAGCTCCTGCTCTGAGTCCTTGGTCCTTCAGCAGGGAGTCAGTTGCTCACACACAGACCCTGGGTGATGACCAAGGTGCCTGGGGTGCTGCTGGATGTGTGCCAGTGCTTGTGAAGTGTGTGGGAATCCCTGAGATAGACACCTCCTTCCTCAGCATCAGCTCAAACAGGGGATAGAGCTATTCCTGGTCATCCTAAATAACAACAGACCTCTGCACTTAGGGCACACAAGTATGTGTTTTTCACCCGTCTCCATGGTTCATGCAGAGTTGTGCAGCTGACTAAATGGCTGAGCTCACAGAAGAAGAGCCAAATTTTTTCCTCTTCTCCACCTGCTGCATATTCTGGAGCTCAAGGCTCTATAGAGCTAACACACGTCTTTAATTCTGCAACTGATGAAACCTCAGTTTTCTAGGGGCTCTGATATGAATGACGTCAGAAGCAGCCTAGTGTCCGGCCAGTTCCCTGGGCTGTCCAGCACACTCACATGCAGCTGCAAATGCTGCACAGGGCCTTTCGGAAAAGCCATGCCACAGGAGTGTCTGTGTTGCTTGGACAACTCCGAGCCTCACAGTGGATCTAATGCCTGTGTGCCACCTTCTGAACACAAATACCATAGATGTGCAATACACGCAGGCTAAGACCAATGATGCTTCCCTATTAGGATGTTTCCTTATGTGTTTTTATGCTAATGACATGCTGACCAGAAAGAATAGTGGAGTTGCAGGTCTGTGTTCTTGTTTGGACTACAGAGACACGGTTAAATGGCTTCCACAACTGGACTGCAGCACAAGGGGGATACAGAGTCTTTACACTGGATGGGTGAGGAGACAAGGAAGTGTGAGAGTGCACTGAGCTCTTCCTGGGGGTGGCAGAGGAACCAGGTCAGAGAGAATGGAAATGGCAAACAGAGGGGACCAACTGTGTCCCTGGCTTCCTGATTAGGAAGAGCAAGTGGAAGGTGCCCTCTGCAGACAGATGGGAGCCTCGTGTATTCAGGCCCTTGATCCTTTTAGCGGTCTAGTGTCTGCTGCAGGGACAATTCAGCAGGGCATGCACCATCCAGGAGATCCCTGGAGAGCACAGCTGGCAGCTTCTGGACCAAGTCATGGAGGAACCAAAGAGGAGAGGTGCTCTGCTGCATCTCACACTCACTGGATGGAAGGGCTGGTGGTGAATGTAAGGTCAAAGAGAGCCTGGGCTGCGGTGGCCATGGGATGGTGGAGCTGAAGAGTCTGAAGGGAGGACAGAGGACAAATTCACACCTTTTGCCTTCAGGAGAGAACACCTTGGCTTCTTCAAGTGTCTCTGGGTTACAGTACAGAAAGAAAGCATATAGGAAGTGGCAACAAGGAGTGATCAGCTGGGAGCAATGCAGGGACGTGGTCCTAGTGTACCTGCTAAGATGTGCTTAAGAAAGCCAAAGCTCAAACCCAGCTGAACCTGCCCAAGCACATCAAAGATGGTAAAGGCTTGTAGAAATACAAACACAGCACAGGAATGCTAGGGTCAGTGTGGACCACAGTACAATGGGACTGGGTACCAGGAATGAAGGGCGTGAAGGGCGTGATGAGTCCTGTGCTGCATGGGACCATCTAAAACAACATCTGAGAAAGAAGAAAATAGCTCAGTGTAACTCCATCCATACAAAGGCTGAGAGATGCCACGGACAGTTCTGGGCAGGGAAATTCTGGGGGGCAGCACGCACTGTGCAAGTCACCAATGGACCTTCTTTCCTTTTTGAAGCTTTAAGTCCGAAAGATATTCACTAATGTCAGTAAAAACTGAAAGAAAGGATTGAAGACAAAGATAGAAATCAGTGAAAATATGCTAACACTTCTCATCTTCAAGTATTCTCAGGAGTCCTCTCCCACTTTGGGATGAAAACATGAGTCTTTGAGGGGATTTTGTGTCTCTTTATGCTGTTATTTTTTTTTTCTTAAAGTCAATGTCTCCCAGCATTGTGTTTTCAGGACACAGATGCCTTCAGGTACAGGGACACAGACAGTGGTGCCAGTGCCAATGCCCTGTGACCGATGCCCAGCGTCCACCGCTGCTCCACCCTGCTGCGTATTTGATGTCCCTCATCCTGCAGGTGTCTCCAGCTCTCCTAAATCTGTGACCATGGTTCAGGCCATGTTTTCAGCAGGCCATCTGGACACATGCTCTTCCCACTGCTCTCCAGATGTCCCCATCCCTTGCTCATTCTTCACTCAGATTCTTCCCAAACATATGGCTGATTCATCACCTTCAGGGATATAACTGGAATTTGCTCCTTCTCTCCAAAGTCTGATGACCTCTTTTCTCAACTCCTTAACTGTGATTCTATCTATCCTTACTTATCCCTGTCCAACATATCTCTTGTACAAATATTCCCTGTGAAAGACAAACCTCGTTAGATGCAGCTTGGACAAGGCATGCAGTGTTTTATTGTTCATTCAATTGCTTCATGTTTCCTTCTGTTTGTTGGCAGAAAGAAGAAAAAAAAAAAAAAAAAGAGAGAGAAATCTTTCCTTGCCCATGTGCAGCTATGTGCAGCTCGTTCTATGAGGAAAGCCGGGGGGAGTTGGTACGAAGGAGGTTTAACACTGAGCAAGCGACTCCAGAGGAGAACAGTGTTGTGAGGAAAAGAGATGCAAGTCCCATGGGGCCAATGTGAGTAGAAATGGGGTGGGGATGTTGAGGTGGATGTTGGTCCACAAAGTGACAAGAGCAAAGCTCATTAGGGGACATCCTGGATCAATACCAGTCGCAAAGTCCTGCTTTAAGTTCATGTTTAAATCTAACAATATGAAAATTAATAAGTGGACTTTGTATTGCCTGTTCTTCTCTTCCCCTTTTAGCTCTCTCCAGATTCCTCACCAGTTTGCTGTACAAGTTCTGAACACATGAAGAAGATGGCAGGAAGGCACACGGCACAGCACGGCTCTTCAGGTTGTAATGGGCCCCAGGGGGCATTTGCTGCTGAGTCCATCAGCGTCCAGTGCGCAGAGAAGATTGCACAAAGTGCTCAAGGAGACAAAGTCAGAAGGAACAGTGAAGTTTCTTGGAGTATTAATGGGCCCCACTGAGGGCCATTATCAAGCAAGCTTCCCCTGGGACTTGTTAGAGCAGAGAATTGGAAGCCATGATTGCAGGCAGACCAAGGCAGTGGGATGGTGGCTGTGATGCTGAGAAAAGCCTCCTTTGTCTTATGGAGCAGAAAGGCCAAGCCCTGATCCCCAGAGCCTTGGCAGGGAGATCCTGTCCCTCATGCTGGCTCAGGGCCCTTCCTGGGGCAGTGGATGGAGGTTTGTGTGATGAAAGAGAAGGGGACAGCAGCTGCCAGACTCTGCATGGGGTGCAAGGAGGCCATGAGGCCCACGTCCCATGTGGGCAGTGTGTCTCATCCCAGGATGTGGGATGTGAGAGTGGCCCAGTCTGAACAAGCAGTCAGTCCCAATGAAACTTTGAACTTCAGATTCTCAGTTCTGGTGCTCTCCTTTGGACAGTGTCCAGTAGTTTTATGTCCTTTATGTTCTGCAGTGCCCAGAAGTGCACCCAGTGCTCCAGGTGAGGCTGCAGCAGTGCAGAGCAGATCAGGACAATCCCTTCCCTCACCCACATGGCAATGCCATGCTCAATGCACCTCAGGGGACAGTTGGCCTTCCTGGCTGCCTGGGCACACTGCTGACTCACATTCAATTTCATGCTGACCATGACCCTGAATCCCTTTCAGTGGGACTGCTCTCCATAGTCCCATATCCAGTCAGTGTGTATGTCCAGGGCTGCCCCTACCCGGGTTCAGAATCACGCACTTGTTCTCATTATACTTCATCTGCATTTTGTGCTTACCCAGTTCTCTAACTGGAGCACATCTCTCTGAAAGTCCTCTCCACTCTCAATGGAGGCAAGGAGCTCCACCCTATTTGGTACCAGCAGCAATCTTACTCAAAACATTTTCTGGCCATACATGCACTCAATCAGAAATCCATTAAAAAGAAGTGGTCTTCAAACAGGGCCCTGGGGAACCCTGCCAGTGGCCATCTGCAAGCCTGATGGAACCCCATTTGCCACCCTCTGAGTCGGACCCACTGGCCAACTGCTCACCCACCACATTATAGTTCTGTCTAGCAATATGCAGGACATTTTGCCCAGACGAATTCTGTGAGATACAATATCAAAAGCTCACCTGAAATCCTCAAGGATAACATCAGATGGCTTCCCTAGTTCATCTAAATTTGACCTTGTCATAAAAGGATATGAAGTTAAACAGGACCTTCCCTTCATGAACTTGTGTT
Organism: Tympanuchus pallidicinctus; assembly: GCF_026119805.1. Taxonomy (NCBI): domain Eukaryota; kingdom Metazoa; phylum Chordata; class Aves; order Galliformes; family Phasianidae; genus Tympanuchus; species Tympanuchus pallidicinctus. The sequence continues at coordinate 249,062 of NW_026294774.1, forward strand.
CTCTCTGCCATTGACAGAATTGTTCTTCACGTAATTTTTAATAACTCTCAGTATCATTTTTTTCCATAATTTTACCAGGCACTGACTTGAGACTGACAGGTCCAGAATTGCCTGGATAATCTTGCTTGTTCTTACTGAAAACTGGAGCAGTGATTGCCATTTCCCTGTGAACTGGGAATTGCATGACCTGAGACGACTTCTGATGCCATTTACATGACAGCCCAGAGCAAACTACAGTGTCATCAGTGAAAGAATGTAAATGTGTCCTAGCTTTGTAATGCCTTGAACTCCAGAGTATGCCACAGGTGGAGCACAGAGGAAGATCTGGCTCTTCTATTGTGAGTTCATCCATTTGGTCAGCAGAATAACACCACATGCTCCTTGGGGCAGGTGCAAAAGGCACACTGGGTGCCCTAAGCACAGGGCTGTGGTGGCATTTAGGATGGCCAAGAATGCCTCCCTTCTGGCCCTCAGCTGATGCTCAGGAAGGAGGTGTCTGTCTCACAGATTTGCCACCACAGCTTACAAGCACCAGCACACAGCTGGGATCACCCCAGGCACCTTGGGCATCACTGAGTGTCTGTGTGTGAGCAGTGCAGTCCTGTTGAAGAAAGACCAAGGATTCAGATGAGGGCCTCACACACCGACACCTCATTGTGCACATCTGAACTCAGCTAAGAGGACTCCCGGCTCCCATGGTTCTGTGAGGAACTGATCCCATTTCAGCCCCGGGGTTTCCACCAGCAGATGAGATGCCTACTTTTAGGATTTGGAAGTGATGGTCTGACAGTAATTAGACAAATTGAAACGGCTTTTAAATGGTTTTAGGAAGACATTTCTTAGACACAGGCACTGGAAAATGTTGCCAAAAGAGGCTGTGGATGACAAAAACCTGGATCCATTCAAGGTCAGGATGGATTGGATGCTGGACAGGCTGATCTGGTGGTTGGCAACATGGCTGGGGCTTGGAATTAGTTGACCTGCTTCTGGAATCCAGTGGATGTGTTGATTAATTGAGCTGACTTTGAAATACGTTCTGCAGAGATGACCCTGATGCCTTGGAAGAGCTCAGGAGAAACATGGATATCTCCAGGGAGAGAAAGAAATCACATTCTTGGCTGCTGAGCTAGTCTGGTCTACTGGGAAACAGAGCTCATACAAGTAGGCAGCACTGCAGAGAGACAGTTGTGCCCATGAGCAGCTCCTGTGAAGCATTCAGCAGAGCTGGGGACATGATCTGCAGGTGACAGGACAGAAGAAAGAGATCTTACACGCTGTGTGGCACGTTAGGCTGTGAGCTCACTGGAGGAGCATTGCCCACAGCCCTTGACAAGGCAAGTCTCTCACTGCAGGCAACGTCGCAACTTTTACTGCAGGGATAAGTGAATTTGGGACATCCATTGCAAAACAGGCCGAAGGCATTCCATATTTCTTTATTTTGGATAAAAACCTGCTCCAGCTGAAGGCTTTCTTGCTGCAGCATCAGAGCACAGCCCTGAGGGCTCCGTGTCCCAGGACGGCTGCAGGCTGTGCAGTCGGGGCTGCAGCCGGGTGCCCAGGGCTGTCCTGCAGAGCAGGTCCTGCTGTGCCCCAGGGGCTGTGTGCCGGGGCAGGGACTGTGCTGCCTGCCAGGCTCAGCACTCAGCCTGCCTGGGGAGCTGCCCAGGGCGCTGTGGGGAGATGTGTGGGGGAAGGAGCCCCCCAGCAGGACAGGGCAGGGCAGGGCAGGGCAGGGCAGTGGCCTTCTGCTGCCCCTGCCTTCTGCCTGGGCAGGGGGATCACAGATACTCTGCTCCTCAATGTGTTTCTAAGGGCAATTTGTAGGAGAAGCAAGGTAGAGATTTTCCTTTTCCTTATCTCTGGGAGGGGAAAAGGATTGGAGGTAGAAATCTGAAAGGGGCTGTCAACTTTGAGCACAGCTATGAGACTCCGGAATTGTACTTCTCTCGATCATTGTGAACGGTCACACAGAATATGGTTTCAGCCTCTCCATTCTCGAAGGATGGAACCTGTTGAAATTATCATTGTTTTCTGCAGACACAGATAATGCACATACCCTGTAAACAGGCAGCTTTCTCTGACAGAAATTGAACTGCACAGAGGTTGGGGTTGGGTGCTCTAAGAGCAGTTGAGGTAAAGATATCAGACGTAGAAATAGCTGAAAATACCCAGAAAGAGCTAAGATTAGAAAATGAGAAAACGTCAAACTCTCCATAAGTTACTTTTTCTTATGGAATGCTGAACTTCATGAAATTAAATTCAAGTAATGGGGCTAAATGAACATTTGCCAAAGAGAAAGAAAAGGTTTTATAGTATAGCAGGAGTGACTCTGAGAATGGTCTTGACTCATCATTATCTCCTGCACTCTGCACAGGACTCCATGCCCAGGAACTGCAGATGCCCAACAGCAGCTCCATCAGCCAGTTCCTCCTCCTGGCGTTGGCAGACACGCGGCAGCTGCAGCTCCTGCACTTCTGGCTCTTGCTGGGCATCTACCTGGCTGCCCTCCTGGGCAACGGCCTCATCAGCACAGCCGTAGCCTGCCACCACCGCCTGCACACCCCCATGTACTTCTTCCTGCTCAACCTCGCCCTCCTCGACCTGGGCTGCATCTCCACCACTCTCCCCAAAGCCATGGCCAATGCCCTCTGGGACACCAGGCACATCTCCTACGCTGGATGTGCTGCACAGGTCTTTTTCTTTTTGTTTCTGTTTTCAGCAGAGTATTCCATTCTCACCATTATGTCCTATGACCGCTACATTGCCATCTGCAAGCCCCTGCACTACGGGACCTTGATGGACAGCAGAGCTTGTGCCACCATGGCAGCAGCTGCCTGGGGCACTGGGCTTCTCTATGCTCTGTTGCACACTGCCAGTACGTTTTCTCAGCCACTGTGTCAAGGTAAAGTTGTGAACCAATTCTTCTGTGAAATCCCCCAGATCCTCCAGCTTTCCTGCTCAGAATCAGACTACCTCAGGGAAACTATATTTCTTGTGGTTAGTGTTCTTGCTGTATTTGGGTGCTTTGCTTTCATTCTTTTAACCTATGTGCAGATCTTCAAGGCCGTGCTGAGGATGCCCTCTGTGCAGGGACGGCACAAAGCCTTCTCCACATGCCTCCCTCATCTGGCCGTGGTCTCCTTCTTTGTCAGCACTGACTTTCTGGCCTACCTGAAACCGCCCTTCATCTCCTCCCCATCCCTGAACCTGGTGATTTCATTTATGTACTCGGTGGTGCCTCCAACACTGAACCCCCTCATCTATAGCATGAGGAACAAGGAGCTAAAGGATGCAGTGAGGGAAATGATGTTATGGGCACGTTTCAGCAGGGATAAACTTCTCATCTGTCTCTACAAATGACTCAAATTCTGTCCTGTAGCAGACCTGTATTCTGATTTTTAATGTTTATAATCTTTATTTATATTAATAGATACATTTTTCTTTGCTTTTCATATATATGTGTGTGTGTGATTATCATTGGTGGTTAGCAAGTGTTTGGCTTCCTAGTGCTTCTACTGAGGCACCACCCTGCTCTCTTTCTCCTGGAGCCCATATAAACTCTGGGTCAGTGCAGATTCTCCCACAGCCTCTGTGTTATCCTTTTGTATCTGCAGGCTAATGAGATGTCAGCAGGTACCATGGAGGCAGTGGGGATGCAGCAGATGCCGGACAGGAGGCTGGAGAAAGATTCCTCAGGCGTACCTGCGCACACATAGTGCCTTTGGAAATGCTCCATTGTTATTCCAAGCATTTTGCACACCCACAGACTCCCAGGGAGAAGATTTATCAGCACTCATCCCTGTCCACCTGGGTCTACTGCCCACTCTGATCATCACGACCAGCACAGAGACACCCATCAACTGCCAAACAGATCAGAGGAGGGATGGAGTCTAATGGGAGTTGACGTGCTCATGAAATTTCCCTGAAGAATCAAGTACAACCAGGACCCCTATGACCTTGCTGCTGTTGCTCAGTCCCCATCCCAGGCAAAAGTCCTCTCCCAACCCTCATGCTGGTCATTACCCAAAGTCAACCCTGGTAGAAGAAGAGCATGCTGGGGGATAGATAGAGCACCAGGATCTGGTTGTGATCATTCACAGGATAAGTCCTCTGCTCAGACCATGCAAGGACAGCAGCCTCTGAGAGCCCACAAGAGGAGGGAGCTGGCAGAGGTGATCCTGAGGCCCTGGACTCCACCCCGTGGCTGTGGGGCCATGAAGCAGGGTGTCTCAGGGCACAGATCCAGAAAAGCTTCCTGTTGTGTGAACAAAAAGGAGACACTGCCCAAGGAAGCTACCACCAGACCCAGCTCTCATGCCAGTGGTTCCCAGCAGCACTTTTCACTGTAATCTACTGAGGGCTGAGGGCTGAAATGGGACCACTCCACATTTCCCCTGAGCTCAGTGCCTTCACTGGCGAAAGGGCAGCCAGGCCCAGTTCATATCCTGGCCCAGAGCTCAGCAGAGCTCAGAACAGGACTGGCTGAGAGCTGTATGGGACATGCTGGGGACCTCATAATCAGCCTAGAACTCAGCGCCCAGCTGTGGTGTGCTCACCTTGCCTGGCTCCCAGGTGCCCCCTATGCTGCTCTGTCTCTGCCCCTCCTCAACAGGATGGGGGAGAAAACACAATTCAACAATTCCCGGGTTGAGGCAAAAATCTCTTCATTCTTTCCTTGCTGTCACGGAGTTAACTAGATCAATCTATGCTTGCGACAGGGGACAATAGGCCCCTGCCCTCCCACCCCCCCCCCCACCCCAGCCCCACAAAATGGGAAGGAAAAGGGAAAAGGGAAAAGGGATAGGGAGATGGGAGCTGGGATCAAGGAAGGAAAAAACAAACAAACAAACAAACAAGACAAAGCAAAAACAAAAACAGTGGCAACGAGCTATGCAGGAAAACTTATTTTATTAACTATGATATCAGAATGCAAGATTACACAATATAATACAATCTAATTGAAGTTAAGACTAATAAATCAGACAAGATGAGTGAGAGAGTGTTCCTGAGACTGAGACAAACCTGAAAACCTTGGAATAGCTAGGAAAGCACCTCCAGCATCCACTGCAAGGCAGTAAGAGAGCACCCCCCCCCCACCCGGAAGGGCCAGATCCCATGGCTGCTGTAAAGTATAGGGACGGGTACCTGGAATTGGAACATTAACACTTGAATTCCCAGTGCACTACATGATGTTCTGATATGGAATACTGAAAACCAAAAAAACACAAAACCATGACATCCCACCCCTTTCTCTACATTACTACATCATGCTTAAGATATATCCATATAAACAAACAAACAGTGATTAAAATGCATTATACACACGTCTATATACATATATATACATAGAATTACTGACTGCACTCCCCCAGCATCAAGTTTCCTTGTGGTACACATTGAATATCCCCATTTTTCTGCATCACCCTCAAGTGGACCCAGGTCCCTGAGCAAAAACAGTACCATGGAGAGATTTGTCCCTTCCAGAAGCTAGAAAGACCCAAACTGCTTTTCCCAACTTGCTCTATACATGTACAACAGGGACTTTATCACCCTCTTCTGTATGTAGGGAGCTGGGTTGGGTAGGACCATCACAATTGATAGATCCTCTGGTATTGACCAACCAGGTGACTTCTACCAAATGCTTCTCCCAGTGCTTAAATGATCCGCCACCCACTGCTTTCAGCATAGTTTTGAACAACCCCTTGTATTTTACCAGAGGCTAGTGCATGGTAGAGAATATGATAAATCCACTCAGTGCCATGATCTTTGGCCTAAGTGTTTACAAGAGAATTTTGAAATGAGTCCCATTATCTGACTCAATTCTTTCTGGGGTGCTTTTTTGCCACAGGACTTGGTTCACCAGACCCAAGATGGTGTTTTGGACAGTAGCATGGGGTACTGCATATGTTTCAAGCCACCCAGTGGTTGCCTCCACCATGGTGAGCACATAACGCTTACCATTGCGAGATCGTGGCAAGGTGATAGAATCAACCTGCCGTGCCTCCCCATATTTATGCTTCGGCCATTGCCTTTCCCCCCAGAAAGGTTTCATCCTCTTGGCTTGTTCAATTGTGGCACAGGTGTAACAGTCATGAATAACCTGTGCAATAGTGTCCATAGTTAAATCCACCCCTTGTTCTCTAGCCCACTTACATGTTGCATCGCATCCTTGATGGCGTGAGGGATCCTGGGCCCATCAAGCCTGAAATAATTCACCCTTGTTTTCTGCCAGTCCAGGTCTATTTGAGCCACCTCAATTCTGGCAGCTCGGTCTACCTGATGGTTATTTTGCTGTTCTTCAGTAGCCCGACTCTTGGGCACATGAGCATCCACATGATGCGCCTTTACAGCCATATCCTTTATTTGGGCAGCAATGTCTTTGCACAGTTCAGCAGCCCAAATAGGATTACCCCTTCTTTGCCAGTTATTTTGCTCCCACTGCTGTAACCACCCCCATAAGGCATTCGCTACCATCCACGAGTCAGTGTAAAGATAGAGCATTGGCCACCTCTCCCGTTCAGCAACATCTAAGGCCAGCTGGACAGCCTTTACCTCTGCACATTGCCTTGATTCTCCTTTCCCTTCAGTGGCCTTGCAACTTGTGGCTCCACACAGCAGATTTCCATCTGCGATGCTTCCCCACAATACGACACGATCCATCTGTGAACAGGGCATATTTCTTTTCATTCTCTGGTAGTTCACTGTATGGTGGGGACTCTTTAGCACATGATACTTCTCCTGGTAATGTTCCAAACTTTTTACCTCCAGGCCAGTCAATGATCACCTCTAGGATTCCTGGATGGCTGAGGTTCCCCATCTGAGCTCATTGTGTAAGATGTAAAGTACATGTAAAATTTGGAGTAAAGTGTGAGTAAAACCGGTCTAAAGTGTGAGTAAACCCAGAGTAAACTGTGAGTAAACCCTGAAGTAGATCACTTTCAGGGTAGGCTGTTTTTTCAGCCATCAACAATGCTGCACTTGTGCTGATAGGCTGGCAGCTTGTAGGCAGGCTGTTGAGTGTGAAGGGTGGGGCTGGCACTGCCCACTGCTAACCTGGAAACTCGACTCATGGTGATAATCTTTCAATAGCCTGGGGGGAGGCTCGCCTCTGGCCACAGAGCGCAGTGGGTTGTTGCTGCCTGCTGAAGAGAGGGAGGATAAGTCTGTGTGCGAGCACAGCCCACGCTGCCTCTGCGGTGCTGCAGCTGTGGGTGTGGGAGGTGGGTCAAGTGGCAGGGTGTGTAAGGGTTGTCCCTCTTGGCTCAGGAGACAGGCGTTCCTCTTGGCAGTCTTAGACCACAGGTTTCATCATGGTCTCTGCAAGACAGCGGGATTACTGCAGGAAGACCGTGGCAACTCAGACAGAGGGAGTCTACACACTTTTCAAGGGGTTTACTTCTACTCTTCTTAGGGTGCATTCACATTTTACTCTGGTTTTACACACAGATTACTCCAGGTTCACTATCACTTAACTCTGAATTTACTCACTATTTTCTTTGGGTTATCTCACACATTACTCCAGGTTTACCCTCACTTTCCTTCTGGATTTACTCACACTTTACACCAGGTTCACACACACTTTACACTGGGTTTACTCCATTTTACTTGGGTTTATTCTTATTCTGCTCCAGGTGTACAACCACACTGCTGATTTTACTCATCTTTACTCTGGGTTTTACTCACAATTTACTCAATGTTTACCCTCACTTTACTCGTGGTTTGCTCTGTCCTTTCTCTGGGTTTTACTGACACTTGACTCCAGCTTCACTCATCTTCCATTGGCTGCTGTTAATGGTGACGTGCGCTGAAAGGGGATGCTGTGCTTTCAGGTGCCAGGTGGCTTTTGTTAAATATGGGGTTGCATTGGTGTGGGAACAACTCCATCCCCACAGAACTCACCTGGCCTGCTGCACATGGCCTCACTGCCAGGAACTGTCAGACAGCGCTATGCCAACCTGCATGCTTTGCACTAGTGCAGTTTTCCACCAGGGTTTGTTGTTACTGTTTTCTGTAGCTGGTGACTATAAAGTTTTTTTCAGGATAGACTCTTCCTGGAAGCACTGTCAGCCTTTAATTTCCTCCTTCTTAGCCCTAAGTCCACACTTGATAATTTACCCTTCAACCCCAACTGTCTTCAAACATTTCAGGTAATTCACTGTGAATTTCCTACATGGCAGATAAGTCACACCATTCCGTACTTCTCCCTGTTGTACTTCACTGTAGAAATATCCTCTTATTTATAACACTTACTACACACGGAATTAGGATCAGGGATTATTGCCCTTACTTGCCCTGTGTGCCACTGAGGCTTTTGCCATTTGTGTTCAGTTAAATCATAGAATTCTTGTAGTTGGAAGGGAATTTTAAAGGCCATCTAGTCCAACAACCCTGCAATGAACAGGGGCATCCACAGCTTAATCAGGTTGGCCAGCGCCTGGTCCAGCCTGACTTTGAATGTCTCCAGTGATGGGGCATCCTCCACACCTCTGGGCAATCTGTGCCAGTGCCTCACCACCTTCACTGTAAATTACTTTTTCCTTGTATCAACCTAAATCTCCTGTCTTTAAGTTTGAGACCATTTCCCCTTATCCTATCACCACAGACTCTGCTAAAGAGTCTGATCCCTTCTGTCCTGTAGCTCCCTTTTATGTACTAAAGGCTGCTATCAGCTCACCTTATAACCTCCTCTTCTTCAGGCTGCACAGTCCCAGCTCTCTCAGCCTGTCCCCACAGAAGAGATGTTCCATCCCTCGGATCATTTTTGTGGCCCTCCTCTGGATGTGTTCCAACTTCTCTGAGTCTCTCCTGCACTGATGGCTCCACATTTGGATGCAGTACGCCCGATGAGGTCTCACAGCACAGAGTAGAGGGTCACCTGCTGGCCAGGATACTGTTGGCTTTCTGTGCTGTGAGGGCATACTAGTGATGATTCTCTGCCTCTCTGATTCTTTCATTCCCTGATTCCATGCCAAGGCACACAGCTGCATAAAGAAGCAGTCTCTCACCTGTTATCCCACTTTCTTCTCATCCATTGCATAACCCGACTCTGGGGACATTCATTTCAGGCCAGCCTCCAGCTGGCAGTGGGGTTCCGCCCCTCAGAAATATCAAAGTCCAGGTGTTATCTCACTAGGGGTGGGGACAACCAGTGCTTGATCAGGAAGTGAAAGTAAAACTGAGAAGTAGCCCACAAGATCCCGCAGCAGCACACCCTAAGAGGGGCTCAGACCTGAGCTGCTGCAAAGCCTGTGGGCCCTTGGTGACCAGGGATGTCTACACCTTCATCTTCTTCCTCTGAGGACCAAAAGAGTGACTTCTGTAGGTAAAATCTGAGTCTAGTTATAATTTCACACTGTTGAGCAGCAGGCCTACCAAAGGTCATCCAGGTAAGTGAAAAGTCGGAGCTACTACGGATTCAAGGTAATGAGAAAGATATGCTAATTGCTCTGTGCAGCCTCAAGACTGAATGTAATGGAAAATTGTGCTGCTTACTAAAATGTTTATCTCTGTGTATTTCTGTGTATGTGCATTTCTGACAGTCGGCTTGTAACCATAATCCTGAGGTCTGTCCTGAATTTGCCAAAGATCCCAAAGTCAGATAAGCAGTGGCTCATGGCATGACATAGATATCATTCAGCTATGTGTTCTCACTTTCCACCATATGGCTCAGGAATGACTGCCAGTGAAAAGTTTAACAGCTGATTCATCTTGCTAAAATGTTTATGCAATTCCTCCTCCTAAATTTTAATGTAATAATAAAGTTCTAATTATTACCGCAGCACTGTAACCATTCCTCATGCTGAAGGAATCCCCAGAAGAATCTTGGTGTCCCCACAGAATCAGGTGAGAGGGGTCTTGGCTGTCATGCAAACCTCTTGCTGTTAAGAATCGCATCCCCAAAGTCCCTCAAGCACCTCTCCGCACCAGAGCTGCGATGCACGATGGCATCAGGAGGCAGTACAGAGAACACAGTGACAAGTCTACTGTGGGACACCCTGAAGTTCCTGGAGAAGCATGACTTCTGGAAATTCAAAAGGGAACTCAGCAAGTTCCAGCCCAGGGAGGGGTATGAGCGCATTGACCTGGAGAGTGTGGCAGGGCTGTCACCAGCTGCACTTGCCACCCTGCTGTACAGCCACTACGGGAGGTCCTACTGCGTAGAGGTGACAGTGGATGTGCTGAGAGTCATGGGACAGGTGCACCAGGCCAAACGTCTCCTGGACACGCTGCAAACAGGTGAGCTGGGGGAGGTGAGGTCATGGCAGCACTGAGTGACTGAACTCATTCTCCTCTTCTCTGCAAGGCGCAAGGTTTGTTGAGCAGAACAAAGAGTTTATAATCCAGCGAGCCAATAATGTGGGAGGGACTATGGAGGAACTCCTCCAGGAAGGGGTGCTGAGCTCCAAGCAGCATGATAGCATCATGGCGGAGAGTACTAACCAGAAGAGAATGCAGAAGCTCTATGAACTTGTGCCAGTGTGGGATGCCACAGCCAAATATTGTCTGTACAATGTGCTGAGGAGAAATAATCTCTCCCTCTTCTTGCAATATGCAGGTAAGAATGAAATTCAATTATCTTCACAGTTGAAAAAAGCCTTCAGAAAGAAAGGAGGATCACAGGGACATCTACACACCTTTGTACTTGGGAGGGACAGGAGGCATTTGTGTGGGAGCTATTACTCAGCAGCTGCAGATGCAAGTAGTGGAGGATGTAGAGAGCACATGAGGAAGTCTTATTCTTGGACCACATTTCTGCAGAGGTAATTCTTTAACCCTAGATTTATCCAACTCACCACTGTTCCCTATCTGTAGGAGATGGATTGACCCACTACTCCTCGGCATTTGAAGGCTGGATAGTAAATCTGGGTGAGTTCTGAACTGTTAAACACAGTCATCCCTTTGTTAAACTGCATCATCTCCCCAGAGTCCCCTCCTGAGCCATTCTGTGAAGTAACGCTGGTTAAAATGGACAAGTTTCCAGATAGTCCTTGGCTTTTGGTTACCTTCCTTCAGCTATGTACTCAGTGCAGCAGGACGCGCTCTTGTAGGCCACAAGTGCATTCTCCTTTTGCTTTACTGCATTTCTTTAGTTAGGAGCCATTTTGCTCTGCCCCACGCAGTCTTCCCCAGGGTCTCAAAGCAATCACCTCACTTATATTTCTCTGCCTCACTGCCATCTCCTCTCTCCTGCAGATGCCTGGATATCTAATACACAAGGTGAGCTCTGAGCTGCTCAGCACCGTCACTTCCTTTGTTGAACTACATCACCTTCCGTACAACACCTTCCATCCCTCCAGACACAGCCTTCCAAAAGCAGGACTGGCTTGGGCTCTTTGTTTTTTCCCTCTGCATGCAGGTCAGGGACCTAGCTCCAACAGAGCTTTTCAGGTTAAGAAAGTCAGAAATATTTCTGACAGATACATTATCATGACTTACCTTATCATGATAAGACAGCGGTGTGTAAGCTAAGCAATGTGTGAGGCCTACAATCAGCCAGTGATCACATAGGTCAACCAAGATCAATTCAAATGCCAGGCTCTCCTGGCTCTTAAGATATACAAGGATCTGGATAGTTCTTGCCTTTTGACCTTTCTTATGCACTAATGATGCCAGTATAATGAGGGAAATGGCAACTTAGGGGGGTCAAGAGGAGGCCATTGCAGCCCTTGGGGACAGAGGGAGATAAATGCTCACTCCTTGCCTTACAGCTTCATTCTACGGCACAGTCTCAAAACTGAGAGAGCAGGTGGGAAAGCTGTTTCCATTCACAACTCCTGCACGTCCAGAAGACAAGCTTTTTGATGTGGAGAGCAGCAGTGGCAGAGGCTCAAGTCCCAAATGCATGGCATGCTCAAGTCAAGAGGTAAGGTGCTGTGCTCTCCTGCTTATTTCAGAGTGGTTTTCTAGGACAGCCTTGCACTTATCTGTCTCTGGTGATTGCTCACCAGGGATTCAGATCCTGGTGCACTTCTCCCATGAAGAAAGCCTGAGAGCATTGGGTTGCCCTGAGAGGTTCCAGAGTCTCCTTCCCCAAGGTTCTTCAAAATGCTGTTGGACTTGGGTCTGAGAAACACACTAAACACACTCTGGGTAGCCCTGCAGGAAGGTTTGGACCAGATTATACGATCATGGGATGGTGTAGTTTGGAAAAGGCCTCTAAGATCATCAGTTCAAAGCACAAATGCAGACCTGTCTGAACACAGTCTGCATCAGACAGAGCATCATCAAACTGGAAAACGGTAGAATAATAGCATCACAGAATTTGTAGAATCACTTTGGTTGGAAAAGAGACACATGTTCCAGTCCAGTCACCAACTACTACTATGAGCCTGCCACTGAACCATGTCCCCAGTCATCACATCCACATGTCTCTTAAAATCCTCCAGGAATGAGGAATCCATTAAACCAAACCAGCCTTGATACTGAGCTTAAACCTGTCTGTGATTCTGTGCTTCTTGCTCAGGAGGACGGGGCAGAAGAAGTGAAACCAGAGATTACTGGGAGCAAAGTTGGCAAAAAAGAGATATACAGGTGAGCACCTGACAGCAGGAGGTGCCCTCTCCTGAGCAAATAGCCACCAAAAAAAAAAAAAAAAAAAAAAAGACAGGGTGATCCCACAGCCCAGTGTCCAGCCTGCAAGATCCTTTCTTTCTTCTCTCCTTCTACCACTCTGCAGAGCTCATTTTCCTCGGGCTGGCTTCTTCCGGTGCACTGAGACAGAGCTCAAGTTCTTAGTGAGGATGGCCACCACGATTGAGTACGAGTACTCCTTCTGGGAAAGTCACCTGCCTGCAGGAATCCCCTCTGAATGGATGGAGGCTGGACCCGTGTTTGACATCCGTGCTGAACCACGTGCTGTTGAGGCCATTCACCTCCCACACTTCCTGTGTCTCTCAGGTACTGCAGCAAGGATGAAGGCTCGGTGACTGAAACAGCCCTGGGGGACAACGCACCCGATCCCCAGTCAGATGAGTCAATCTGTGAACATTATGTCCATTCACAGAGAGGAAGTTAAGCGTGTCTGGGATGCATATTGGCCACCTTGTGGATGGGAACTTGTGCCTGGAGAATCCTGATGCAGTGACGCCATTCCACGCAGTGCTGAGAGACCCCAGCTTCTCACCTATGGGTGTCATCTTGCTTTCAGCCTCGTTCCCCTTCATACCTGTGCACTGCCTTGTGCTGCTCTACCGTGTCATCAGGGCTGCAGACATCACCCTTCATCTCTACCTCATCCCCAACAATCATGGCCTGGAAAAGGTAAGCACAGCTTTGGTTTCTGATTCAGTTTTGTGGTCACATGTAGGCAGTCAAAAAATGGGTGCCTCCTGGAAGAGATTGGGATTGTGAAGCACCTCTGGCAAACAGACTCCCACGAGGCACTACTGGGACCCTGCTCTCCTGATCTCTTTGTAGCTCTTCCTCACTTGGTCTCCTTGCCCTCTTCTTGTCTCTCCCATTACCATTTGTCTCCACACTCACCACATGATCATTTTGCAGGCAGTGGAGAAGGACGAGAAGAGACGGGGCCATTCCTTCCTGGTGGACAAACCTCCTCACACCTCCCAGCCACTGAAGTTTAACACACGGTACCGTGTGTCCAGTCCCTCTGAGGCAGAGATAAACCCCCAAGTATGTTGGACCTTGCCCCTCATGATCACTATGAGGGATCATGATCACTATGAGCTCACCTTAATGCACCAACTTGCCTCTGCCAGGAGCTGAAATTCATCTACCTGACTTCAGGCAGCCGCCAGCTCTACACCGAGATCTACAGCAAGGACCTGCAGGAGGGAATGCAGCTCACCTTGACAAAGGTGTCACAGGAGGGCAAAATGGAGCACAGCCCTCTCTGGGCCACCTTCCTGAGAGCAGGTAGGGAGGCAGGATGCAGCCCCAGGTGAGGTCTTGAGGATGCATACAAGTTTGGAAGAGGAGGAAGGGGTGCAAACATCTCTCACAGTGTGTGTCCCAACCTCCTGTCTTCAATTCATGTCCTCCATTCTTCTTGTTCTCCTCCAGGAGACATCGAGCCACCAGTTGCCTTTTCCACATCATTGTTTTCAGGTTTGTTCATCCATTAGGGTGGTGGTTTTGGCCTGGAGGTCCAGGTCTTTCCCCATCCAACGTGGAGAGAGGGTTTTCTTGCTCAGCATGGCTTCTGACACATTCATGAGGAAATGTGTACATCCCAGTCCAACATCCAGGCCAATGGGACAGCATGAGGTCACAAGCCACATCCCCAAAATGCTTCCCATGGATTTCCAATGAACCTGCTTCTTCCTGCCTCCCAACCTTGCAGATCCATCACTCATAGAGCACCAGCCATCCTCTTCTGTCCAGACCCAACAAAAAGGTGAGTTTTGGGCTGCCTTTTTTCCTCACCAACCTGCCCCATGGAGGGAGGCCATGAGGGCACAATGCCAAAGCAGACAGAAGATCTTCAAAACCGAGATAGAGATTGAGATGAGGAGGACTAGGATGAGCTTTACCAAGAGATTGTCAAACTCTATCTCCTTGCCCAAAGTCTCAGCTGAGGCAGGAGAGGTCGCTATGCGAGGGTCCAGCAGAAGCAGAGATTGAGGGTCCTTCAGCCCTAGTGCAGGTGGGATGTCGCCTGCTGAGCACAAGCATCCAACCACTCACCCATACCAGGGCTGCATTTTGTGGAGCAACACCGAGAGCAGCTGATCCAACGTGTGACATCAGTCAGCCCTGTCCTGGACCAACTCTATGGGCGCGTCCTGACCAATGAGCAGTATCAGAGCATCCGAGGAATGCCCACACCGCAGGAGCAGATGCGGCTCCTCTACAGCTTCATGCCAAGCTGGGATGTTGCCTGCAAGGATCTGTTCCTTGATGCGCTGAAGAAAACCAATAATCACCTTCTCCAGGACCTCCAGGGACAGTGAAATCCATCTTGGGGAGGCTCTGAGAGAGCACGGCCCATGGAGGATGTGGGAAAGATGAGTTTCTGGATGAGCTCTATATCACTCAGGGAGACCTCGGTTTTTTACAGTTTCTTATTGGGTATTTGGTTTCACCTTCACTGGGTGTGACCATTATGGGACTGGAAGATACTAGATTTGGGATGGGATGTTTCATTATAGCCTCATTCCCACATGTGGAAATGTGTACATTGTTTTCTATGTAATTTGCTCTTAGTGAGCGTAAAAATCATTTCCAGGGTGGTTTCCCTCTCTTGCCAACACCAGCACATTATCACATTTGGTACACTTGTGGCTAAGTTGTTCCCTTTTCACTCATTCTTCCCATATTTCTGATCAATTATTTCTGATTCCTTGTCTCTGAAGGACGATGTTGAGACTGAACCCACTGTTTCTACTTTTTGTTTTCCCTTGGTGGACTATGAGTGCACTGTCAGCAGGAATTTCTTCCATAGACCAAGAAGTGTAAGGTGACCCTTCTTCCAATCACCATTTGACTTATTTCATTAAAATTGACCATTTTTGATTCAGCCATTTGATTCTTCAAATTTCCAAACGCACCAGGGCAGGGAATTTATCTCCCAGGAATAATCTCTACAAACTAGAGGAGATTGATCTTCAATCTACCAAATTCCATCCTCTTCAGAGGAGGCCATCACTATAGAGACAGTGCCTCAGGAGTGGGAGATGATCAGTAGCTGAGTGGGGCAGAGGCCTGAGGAGTTGAGTTCTTTGTGGGGTTCTGAGGTTTCCATGGGTTTGTGGTGTCTCCATGGGTTGTGGGGTCTCCATGTGGTTGACAGGTGTCCATGTTTGTCCATAGAGTGTTAAGAGTGTGAGCTCCCCATTGAGTGGATTTTCTGTAGGTTATGGCAGGCATGTCCAACCTGCGGCCTGGCACAGCTCACAATGCAGCCTGCACTCCCTTCCCCATGCTGCCATGGGGTGACTCTTCCCACTAAGCAGCCCAGGCCCTCAACACCCTCACCACCAACCAAACACTGGTGTGCTATTAATCCGATCTGGACTGAAACCAGGGACAGGGAGGGCATGGTGCAGTGCCAGCTCAAGTTATGGCCAATCACTTCATGCGTTTGGATCCATTGGCTAAATGCAGTTCTGTGAGTAATAAAAGATCCGCCTTGTTTTTCACTGTGATAAAGGAATTTGAGAATAGGTTTGGATTACAATAAATAAATACATAAATACATAATCATTATACTTTCAAATATTTGCAGCCAATGCTGCTTGCAATTTTTTCAAGTGGAATGAAGAGAGTTGCAATCAAAAATCTGATCATGGCTTTGTAGCAGACTTTCATAAGCCCTCTTTTACCAGAGAAAAACAAGCATTGCTTTATAGTCCCTCCTTACTCACATCATCACTTGTTAACAGTACGGACATTTGTGCACAATTACTGTCAATGATGAAGTACAGGGAGAGTGACATTTCATAAAAAATCTCTGACCTTGAGTGTGACAAAGACTAGGTTAGCAATAGGGATCTGGCTTAAGGACCAATATGAGTTTAACAAAAGGAATTATTGAATGCTAATTCTAAAATGTTCCAGTTCAGCTTTGCTAGGTGTGCGAACAGCCTTACTTTTCTCAATGAACCTGCTTCACAGGAGCAATGAAGTCACAGCAGCTGACTTTAATCTTTGCATCCACCGGGTACGAGGAATTTTTAACCATGCTGATGCCTTCAAAAGAGCACCTATTGATGAATCAGGAAAGAACGTTCTCAGAAAGCGATGAGAAAGAGCTCAGTTATCGCCAGAGTGTAAGTGAAAAGGAATTCTTTTCAGCTCAGAAGAAAGAGGTTCAGCAGCTTTCTTCATGCTAGGAGTAGCTGTGAGCTGTTCCACCATTAAGAGTCTCATTTGCTCCATAGTTAAAACGTGTAAACTCTGCCATCGGCAGGGCTCAGTGAAGAAGTGACCCAGCTGCACAGAGATGCTGCCCTCAAGAGCAGGGCAGGCAGAGAGGGCAATCTCTTGTGAAGACATCTTCATGAGGGAGAGGAGTGTAAAGGAACACGAAGACAAGAAAGTAGGAATGGCTGAGCACAAGGTTGTGCCACATCCCAACAGAAGGAAGCCAAGATGCTTTAGAGAAACCCGTGCTTAGTTAGCATGGTAAAACACGAACCCCCGGGGTGGTGATCTGATGTGATGATGAGCAATGCCCTGGTAGGGGAGCAGCCTGGGAGTCGAGCTCTTCCCAGGCCCTCCGGGTAGGAAAAGGCTGCGGTGGAGCTGACAGCTCCGCAGACAGCAGCACTCGGAGGGGCACCCTGTGAATCAGCAAGAGCCCAGCTGGAAGCCATCCGGGCAGCACCGTGCTGGCAGCGGTGCACCAAAGCCGTCCTGCAGCCAGCTCCGGGCTGAGGGCACCCGGCATCCGCTGCTCGATGCGACTCCATGGAGCTGGGCTGCCTGCAGCTGAGGTGCAGCAGCTCTGAGCCCGAGGTAAGTGCCCTCCATTGCTCGTGCAGAGAAGCACAAGCTTGGAAGGTCGTGACAAAGGGGATTCGTTTTCATCCAGGAGACAGATTTAATCATGTTGCAGTAATCCTCGTTACCTTTTATTTAGTGAGGTTTTTCTGTTCCTCTTTTATTATATGTCCCTTTACTGGGGCTGTATTTCTCCCCCAGTCCTCACAGATGAAGTTACCTTGCTCCATAGATCTGCATGCGTGGACCTCTGAATGCAGTAGTAATTCCCCAGCCTCCTTTTGATTACTGACTTCCATGTTGGTAATTCTCTTAATTCTCTTCTATACACACCTCTCCACCAGCTCCCTTATTCTCTGAGGGGATCCAGCAGACAAGATGCTCTTGGGGCACTTTTAATGTTGCCTTTGGTTTGGCTGGCAGTTTGGCTCGATTGCTCACCTGCTTTGAGGTGCCTGGCAGCCCCTTACCTCCAGGACTGGGCTTTCATTGCAGACTGCAGCTGTTCTCTACCATAGGGCAGCTCCAGGGGCTGAAGCAGTGTCTGAATGCAGATCAGCTGAAGCTCTTTTGTGCCAGGCATGCACGATCAGAGGAAGGAGTCTCCCGTGCATCTGGCTCTGAGAATAAAGGATGCTTTCCATTACACATTACATCAGAACTGTGGCCCTGCAATTCAATGAGATGTCACAGTATCCCTGGTGGTGATCTCCCCACTCTGTAAAATATTTGCTAGAATTTCTCTCTTTACTATTATCAACTTCCCCATCTTCCCAGCATCCCTTAGTTGCACAGAGCTTGTAATAAATCACAGAACCACAAAGTGGCACAAAAGGCTGGATCTGCTTGCAGTGACTTTGGAGAGCTCACTGACAGGCAGGGCTCATCTCTGTAGGACTCCTCAGTTGCAGGACAGGTTCTCCAGATCCTGGCTGCAACTGGGGCTCTTCATGAACTGCAGATCAGGATGATGTGTATGAGGGCAATTGGTGATGTCTCTTAATCACTATCTCTAACCTCATGTAGTAATGAGTAGATGTGTTAACTTGCTTATTTTCTTCATTGTTGAGCTTATCCTTTGTCTATAGGCAAGCTTTATTTTTGTATCACTTTGAAATGGACAGTAAAATAAGCCTATCCCTTTTGTTGGCGTCTGTCCTTCCTGTTGACCCCATCAACTTGCAAAACATATACATATGCAATACATTGGCATATGTATTCATTTTTTTTCCCCAGAAATTCACGAATATATGCTAATGTCTCTCTGGGCATGCTCAATTGCATCTAAGGTGGTGGTAGAACTACTTGCTTCCTCCCCTTTATTTCCCCTTCCGCTTAATCTCTGTGACTTTGGGCCAACCTTTAACTGCTTTTCCCCAGTTTAGCAAGTTTCCTTTGATTGTGATGCCATAATGATCGACTTTATATCTTGGTACACTGTAGCTCACAACAATTTATATGAAATCCAAGAAAAAGTTCTTGCACCTGGTGGACGCAAAGATAAAAGTAGTTTTATTGTGACTTCAGTGCTTCAGCGAAGAAGGATGTCTGCTGATGCTTTGGACATCTTCAGCTGCCAGTTCACTTGAGCTGTCAACTGGTGTTTGCATCACAGTAACTCACTGCTAATCTCCATCTCCAGTATTTACCATGAGGGCTTAAACCAGGGCATTTTGTGCACACACAGGAGGAATGCGCATACATGGTGTGTATGGGAGGAGCTGAGCCCTGTTCCAGCCCCAGCACTGCAGACCCAGAATGAGGTGCCTCAGCTGACTCAGAATCTGAGTCATTTCATTCTGCTTTGGCACCTGTGATCCCTGTCTTATACTGCCCAAGTGTCCTGTCTGTGTTGGGATAAGGGGAGGCGGCCCTCCTGCCAAACTCTGTCTCTGATGAGAGAAATGACACTCCTGGGAAGGAGAATCTCAGCACAGCAGAAGGAGTCAGAATACTGACTCCTTCAGTATTTTCCTAAGTGTCTTCCTGCGGAGCCCCAGGGACATCTGCAGGAAGACCAATGGGATGGAGAAAGAGAGGCCTCGGGCTGGGCCTCTGCTGCTGAGCTGGGCCAAGCTTCTGGGATGCAGAGAGCTCATGTAGCTGCTGGTACAGGAGCAGCAACTCTGCACAGTGCAAGAGGACTCTGTAGGCATGGCCGGTAGGTGACAATTAGAGGAGAGAAGAGAAAGAAATGTGACACATTGTACAGAGGCGGAGAACGTTGAGAGCTCACTGGAGGAGCAGCACTCGCAGAACTTAACACAGTAAGCCTCTGGCTGCAGGGCAAAATACACAGGAGTATCCAGGAGAGGTCTGTTAGACCAGCAGATCAGGCTGGAGGCACTCCATGTTTCTTTATTGCTGAGAAGGACCTGCTCCAGCTGAGAGCTTCTGTGCTGCAGCATCAGAGCACAGCCCTGGGTGCTGCATGTCCCAGGACGGCTGCAGGCTGTGCAGCCATGGCTGCAGCCGGGTGCCCAGGGCTGTCCTGCAGAGCAGGTCCTGCTGTGCCCCAGGGGCTGTGTGCCGGGGCAGGGACTGTGCTGCCTGCCAGGCTCAGCATTCAGCCTGCCTGGGGAGCGAATGTGAATGTAATGTGAAAAAGTAGAAATGCCATCTATGTTAGTAGCACGCTTTAGAAATATAGTTGCTGAATTGTGTGATTTATTCTGGCTTGCAAAACTGCAGTGGTTTTTAAATGTTCCAAATAGTATAGGTAAAGTATTATGGACTAGAAAGCTTACTGTAGGGCTATTCTGTTTGGATGAGAGACCCTCAGCAAAAGAAAAAGAGACTTAACAAACATCAAAGAAGCCAGGGCCTTTATACAAGGCTGGATTGCCTTGCTCTGAGGGTAGGTTGGGATGCAACAGGCAGGCATCAGTATACTTCCCCCTATCCTTCTTCCAAGTTTATCTCTATGCAAGAATGAGCAGATGTCCAGAAATAGTGACTGAGTGTTGAATGAGCAAATATGAGAAGTTAACTAATCAGCAATGTATGCTTGGGTATCAAAAGTTGATGTTTAGCCAGTATCCGTATGTTTAGTTCAGCTGCGGGAAGATTGTGAACCTGAAGTACTCAGCCGATGAGGAACCAGGGGAGAAAGAGACAAGTGCAGAGTAATAGAGCATAGAAGATGGAACGCTTTTTTCTGCATGCTCTCCTGCTTGCAGGAGTCCCACCATTGCAATGCGAATAAAATCTGCTTTAGCAGAGATACCGTCCTGATAAATTGTTTGGTCATTTCCAACAATTTGGGGGCTCGTCCAGGATCATTATCACCTCTTGGGGGTCTCCTTCGCTGCCCTGGACAGGATAGGTGCACCCCGCTAATTTTAGCAGTCCTGTCTGGGTGGTGAGGGGACTCCTTGGGGCGGCCAATAAGAAACCGAGAGTGTTACATAAAGGACGGGCAGTGTGAAAGCCAGGGGGCAGGCAGGCAGGCACCGGTGTCGGCTGTTGTGACCTGGTAATTTCAAGGACGGACCAAGGTATGGGAACTTAATTCTTGCCTTGGGTGTTGGTTGAGACTCTTGAGTGTGTGTGACTGAGACGCGCTTTCAGTGAGAAACGAGTGCTGAGTTCCGAGCGGTGGCTCTGTTGTCCCGTGAGGGGCACGGCCAGGGACACACAGAGCGGCTGTTGGTGGAAGGAAAAGTATCAGGAGGGAGCTGCTGGTGTGCGGTACCCTGTGCACTTGAAGTGCCAGCAGTGCACCTCTATTAATCTGAGAATCTGAGCAAGGTGCTCCAGAGGGATCGGCCCCAAATCCGAGAATCAGAGGGTGGTAACCTGTGAGCTGGGGATTTCACAGCAGCATTCTGGAGGGATGGGGAATAGGAGCTCCTGAGAGCAGGGAAAAAGGGTCCCCAAAATTGTGCCTAAAGATAGCCTCTTAGGAAAGAAGCTTCAGAATTGGAAAATAATCCCCAAACTAGGGACAAGAACATGAAAAAGATGTTTAAATATTGTGTGCAGATATAGCTTAGAGAGCCACTACATAGAAAAACATTTTGACCAAAATGTGAGTCTGACAGCAGTTGGGTTTGTCAGACTTTGAATTTGTATGTAAACAGTAAGGCTCCTTTCTCTGAAACAGAGTTGGCTTATGTTGTTTAATGGGAGCAAAAAAAAAGTAAAATAGTTCCTCACAAGAAAGAGTCAAAGTTCAAAAGAGAAAGGAGAGAAGCAGAAAGGTCATAAATGGGATCCCTTAAAAACTCCCCCCTCCTTGAGGTTCTAAAGTAATACAAGCGGCAGTGGTCTCTGCAGAGGCAGGGAGTAGCTGTGCTGCTGATCCTCCCAGGGTCCTAGAGAGAGTTTGCACATTCTTAAATACTGAGGGAACTGGAATGCAGATGGGACCTGGAGAATTTTCCTTTCTCTAACACTAACCTTGTTAATATTTCAATATATCCTCTTAGGGAAGTCCCCTTAGGTCTAGGAGTGTCTAGAAAGATACAAAACAAAAACAAAAACAAAACAACAATAAAAAAAGACCCCTGTGTTGTATTTTAGCTCACAGGAGAGACTTTGCAGATGAGATAGGGGGAATATCAAATAAGAAACCGGGAACATATATGAA
Organism: Tympanuchus pallidicinctus; assembly: GCF_026119805.1. Classification (NCBI taxonomy): domain Eukaryota; kingdom Metazoa; phylum Chordata; class Aves; order Galliformes; family Phasianidae; genus Tympanuchus; species Tympanuchus pallidicinctus. Next base: position 271,056 of record NW_026294774.1, read on the forward strand.
GTAGTGGGACCAGTTTTTATAATTGAGGATTCTAATCATGCAACCAAGTGCTGGTGTTTGTGGAAAGTAAAGAATTGTATTGTTTGATTTGTAGGTTCTGAAGGAAGTAGGACAGACTGTTTCAATGGTATGTGGAGGTGTAGTTGTTGATGGTACGTGGAAGCGTAATTGAGGGTATGAACAGTGGAAATGTGGAAAACAAAGCAGAAAAAGGGTAAAGGAAGAACTGAATTAGAGATCTTAAAGTCGGTGATCTGCTCTAGCCAAAGTAGATTGGCACCAGCATGAGAATGCATCCCCCACACTGCCCCCCCGCACAGCTTGTAAGCAGAACTCTGGGAGGAAGAGCTGGAGGCCAGAGGCTAACGCATCCCCTGCACTACCCCTGTCAAAAGCAAAGTGTTACTTGTGAACAGGGAAAGGACAGAACACTGGAAGTGAGAATAAGCCTTTATTTGCAGAGATCTAGGAAACCCAAGATCTCACTGTCAGCCCTGGAAACCTTGGAGGGGGGAGACGGAACTATATGAAGTAGGTTTTTTTGTTTGTTTGTTTTTGTTTTTTTTTGTGAAGTTTGGGAGATGAAAAGGTTTGGGAAAGACACAGGTTATGGAGGGCAAATAAGATCAAGGTTTATCTGTGGCAATTAAACACAGACTCCGTTGTTACTGCAGAACAAAAACTTTTATTGTGTGCCATGCACTTGAGCAATATGCACTTGGTCAAGTGCTTTGTTAAACATGACCCTCATGCTGCAAGTGACAGTGCTGGGTCTTCCATGCTGCCCTGAAGGAGAGGGTGCTGGAGCTGGGCTCGTCCCTCCTGGGCCATCCCGCACACCCGGTCTGTGTTGCTGAGTGCTGGACCGAGGCATGGCTCTGTCAGCCTTATCTCAAGTCTGTTATACCTCAGCGGCATCTCCCAGCAGTAGTGACGAGGTCGTGCAGGCTGTCAAATACTTGGGTGTCAGTCACACAGAGCTTGTGGCTGTTTGCATGCTGCCGCCAGTGTATGCGACACTGCTGCAACTTCTCACGGTGCCAGAAGGACAGAACACAGTCCCTAACAAATGTCTCACTCTCCCTGACAAGAAAGGAGCCATCAGGGCCTCCATCCCTGCACAGCACTCTGCCAGCAGCCGCTCAGCAATGTGCCGCCCTCTGTGCCCTGCCCCCAGCTGCTATGGAACCATTTCTGCGCAATGCTGCTCCACGTTGGTGCTCAGCTCCTCTGTGCAGGCCACCTCCCTCGTCTTCTCCTGGTTGGGGGAGCATAAAGCGGGTTCCATGCATCAGTGATGGACTCCTCCATCATTTGGCAATCCGCCGCCTGCTCCTTTGTTGCACACAAACCCATGGTTCCTTGCCACTCACCTCTGCCAAGCCACCTCAGTTTTGGCGAGGTTTGCCAATGGTCTTTATAGCATCTGCTCACATCTATGCCAGGTGTACAAGCCAGACGTCTCATGATAGTGTCAAGAGGATCTGTCTGGCATGAATAGTTAGAATCTTTTGATTTTTCCCTCCATATCTGCTGAACTTGCTGGTGAGTATGAGATGCAGCAGAGCACCTCTCCTCTTCAGTTCTTCTATGGCTTGGTCAAGAAGCTGCCAGCTGTGCTCTCCGGGGATCTCCTGGATGGTGCATGCCCTGCTGTGCTGTCCCTGCAGCACATACTGGATTAGAAAAGGCCCCCAAAGGCAACAAGGGCCTGACAACATGAGGCTCCCATCTGTCTGCAGAGGGCACCTTCCACCTGTTTTCCTGACCAAGAAGCCATTCACTCTGACCTGCTTCCTCTGCCATTCACAGGAAGAGCTCAGTGCACTCTCACATTTCCGTGTCTTCTCACCCATCCATCGTCAAGACTCTGTATGCTCCTTGTGCTACAGTCCAGTTGTGGAAGCCATTTAACCGTGTCCCTGTGGTCCAAACAAGAACACAGGCCTGCAACATTTCTAGCCCAGCTTGTGTTGGTGTTCTACTAGTGTAAAAACACATAAAGAAACAACCTTATGGGGAAGCATCATTAGATTTAGCGTGGCTGTATACTACATCTATTGTACTTGTGTTCAGAAGGTGGCACACAGGCATTAGACCCATTGTGGGGCTTGGAGTTGTCCAAGCAGCATGCACACTCCTAGGCTTTCCTGAAGGCCTATGCTCTATTTGCAGCGACGTGTGAATGTGCTGGAAACCCAAGCTAATTGGCATGATGTCAGGCTGCTTCTGAAGCAATTCACATGAGAACACATAGAAAACTGATGTTTTGTCAGTTGAAGGATAAAGCTGTGTGTTAGCTTTGCAGTGCCTTGATCTCCAGAATGTGCAGCAGAAGGAGAATAGAGAAAGATCTAGGTCTTCTTTTGGGAGCTCAGCCATTTAGTAAAATTCTGCCTGCTCCATGGAGATGGGTGAAAAATACACTTTGAGATGCCATAAATGCAGGGGTTTGTTCTCCTTTAGGATGGTCAAAAATACTGCTAATCCTTCCCTGGCTCTCAGGAAGTATGTGTCTATCTCAGGGATGTCCCACACACTTCACAAGCACTGGCACACATCCAGGAGCACCCCAGGCACCTTGGTCATCAACCAGGGTCTGTGTGTGAGCAACTGACTCCCTGCTGAAGGACCAAGGACTCAGAGCAGGAGCTCACATGCAGGCAACTCCTTGTGCACATCTGAACTCAACCAGAGGAATCCCTGAAACTCCTGTGGGTCCTTGCAAAGCTGAATCTCATTTCAACCATAGGGTTTCCATCTAGGGATGAGATGCCTGCATTGCCTCAGCTGGATCACTGCCTAGCCCAGGGAAGTCCACCCCTCCCTGTCCTCATCCTTTTAGTTACAGCAAGCACTCACTGGTAGGACTAACTGTATGTCTGGAATTAGTCACTGTTCACTGGGATTTTGGTGGCTAATTACACAGATTTCAGAGTACAGTCATGACGCTGTTGTCTTTCAGGAGCTGTTGGCCATGGAGACCCAGGGACATCTCAGGGGAGATCAGTAGGGTGCATAGAAAAGACATCCTCTGCTGCTGAGGTACTCTGGGCTCCTGGGACACAGGGAACTCATATAAAGGGCAGTGCTGCAGAGAGACAACTGTGCCCAGGAGCTGCTCTTCTGCACGGCACAGCAGGGCTGGGGGCATGACATGCAGGTGGAAGAGAGAAGAAGGAAGAGAGCTTACAGGTAGTGAGGTGTGCTAGCAGACTGTGAGCTCACTGGAGGAGCATTTCCCACAGCCCTTGACAAGTTAAGTCTCTGGCTTCAGGTAATGCAGCTGCTTTTACTGGAGGGAGCACTAAAACATGGACATCTCATGGCAGATCAGGCTGCATAAGCTCTGTTTCTTTATCATGGAAACAGGTCTGCTCCAGCTGAGGGCTTCTGTGCTGCAGAGTCAGAGCACAGCCCTGAGGGCTGCGTGTCCCAGGACGGCTGCAGGCTGTGCAGCCATGGCTGCAGCCGGGTGCCCAGGGCTGTCCTGCAGAGCAGGTCCTGCTGTGCCCCAGGGGCTGTGTGCCGGGGCAGGGACTGTGCTGCCTGCCAGGCTCAGCACTCAGCCTGCCTGGGGAGCTGCCCAGGGCGCTGTGGGGAGACGTGTGGGGGGAAGGAGCCCCCCGGCAGGGCAGGGCAGGGCAGGGCAGGGCAGGGCAGGGGCCTTCTGCTGCCACAGCTCCTGCCTGGGGCAGGGGGATCACAGATTCACTCCATGCCAGAGTGTTTCTAAGGGCACTTTTGCAAGAGGAGAGACAAGGCAGGGGTTTTCCTACTCTCATGGGAAGAGAAAGGATTTGAGGAAGAAATCTAAAAGGGGCTGTCAATCTTGAACACGTTCACTTTCAGCCTCTCCTCCCTTGTAGGATAGAACCAAATTTCAATACAGTTGTTTTCTGTTGGCATGAATAATGCACTTATCCTGCAATCAGGCAACTATCTCTAACAGAATTTAAGTGCACACAGGTTGGGATGGGGTGCACTAAGAGCAGAGAAGTTAAGGATATGGGACAGGGAAACAGATGAAAATATCCAGGGAGATAGGATAAGATTAAAAATGAGACAAATGCATAAGCTTCATAATTGCCCTCTGCTTATGGAATGCTGAACTTCATGAAATCAAATTCAAGTAATGGAGGTTAATGAATACTGATCTGAGAGAAAGAAACAAAATAAAGTATAGCAGAAGAAGTGTCTCTGAGAATGGTCTCCTCACTATCTCCTGCACTCTGCACAGGACTCCAGGCCCAGCAGGAACTGCAGATGCCCAACAGCAGCTCCATCAGCCAGTTCCTCCTCCTGGCGTTGGCAGACACGCGGCAGCTGCAGCTCCTGCACTTCTGGCTCTTGCTGGGCATCTACCTGGCTGCCCTCCTGGGCAACGGCCTCATCAGCACAGCCGTAGCCTGCCACCACCGCCTGCACACCCCCATGTACTTCTTCCTGCTCAACCTCGCCCTCCTCGACCTGGGCTGCATCTCCACCACTCTCCCCAAAGCCATGGCCAATGCCCTCTGGGACACCAGGCACATCTCCTACGCTGGATGTGTTGCACAGCTCTTTTTCTTTTTGTTTTTATTCTCAGCAGAGTATTCCATTCTCACCATTATGTCCTATGACCGCTATGTTGCCATCTGCAAGCCCCTGCACTACGGGACCTTGATGGACAGCAGAGCTTGTGCCACCATGGCAGCAGCTGCCTGGGGCACTGGGCTTCTCTATTCCCTTCTGCACACTGCCAATATATTTTCTCTGCCTCTCTGCCATGGCAATGCTGTGAACCAGTTTTTCTGTGAACTTCCACAGATCCTCAAGCTCTCATGCTCAAAATCCTATCTCAGGGAAGTCGGTCTTGTTGTGGTTAGTATCCTTGTCTTATTTGGGTGCTTTGTATTCATTGTTGTGTCCTATGTGCAGATCTTCAAGTCGGTGCTGAGGATGCCCTCTGAGCAGGGACGGCACAAAGCCTTCTCCACGTGCCTCCCTCACCTGACTGTGGTCTCCTTGTTTCTCAGCACCATCTTTTTTGCTTGTCTGAAGCCTTCCTCTATCTCCTCCCCATCCCTGGACCTGGTGGTGGCAGTTCTGTACTCGGTGGTGCCCCCAACAGTGAATCCCCTCATCTACAGCATGAGGAACCGGGAGCTCAGGGATGCAGTGAGGAAAATGATGACATGGACAATTTTCAGCAGAGATAAAATTCTCATTTCTCTTTGCTAATGACTCATAATCTATTATCTTCTTTCATGCTTATATTATAGATTTTTTTATATTAATAAATACACTCCATTTGCTGTTTTACATTTGTATGTGTATCCTGCATTATATATATATATGTAATATATTTACAATTTTTATTAGTTATTATTGTGTTCTTAAACATGCGTCTTTCTCCAGGAGTCTGTATGAATTCAGGGTCAGTGCTGATGCTCTCACAGCCTCTGTTTTATCTCCATATCTGTAGGCAAATTAGATGCCAGCAGACTCTGTGGAGGCTGTGGGAATGCAGCAGGAATGGGGGAGGAGATCTGGAGAAGAGTTGATGTCAGCCATGCCTGTACACTCTTCGTGCATTTAGAGAGCTCCATTGTCATTCCAAGCATTTTGCATCCACGGAATTCCAGGAAAGGGCTTAGCAACTCTCATGTCTGTCCATCTGGGTCTGCTTCCCACCCTGACCAGCATGGCCAGCACAGATACCATCAAAGGCCAAACAAATCATGGGAGGATGGAGTCTGATGGGAGTTGATCTGAGTATTACTTCTCCCTGTAGAGGCAAGCATAACCAGGAGCTCTTGAGCCATACAGGAAAGACAGGGAACTATTGGAGAGGGTTCATAGGACAGACACGAAGATGATCAGGGGACTGGAGCACCTCCCCTACGAAGACAGGCTAAGGGAGCTGCGCTTGTTCAGCCTGGAGAAAAGAAGGCTGCAGGGTGACCTCATTACAGCATTTCACAACCTAAAGGGAGCCTACAAACAGGAGGAGAATCAACTCTTTGGAAGGCTAGATAACTGGAAGACAAGGGGAAATAGTTTGTGAGGGAAGATTTAGGTTGGATGTAAGGGGCAAGTTCTTGACAGAGAGAGCGGTAAGGTGCTGGAACAGCTGCCCAGAGAGGCTGTGGATGCCCCGTCCATCCCTGGAGGTGTTCAAGGCCAGGTTGGATAGGACCCTGGGCAGACTGGTCTAGCATTAAATGGGGGAGGTTGGTGGCCCTGCCTGTGGCAGGGGGGTTGGAGATTCATGATCCTTGAGGTCCCTTCCAATCCTGGCCATTCTGTGATTCTGTGATTCTATGATTCTGTGATTCTGTGATTCTGTGACCGTGCTGCTGTTCCTCAGTCCCTGTCCCCAGCACATGTCCCATGTTTGGGCTGGCCATCAGCCCAAAGATAACCCTTAGACAGGCTTGTGGCTGCTGGGTGGCAGCTGGAGCATCGTGATCCGGTTGTGAGAGTGGTCAGAATGAGCCCTCTGCTTGGTACTTTGCAGGGCTGCAGCTTCTGGGAGCCCACGAAAGCTAGGAGCAGGCAGAGGAGATTCTGAGCCTTTGTTGACCACCCCATGCTCATGGGGCCCTTAAGCAGACTGGCTTGTGGCTAAGATAGAATCATAGGAGCATGACGGAATCATAGAATGTCTTAGACTAGGCAGAATCTTAAAAATCATCTAGTTCCTAGCCCTCCTTCATGGGCAGGATTTCCAACATCAGCTCTAAGTCAGTCTGCGCAGGGCTCCATCCATCCAGGCCTTGAATGCCTCCAGGGATGGGGCATCCACAACTTCCAGGCACCCTAGGCTTGGGCCTCTCCAACCTCTGAGTAAAAAAATGTTTTTCCTAACATTTAACCTGGATCTCTTTTCTTTTAGTGTAAGGTCATTTTCCCTTATCCAGTCACTATCAGACCATGTAAAATGTTGGTCCCCTCGTGCTCACCAGCTCCCTTCAAGTAGTGGAAAGCCACAATCAAGTTTTCTCTACAGCCTTCTCTTCTCCAACTTAAACAGACCCAAATCCCTCAACTTTTCTTCATAGTAAAGGAGCCCCAGTCCTTTGATCATCTTCTGGCCCTCCTCTGTACCTGCTCCAACATCTCCTCATCCTTTCTGTACCAGGGGCCCCAGGCCTGGATGCAGTACTCCAGATGGGGCCTTACAAGGGCTGAGCAGAGGGGGACAATCCCCTCCCTCTCCCTGCTGTCATCACTCTTTTGATGCTGTTTGGCCTTCCAGGCTGTAGGAGCACACTACTGATTCATGCCCAATTTTTTGTCCATCAGGACCCCTAAGTCTTTCTCAATAGAACTGCTCTTGATGTGTTCTTCTCCCACTCTGAACTCATATCTGGGATTGCCTCAACCCAAGTGCAACACCTTTCACATGACCTTGCTAAATCTTACCAGGTTCTCTTGTGCCCACCTTTCAAACTTTCCAGGTCCCTCTGGTTGGCAATTTTCCCATTCACTGTGTCATGGTTTTATGATTTTTTTTGTTTTTTGTTTTTTCCAGGTTTCAGCATTCCACATCAAAACATCATGTGGTATATGGGGCATTAAAGTGTTAATGCCCCAATCCCAGGTACCCAACCCTGTACATGACAGAAGTCACGGGATCTGGCCCTTCCGGGTGGGGGGCGCTCTCTGGCTGCCTTGCAGTGGGTGCTGGAGGTGCTTTCCTGGCCGTTCTGAGCTCTTCAGTTTTGACTCAGTCCCGGGAACTCTCTCTCTCTCTCTCTCTCATCTTGTCTGATTTATTAATCTCAATTTCAATTAAATTGTATTATATTGTGTTATATTGTATTCCAGTATTGTAGTAAAGTAAGTTTTCCTCTGTAGATTGTTGCCACTGTTCTTTTCCTCCCTTCCTTCCTTCCCATTTTGTGGGGCTGAGGTGGGGGGGAAGGGCAGATGAATACTGCCCCCCTGTCATGAGCATAGATTGATCTAGTCAACTCTATGACATATTTTGGTGGAGAATGCGGGCAATAGCTGCTTTTTAGCTTTTAGAATGGATCTCTTTTTCTCTCTGCTCTTCGAGAGCTCCATTAAGGAGCATTATCAGTAGTTCAGGTTTCTGTTTTGGAAAACCTGACCTTGAAAGACCAGGCGTACTGTGGGATATTTGTAAACTTTGAGCACTGCTTAGTCTGAGTAGTGTCTTTTTCTTTTTTTTCCCTCCTCTTGTTAGCTTCAATTCATTAACCCCTTTTTAGCAAGCACCAGCGATGAACCCACTCGTTATTGTGGGGGTGCTGTGTAAAGGATTACAAGCAATGGTGTTACTCACAACCTACTGGCCAATAATCAATCTCATAGTTACTTGTTGTGGAATTGTGTTCATATATAGCTACCTAATGGCACTGATGGAGACACCTGTATGGTACCTATATGCAATGTGGTATGATTTGAATTTTGACATTTACATCCCAGACGGAATGGCTAATTTTACAAATAACTACATCCCAAATGGAGCAGCTAATCTTACAAACAGCACGATGTTCAGACCAGTCTCCAGGCTTTCTTCTTGGTTTCTCACACGATTTTCAAATCTTGAATTAATGTTCATGTTGGTGTGTCATTAATTACCCTGATTGTATTCCAACGTACTCATAATAAGGGGAAGGAGTCTCCTCCAAAACTAGAGAATGATGACTGGCAGGGAATGTAGAGAGATTTAGGAAAGATCTTACAAGCATGGGGACCCGCAGTGTCATGGGATTTTACTCTTGAACACCTGTGGGATCCTGAGAAACTCAGCCAGTATTTGAGTCAGGGACGATGCGGCTTACATAAATCTAAGGAGGTACAACTTATTTGGGGTTTGGCTTGTGCTTACTGTGCCCTATATAACACCATTCTGGAGAGAGAGAGTTTCCGAGCTGAGGTTCAAGCCAAAGGGGAAAATCTCCAAGTCAAATCTGATCAATTACAGGAGACACCAGTAACAATACCAGTTGCTCCTTTGGAAGGCAAGAAATGGAAATGAGTGTCTTCGCATCTAGAACGAAAAAGAGAAGAGGAGGAGGAGGAGGTGGAGGAAGATCCAGGCGAGGGGCCCTCCTCAGAACCACCACCATCGTGAAAGGCAAAAGGAAAAACTAAGAGACATGCAGAGAGAGAGTGATGAAGAGGAAGTCTCTATTACTACTCGCCCCCCTCTAAAGATGACTGAAATCCAAGGTTCAAGAAAGGAGTTTACATGGCGCCCGAATGAAACTCTCGTTCCCTCGTTGGTTTTCTGTTGGGACAGTGGGGCCCATAGCTTGTCTCTAGATAGTAATGAAGCTCACCAACTAGGCACCATTGACGGAGATCCAGCTATTGACAGAGGAATTAGTCAATTTCTGGATGAGGCTGCCACCCTCTGGGAATGAATGTTAATAGCTGTGAAGGAAAAATATTCCTTCAAAAATGGCTTGAAGATTGCGATGAAAAAATGGGATACAGTTGAAAAGGGTATCCAGTATTTGAGGGAAATAGCTGTGGTGGAAATGTTGTATGACCCTAACTTTGTTCCTAACCACCCACACCAAAACCGCGACCCTGAAAAAAAACATAAAACCATGACACAGCTGTGTCACACTGTGTCAGTTTGCTGTCAACAGCAAATGTGCTGGGGGTGCACTTAATCCTTAATCTTAAGGATTAAGGATTAATCTTTAATCCTCAATCCTTAATGTCTAAGTCATTAATAAACATGTTGAAGAGCACCTGTCTCAAGACAGCCCCCTGGGGGACACCAACTATGACCATTCTCCGTCTGGACATAGAACCATTGAAAACAACCCTCAGTGTGCGACCATCCAACCAATTCTATACTCACCAAGTATTCCAGCCTTCAGTCCTCCATATCTCTCCAATTTAGAGATAAGGATGTGGTGTGGGACCATGCCAAAGGTCTTGCACAAGTCTAGTTAGAAGACATCAGCCCTTCCTTTGTCCACCAATATTGTCTGTCCATCAGAGAAGGCCACCACATTGGTCAGGCATGATCTGTCCTCGGTGAAGCTGTGCTGACTGTCTCAGATCACCTCCTCATCATGCATCTGCCTTAACATAGATTCCAGGAATCTGCTCAATGATCTTTCCAGATACAGGTACGAGGCTCACTGGCCTATAGTTCCCCAAGCCTTTCTTTCTTCCTTCTTTTCTTGAATATGAGAGGGATGATTCCCTCTTTCCAGTTACCAGGGACTTCATCTGAGAGCCATGATTTTTCAGACATGATGCAGAGCGGCTTGGCAACCACATCAGACTGTTCCTTCAGAGCCCTGGGATGCACACGGGCATGGATTGATCTAGTCAACTCCGTGACACAACAATTCTGCAAGAATTCCAAAATTCTGATTAAAGGTCTGAGCTTTCAGGCACTGTCCTGAGGAGATCTCCTGTCAGGATGCAAATGCGATGATGCGAGCCAGCTGTGTCGCAGAAGTGCTCACTACCTGTCCCTGCCTGTGATCACTAGGCAGTCACACAGCAGCACTGTCACCAACCTACAGAAGCAGTCAGGCCTTATACCAACACGAGAGCTAGGGAGAGCGTGGAATGGGACAAGAAGCAGCATTGTGTGGATCAAGTGCTGATGTACCTAGTAATGCTACTGTGATGAGACTTCTTTCTTTTGCACCTTGCACATAAGCACTGCCCGTGCAGATTCAGAGAAGGTCTTGGAAGAAGAATGTTAGACAAAAATTCTGTGCAGAGTCCTTCTACTTTAATTAAATTCACAGAAAAATTGGTGCCTATTTACTGTTTCTGAGCTACACAGGAGATGTGTACAATAAATTGGGAATGAGATGAATAGTGACATTTCAGTGGGAAACAACAAAAGAAATAAAAAAATAAAGAAAAAGTCCAATAAAAATAATGAGCCAACAAACAAACAAACAAACAACAACAAAAAAAAAAAAACACAAAGAGGAGATTGGTTGATCCTGTAATAATTTACAGGTCATAGTCACAAAAAATGGGCAACTTATTGCATCTGAAAAAAAATCTAGTCATCAGTTTCCATAGCGTCCTTGAACCCTTGGTTCCTCAAGCTGTAAATGATAGGGTTCAGTGTTGGAGGCACCACCGAGTACAGAAATGACACCACCAGGTCCAGGGATGGGGAGGAAAAGGAGGGGGGTTTCAAGTAGGCAAATGTACCAGTGCTGACTAACAGGCAGATGACAGCCAAATGAGGGAGGCACGTGGAAAATGTTTTATGCCGTCCCTGCTTAGAGGGCATCCTCAGCACAGCCCTGAAGATCTGCACATAGGACATAACAGCACTCAGACACTACAGAAATACTGAATGCAAGTACCCCAAATTCCTTGAGGTAGGAGTTTGAGCAGGAGAGATTGAGGATCTGGGGGATTTCACAGAAAAACTGGTTCAAATAATTACCATGGTAGAAAGGCAATGCAAGTGTATTAACAGTGTGTAGCAGAGCAAAGAGAATCCCACTGCCCCAGGCAGCTGCTGCCATGGTGGCACAAGCTCTGCTGTCCATCAAGGTTCCGTAGTGCAGGGGCTTGCAGATGGCAACATAGCGGTCATAGGACATGATGGTGAGGATGGAATACTCTGCTGAAAACAGAAACAAAAAGAAAAAGACCTGTGCAGCACATGCTGAGTAGGAGATGTGCCTGGTGTCCCAGAGGGCATTGGCCATGGCTTTGGGGAGAGTGGTGGAGATGCAGCCCAGGTCGAGGAGGGCGAGGTTGAGCAGGAAGAAGTACATGGGGGTGTGCAGGCGGTGGTGGCAGGCTACGGCTGTGCTGATGAGGCCGTTGCCCAGGAGGGCAGCCAGGTAGATGCCCAGCAAGAGCCAGAAGTGCAGGAGCTGCAGCTGCCGCGTGTCTGCCAACGCCAGGAGGAGGAACTGGCTGATGGAGCTGCTGTTGGGCATCTGCAGTTCCTGCTGGGCCTGGAGTCCTGTGCAGAGTGCAGGAGATAGTGAGGAGACCATTCTCAGAGACACTTCTTCTACTATACTTTATTTTGTTTCTTTCTCTCAGATCAGTATTCATTAACCTCCATTACTTGAATTTGATTTCATGAAGTTCAGCATTTCATAAGCCAACACCAGGAGGAGGAACTCGCTGATGGAGCTGCTTTTGGACTTTTGGTTCTTCTGGGCATCAGGACCGTTGAAAGAGTAAAAACGTCAAGTCTTTGTTTGTGCAGAGTGTTTATTCAGCTCCATGATGTGATCCACATTTAATGAGGTTGAGTTTGGCATGAGGGTTTCTGCACTTTTTATCTCAATGAACCAGACTTGTCCCTATGGGTACATGGGAATGTGATGATGGTGTGGGGTCAGGCTTTCTTCTCAGAATGTATCAGCTAACATCGCTTCTAATGCAAAAGTGCTGGTTGGCATCTGAACCTCAGTGCCAAAAAATATGTGGATCAAATATAGAAGTTCAAGGGATTGCTTTCTCCAACAAACTGTCATACTGTTATGCAGGACAGCCCTTGGCACCCAGCTGCAGCCCCATTTGCACAGCCTGCAGCCATCCTGGGGCACGCAGCACTCTTTCTCTGTTCATCTGCTGCACATTCCGGAGCTCAAGGCAGTAACAGAGCTAACACACATCTCTATTCTTCATCTGAAGAAACATCAGTTTTCTATGATCTCACACATGAATGGCATCAGAAGCAGCTTAGTGTCAGGCCAGTTCTCTGGGCTGTCCAGCACACTCACATGTAGCAGCAAATGCAGCACAGGGCCCTCAGGAAAGCCATGCCCCAGGAGTGTCCGTGCTGACTGCATAACCCTGTGCTCCACAATGTGTCTAATACCTGTGTGCCACCTTCTGAACACAAATACCATAAATGTGCTGTACAGCCACTCTGAATCTAATGATGCTTCCCAATTAGGATGTTTACTTATGTGTTTTTATGCTAATGAGAACACAAACACATACTGAGTCACAAATCGTACATTGTGCATGCCTGAGCTCTTGTTTGGACCACAGGGATGTGGTTAAATGGCTTCCACAACTGGATTGTAGAACAAGGGGGATACAGTCTTTACAATGGGTGGGCGAGGATCTCAGTGTTTTTTTGAGATACCTGTTCCACAGCTGTCCCATGCCTCACTCCACGATTGTTGGAATGCAAGAAATGTATTCATATGTAATGTAAATCTCTCTTTTAGTTTATTGTCATTCTTCCATGTCCTATTCTTTGGAAATCAGGAAAAAAGTTAGTCTTCAACTTTTTTTTATATGAACAAGAGCATGGCTAGGAGATGGAGGGAAGGCATTATCCAGAATAGTGCCTCCTCATTTGAGATCCCCACACAAGTAATACGACAGCAAGCTGGAGTGGGTTTGGGAAGGCTCAGGTCAAATGATTCAGGCTGGAACACTTCACCTGCGGAGAGAGGCTGAGGGAGCTGCGCTTGTCCAGCCTGGAGAAGGGAAGCATGAAGGGATCTCAGTGCAGCCTGCCAGAACCTATGAGGAGGTGATGGAGAGCACAGAGCCGGGTCCTTCCCTATGGTGCATGTGGGAGATAACAGAGAATGTGTGGGAAGTGAGAGAGGAGAGGTTCAGCCTGTGCATCAGAAAAGCACCATTTTCACCACAAGTTGATCCAAGAATTAGTGCAGGTCACCCAGTGATGCTCTGCAGTGCCTACCCATGGAGGTTTGCAAAATCCATCAGGAGTAAATACTGAACAACTTGATTTGTCCCTCTTTCTGACGGGTTGCACTGAAGACATCCTCCAGGTTCCCTTCCAGCCTGGGTTCTCTTGTGATCCTATGTCCTCAAGGCCTTTTACTGATGGGAAGAGAGCAGATGTTCACAGAGCGTGAAGAGTCCTGTGCTGCACGTACGTGATCATCTAAAACAAGATCGGAGAAAAATGAGAACTCAGTACCACAGTGTGACTCAGTCAGAGCAAAGACTGAGAGATGTCATGCACAGGTCGGGGCAGGGAAATCTTGTGGACACCAAGATCTGTGCAAGACACAAAAGGATCTTCTCTCATTTGTGAAGCTGTAAGTCTGAAAGATGTTCACTAATGGCAATGAAATTGAAAGAATGGTTTGAAGACAAAGATAGAAGTCAATAAAAACACACTAACACACTTCTCAACTGCTAATCATCTCATGACTCCTCACTATTTTTAGGTAGAAAACACTAGACTCTGGGTGATTTTGTGTCTTCTTCTGTTTTTAGTTTTTCTTAAATACAATATTTACCAGAACTGTGTCAGCGGGACACAGATGCCTTCAGGTACAGGAACAGACAGTGGTGCCACTGCCAATGCCCTGTGACCAATGCCCAGCGTCCACCGCTGCTCCACCCTGCTGCGTATTTGATGTCCCTCATCCTGCAGGTGTCTCCAGCTCTCCTAAATCAATGACCATGGTTCAGGCCATGTCTTCAGCAGGCCCTTTTTATCTGGACACATGCTCTTCCCACTGCTCTCCAGATTTCCCCATTCCTTGCTCTTTGTTCTCTCAGATTCCTCCCAAATATATGGATGATCTGTCACCTTTAGGGAGATTATTGGAAGTTGCTCCACCGCTCCGAAGTCTGATGGACTCTTTCCTCAACTCCTTAACCATGATTATATCTATCTCTTCATCTCTCTGTCTAACTTATTTATTGTACAAATATTCCAGTGAAAGACAAATCTTGTTAGATGCAGCTTGAACAAGGCATGCAGTTGCTCACTGTGTTTTACTGCTCATTCAATTGCATCACATTTCCTTCTGTTTGTTGGAAAAAAAAATAAAAATAAAAAAAATTAAAAAAAGGAAAAAAAGAAATCTTTCCTGCCCATGTGCATCTGGTTCTCTGAGGAAAGCAGGGGGAGTTGGTGCATAGAATTTTTAACACTGGGCAGATGACAGCAGAGGAGAAGAGTGATGTGAGGAAAAGTGATGCAAGTCCCATGGGGCCAATGGGAGTAGAAAAGGGGTGGGGAGGTGGAGGAGGACATTTTTACACACAGTGAAAGAGCAAAGCTCATTAGGGTACATCCTGGATCAATATAAATTGCCAGGTGCTGCTTTAACTTCTTGTTTACACCTGATTACATAGAAATGAATAACTGGACTTTGTAAATGCCCATCAGTCTCTTCCTCTTTAAGCTCTCTCCAGATATCTCTCCAGTTATCTATACAAGTTCTCAACACCTGAAGAAGATGACAGGAAGGCACAAGGCACAGGAGGCTTCTATGGGTTGTAATGGGCCCCAGGGGGCATTTGCTGCTCAGTCCATCAACCTCCAGTGCAGAGAGAAGAGAAGATTGCACAAAGTGCTCAAGGAGACCAAGTCAGAAGTAACAGTGAAGTTTCTAGGAGTATTAATGGGCCCCACTGAGGGCCATTCACAAGCAAGCTTCCCCTGGGACTTGTTAGAGCAGAGAATTGGAAGCCATGATTGCAGGCAGACCAAGGCACTGGGATGGTGGCTGTGATGCTGAGAAAAGCCTCCTTTGTCTTATGGAGCAGAAAGGCCAAGCCCTGATCCCCAGAGCCTTGGCAGGGAGATCCTGTCCCTCATGCTGGCTCAGGGCCTTTCCTTCCTGGGGCAGTGGGATGGAGGTCTGTGTGATGTCAAATGAAAGAGAAGGGGACAGCAGCTGCCAGACTCTGTATGGGGTGCAAGGATGCCGTGAGGCCCAAGTCCCATGTGGGCAGTGTGTTTCATCCCAGGATGTGGGATGTGAGAAAGGACCACTCTGAACAAGCAGTCAATCCCAGTGAAACTTTGATCAGTGCTGCGCACATGCTGGATGCAGTGGGGATATTGCCACCTAGCTTCCATACCAGAAGGCAAGAAATGCACATGCTTAAAGAGCAGGCTGCTTACATATGCATTAGATGTCCAAAGAATAGGCTGGTTTATTATTTTGTGACTCACTGAGTCACAAAAATGACTCTACACCAGGTTTGCACACTCTTTACTTTGAGTTATGCTTATGCAACTCTGGGTGCACTCGAACCCAACTCAATTTTACTCACATTTTACACCACATTTACTAACACTTTACTTCGGCTTTACTCACACTTCATTTTTGAGTGTGTTTCACTTGCACTTTAATCAAGGTTTACTCAAATTGCTCTTCAACCTTACACACACTTTACACAGGGCTTACTCACACTTTTCTCAAGGTTTTACAGACACTCTATTCCTGGTGTGAACACTCTGTCATCCAGGCCTATCCACACTTTAATACAGGTAGACTCACACCTTACTGTGGGTTTTCCTCAAACTTTACTCCACATTTACCAACACTTTGCTCTTGACCAGGCCAAACTTTGCTCTGGGAGTTTCTCACACTTGACTCCAAGTTTACTCACAATGGACTCCTAGTGTATTCACGATTTTCTCCAGGTTTTACTCACATTTTGCACCAGACATGCACATTCTTCACTCTGAGTTTAGTCTTACTCTACTCTGGGCAGATTCACACTTTACTCTGGCTTTTACTCACACTTTACTCTGGGTTTATGAACACTGTACTCTGGGTTTACTCATACTTCTGTTTTGACTGTGTTCCACTCACATTTTACTCAAGGATTCCTCAAACTTTTCTTCAACATTACTCACACTTTGCTCCTGGTTTACTCACACTTTTCTCTGGGCTTTACTGGCACCCTACCCTGGGTGTGTGCACTCTCTCTTCAGGCCTACCCACACTTTACTCCGGGATTGCCTCACACTTGATTCTGAGTTTACTCACACTTCACTCCATGTTTCCTATAGGAAAGAAAGAAGATTTCAAAGGCACCCAAGAAAAATGTTTTCTGATTTTACAAGGTGCATCTTGTTGCTTTTGGAGCACCATTGTCCAACTGATGTTGATTGAGGGTGTCTCCTAAGGAAATCTGCATAGGCAGGAGAAGCAATTGCTTGAGGTCTGACACAGTACAGACAACCTGACTGCTCACCTCCCCAGGCCTGACGTGTCTGCTGTATGCCAGCTGGCACTTGCATCACTTTTCCCTACACCAGAATTCTCCACTGCAGTCTGCAGCTGGATGGTACAGTTCCTTTACACCATTCCTTTACCTGCTTCCCTAAGAGAACTGTCTGCACACAGGCACAGGATGTTGCTTCCTGCTTTAAAACAAACAACAGTAAAGCACAATACAATTTGCCTAAAAAGAGAACACACTCCTCAGCCATATCCCACCAGTGTGGTTCACCTTCCCACTAGGACAAGTACTTTACATCAGTAGACAGGAAATGATAATTATTAATGGGGAAAAATGAAAAGGAGTAAAGCTCCACTGTGTGATCACAAGCATCCCATGCCATCTCCAAGGGCCCCAGAGATCGTGTCTGGGACAGGCAGCTTTCCAAGAGGACCTGCAGGAGAGCAGAGCCCTCTGGAAGCTGCAGATGGAACTTGGGAAGAAGGTCTCAGGGCAGTACACTGCCAATGTTGTTTTTGTCCCTGCAGCTGCAGCCCAACCCAGCACACTCAATGCCCCCAGACAAGTCACTGGATTCCTGGGGGTGACCCAGTGCTGAAATGGCCACTGGGAAGCCAAGAAACTCTGATTTCTTCTCAGTGAACACAAACATCCATGAACCATTTTGGGTCATCACTGTCAGACTCTCTCTACTGCTGAGTCCCTCTCCATCTGTCCTGCTAGCTCAGCAGCACCACTGCAGAGCCCTCATTTGCCTGTGGGTCCCCCAGCTTCCCCTGTTGGAGTGGGTCCAGAGGAGGGCACTAAGATGATCAGAAGGCTGGAGCAGCTCTGCTAGGAAGAAAAGTTGAGGGAACTGGACTTGCTTAGTTTGTGGAAGAGAAGATTCTGAGGAAACTTCATTGTGCCCTTCCAGTACTTCAAGGGAATGTATAAAGAGGAGGGGGAATGGCTGTTTAGCACAGTGGCTGGTGATAGAACAAGCGGGAGCGGTTTTAAACTGAGGCTGGGGAGGTTTAGGCTAGATATTAAAAGGAGGTTTTTCACCCAGAGGGTAGTAAAGCCCTGGGACAGGTTGCCCACATAAGTTGTGGATGCCCCATCCCTGGAGGTTTTCAAGGCCAGGCTGGAAATGAGAGGCTCTGGGCAGCCTGCTCTGGTGGTTGGTGACCCTGCCTGTATCAGTGCGGTTGAAACTAGATGATCTTTATAGTCCTTTTCAGTACAGGCCATTCAATATTTCTAAGACAACATAGACATGTTTCAGAAAAAACTGAGTCATTTGTTCAGGCAGATGAGAAGACGATCCCTACTGAAATTTGCCCATGACATTTTCCTCACTGCATCCTTGAGCTCCTGGTTCCGCATGCTGTAGATGAGGGGGTTTAATGATGGAGGCACCACCGAGTACAGAAATGAAACCACCAGGTCCAAGGATGGGGAGGAGAAAGATGGGGGCTTCATGTAGGCCAAAAAGTCAGTGCTGACTAACAGGGAGAGCACAGCCAGGTGAGGGAGGCACGTGGAGAAGGCTTTGTGTCGTCCCTGCTCAGAAGGCATCCTCAGCACAGCCCTGAAGATCTGCATATAGGACACAACAATGAAAACAAAACACGCAAATACGGCAAGAACACTAAGCACAATGAAACCAATTTCCCTGAGGTAGTCTGATTCAGAGCAGGAGAGCTTGAGGATGTGGGGGATTTCACAGAAGAACTGATCCACAGCATTGCCTCGGCACAGTGGCTGAGAAAATGTACTGATAGTGTGCAGCAGAGCATGGAGAAGCCCAGTGCCCCAGGCAGCTGCTGCCATGGTGGCACAAGCTCTGCTGTCCATCAAGGTCCCGTAGTGCAGGGGCTTGCAGATGGCAACATAGCGGTCATAGGACATGATGGTGAGGATGGAATACTCTGCTGACATCAGAAAGACAAACAGAAAGACCTGTGCAGCACATCCAGCGTAGGAGATGTGCCTGGTGTCCCAGAGGGCATTGGCCATGGCTTTGGGGAGAGTGGTGGAGATGCAGCCCAGGTCGAGGAGGGCGAGGTTGAGCAGGAAGAAGTACATGGGGCTGTGCAGGCGGTGGTGGCAGGCTACGGCTGTGCTGATGAGGCCGTTGCCCAGGAGGGCAGCCAGGTAGATGCCCAGCAAGAGCCAGAAGTGCAGGAGCTGCAGCTGCCGCGTGTCTGCCAACGCCAGGAGGAGGAACTGGCTGATGGAGCTGCTGTTGGGCATCTGCAGTTCCTGGGCATGGAGTCCTGAGCAGAGTGCAGGAGATAATGACAAAACAAGACCTTTTTCAGAGACTCTCCTCCCACCATACTATAACAGTTTTTCTTTCTCTTAGGACAGGGTTCATTTAACTCCATAACTTGAATTTACATGAGCTTCACCACCCCTTGAGAAGTCAAAGATGAAGGAGCTCTTGCTTTCCTCTCATTGCCTAATCATATCCCAGCCTCCTGGATACTTTCTTCCTATGACATATTTCCATTCATGTATCTTTTGTCTGTCTGCACTCAGAGTGCCCATTCCTACCTCTGTGCACTTGAATTTCTACTAGAGAAAGCTGCCTGTTTGCTGGACAAGTGCATTATTCATGTCTGCAGAGAAGCATGGAAATTTCAGCTGGTGCAATCCTTTGGGAGAAGAGGGGCTGAAAGCACATGAGGAGTTTGTGCATGTAACTGCAGACTGAGAAACGTACAGTTCAGGACTCTTATAGCTGTGTTCATATTTCACATCTCCTTTCAGATTTCTGCCTCCAACTCATTCTCCTTCCCTAAGGACAGGTATGGGAAAATCCCTGCCTTGTCTCTCCTCTTGCAAAGTGCCCTTGGAGACACTCTGGGAGCGCTGAAGCTGTGATCCCCATGCCCCCAGCAGCAGAAGGCTCCTGCCCTGCCCTGCCCTGCCCTGCCCTGCCCTGCCCTGCCCTGCCGAGGGGCTCCTTCCCCCCACACATCTCCCCGCAGCGCCCTGGGCAGCTCCCCAGGCAGGCTGAGCACCGAGCCTGGCAGGCGGCAGAGTCACAGCCTGCAGTGAGACTGACCTTGTCAGAGGCTGCCAGCGATGCTCCTCCAGTGAGCTCACAGCCTGCTCACACCATACACATCCTACAAGCTCTCTCTCCTTTCTCTGCTCTCCTCCTGTCACCTGCAGGCTGTGCTGTGTAGAAGAGCTGCTCCTGGGCACAGCTGTCTCTCTGCAGCACTGCCCACTTTTATGAGCTCCCTGTGTCCCAGCAGCCCGGCCCAGCTCTCCAGCAGAAGATGTCATTTTCTCTTCCTCACTGCTCTCCCTGGGGATGTCCTTAGGTCTCTGCATTGGCAGCTCCTGATAGACAACAGGGTCATCTCTGCACAACGTACTTTGAAGTCAGATGAATTAATCACCAGTACACAGACTGATTCCTGCAGCATTTTTTGTCCTAGCAGATTGTGTGTGCCTAGCAAAGCTGCAAATGCCCCATCTGGTGTCATGGTTTTACGATCCTTGTTATTGGTACTCCACATCATAACATCATGTAAAGCACAGGGAATTAAGGAGTAAATACTGCAGGTCTGTGGACGGACAACTTTCTGGATCCCTGGCTCTCAGGAGAGAAGAACTGCATACCCAGAGGACTCTGAGTTCAGAGGGGAAGATCAGCCATGGCAGGAAGTCCCAGGATCTCTCCCTTGCTCGCTGCCCTGCAGTGTGTGGCTTCGCTCCCCAGCCGTGCGACTGCAGTTCAAAGCAAGGCTTTTGGTTTCAGATGCTCGCTCTCTCATTTTATATGATTTATTACCCTAAATTTCAATTTTAGTTTATAATATTGTGTTATCTTTTATCTTGCATTCCAATACCATATTTAGTAAAATTACGTTTCCTCCTTTAGATTGTTGCCGCTGATTTGTTATTATTATTGTTGTTGTTATTGTTATTATCATTCATACTTTAATTTTTGACCAGTAGGACTGCAGGCCTGCTGCCCTCTGTCAGGGGCACAGATTGCTCTAGATAACTCCGTGACAAGGCAACACACTCAGTCATATGGTCTGCTTTTAGGGCAGATGTGTGGAGCCAAAAGTTGGACTTAATGATCCTTATGGGTCCCTTCCATTGCGGGATATGCCAGGATTCTATGATAGCAGGTACAAGCACAGTGATGTTGAAGTCACTGTGCTGTCACAGTGGATAGGAGTTCAGCAATGCCACAGTGGTGTATCAGAAATGCGGAGAGCAGTGATGTCAGAATTACTGAGTTGTGGCAGTGGTCAGTATTACAGTGATGTCAGAGTCACTGCACTGTAAAGGAGAGACAAACTCAGTGATTTCAGCTCCACTGTGCTGTCACAGCTGATATGAGCACAGTGGGGTTGCAGTTGTTGTTCTGTGACAGTGGGAAGGAACATCATAATGTCAGGGTCACTGTGCTGTCACAGTGGGAAGGAGCAGAGTGATGGCAGATCCACTGTTCTGTCACAGCAGGCAGCAGTGCAGTGATGGTGCATCAATACAGATTAGAATCATAGAATCACAGAATCATAACATTGCATGGTCAGAAATGTCCTGTAAGATCATCGAGTCCAACCGTCCTCCCATCATCATTACTACCACAAGCACTAAACCAGATCTCACAGCTCCTCGTCCTGACATCTGTTGAACGCTGCCAGGGACGGAGCCTCCGCAACCTCCTGAGCAGCCATTGCAGTGCCTGACCACTCTCTGAGAGAACAAGTTCTTCCTTATGTCTAAGCTAAAGCTCCTCTGGTACAACTTGTGGCCACTTCCTCGGGTCCTGTTTGTTGCCTGGCAGAAGAGGCCAAACCCCTCCTCATCACAGCCTGCCTTTAGGATGTGGGAGAGTGCAAGGAGGTCTCCCCTGAGCCTCGTCTTCTCCAGTCTGAACAATCCCAGCTCTCTCAGCTACTCCTCATAAGACCTGTGCTCCAGACCCCTCACCAGCTTTGTTGCCCTTCTCTGGACAAGTTTCAGGGTCTTTCTTGTAGTGAGGGGCCCAAAACTGAACACAGTACTTGAGGTGTGACCTCACCAGTGCTGAGTACAGGGGGGTGATGTCCTCCCAGCTCCTGCTGGCCACACTATTTCTAATGCAGGCCAGGATGCCGTTTTCCCTAACGGCCACCTGGGCATGCTGTCTGCTCACATTCAGCCAAGCATCAACCAACACCCCCAGGTCCCTTTGCTCTTCACAGTCATCCAGCCACTCATCCCCAAGCCTGCAGTGCTGCATGGGTTTATTGTGGAAAAAGTGCAGGATGTGAAAGGAGCTCTGCATGTGGGTTAGTATCACACGTGGCATCGTCAGAGCCAAACTTCCCAGTGAGGAAGTGGTGCCTTCACCTCGGCCCTGAGAGATCTGAAGTTCCAAGTTTCATTGAGATTGACTGCTTGTTCAGAGTGGTCTTTCTCACATCCCACATCCTGGGATGAGACACACTGCCCACATGGGACTTGGGCCTCATGGCATCCTTGCACCCTATGCAGAGTCTGGGAGCTGCTGTCCCCTTCTCTTTCAGGAAGGGCCCTGAGCCAGCATGAGGGACAGCATCTCCCTGCCAAGGCTCTGGGGATCAGGGCTTGGCCTTTCTGCTCCATAAGACAAAGGAGGCTTTTCTCAGCATCACAGCCACCATCCCAGTGCCTTGGTCTGCCTGCAATCATGGCTTCCAATTCTCTGCTCTAACGAGTCCCTGGGGAAGCTTGCTTGTGAATGGCCCTCAGAGGGGCCCATTAATACTCCAAGAAACTTCACTGTTACTTCTGACTTTGTCTCCTTGAGCACTTTGTGCAATCTTCTCTTCTCTCTGCACTGGAGGTTGATGGACTCAGCAGCAAATGCCCCCTGGGGCCCATTACAACCCACAGAAGCCTCCTGTGCCTTGTGCCTTCCTGTCCTTTTTTTATGTGTTGAGAACTTGCACAGCAAACTGGAGAGGTGTCTGGAGTGACCTTAATGAGGAAGAATCCAACCGACATTCATTTGCTATTTATATATAGTTGTGTTTAATCAAGGATTTTAATCAGCACTTGGCAACTGATATTGATCCAGGATGTTCCCTTATGAACTTTTCTCGGTCACTGTGTGCACAAAATTACTCCTCAACATCCCCACCTCATTTCTACTCCCGTTGGCCCCATGGGACTTGCATTAGTTTTCCTACCATCACTCTTCTCCTCTGCAGTCATCTGCTCAGTTTTAAACACCCTTTGCACCAACTCCCCCCAGCTTTCCTCAGAGAATCAGCTGCACATGGGCAATGAAAGATTGCTCTTTTTTTTTTTTTTGCCAACAAACTGAAGGAAATGTGATGCATTTGAATGGACAGTAAAACACAGTGATCAACTGCATGCCTTGTCCAAGATGCATCTAATGAGGCTTGTCTTTCACAGAGCGTATTTGTACAAAAAATGAGTTAGGCAGAGATAGGAATGGATAAACATAATCACAGTTAAGGGGCAGATCAAAGAGTCCATCAGATTTTGTAGAGATGGAGCAAATTCCAGTAATCTTCCTAAAGGTCACAGATCAGGCAGATAGTTGGGAGATATCGGAGTGAAGAAAGAGCGAGGGATGGGGAAATCTGGAGAGCAGTGGGAAGAGCATGTGTCCAGATGGCCTGCTGAAAACATGGCCTGAACCACGGTCATTGATTTAGGAGAGCTGGAGACACCTGCAGGATGAGGGACATCAAATACGCAGCAGGGTGGAGCAGCGGTGGACGCTGGGCATTGGTCACAGGGCATTGGCACTGGCACCACTGTCTGTTCCTGTACCTGAAAGCATCTCTGTCCTGCAAACAGAGTGCTGGAAAACATTGCATTTAAGAAGAAATAGAAATGTAAATAGAGACAAAGTCTCCTCACGGACTGGTGTTTTCAACCTAAAAAGAGAGAGGACTCATGAGAATAGTTCAAATTGAGAAGTGTGTTAGCATATTTTCATTGATTTCTATCTTTGTCTTCAAACCATGGTTTCATTTTTACTGACATTAATGAACATCTTTCACATTCTTCATAATTAAAATAAGATCAATTTGTGTCTTGCACGGAGCCCGGTACCCTCAGAATTTCTTTGCTCAGAACTGCAGTCTCTCAGTCATTGCAATGACTGAGTCACACTCTGGTACTGAGCTCTTTTTCCCTCAGACCTTTTTAGATGGTCACACACAGCACAGGATGCTTCATGCCCTACATGTCCTTCATGTTAGGTACCTACACTGACCCTAGCATTCCTTGTGCTGTGTGTGTATTTCTACAAGCCTTTACCATCTTTGACATGCTTGGGCAGACTCAGCTGGGTTTGAGCTTTGGCCTTCTTAAACACAACTCAGCAGGCACACTAGGACACCTCTCTGCATTGCTCCCAGCTGACCACTTCTTGTTTACACTTCCTACGTGCTTTCTTTCTGTACTGTACACCGCAGACACTTGAAGAAGTCAAGGTGTGCTCTCCTGAAGCCCAAAGGTGTGACTTTGTCCTCTGTACTCCACTCCTCAGCTCCACAATCCCATGGCCACTGCAGCCCAGGTTCTCTTTGATCTTCACATTCCCCACCAGCCCTTCCTTGCTGGTGATTATGAGATGCACCAGAGCACCTCTCCTCTTTGCTTCCTCCATGGGTTGGTCCAGAAGCTGCCAGCTGTGCTCTCCAGGGATCTTCTGGATGGTGCATGCCCTGCTCTGCTGTCCCTGCAGCAGATGTTATTGAAAAACAAACAAACAAACAAACAAACAAACAAAACCAACTAGATGGGAACAAGGGCCTGACAACGTCAGGTTCCCATTTGTGTATAGAGATGCACCTTTCACTTCTTCACTTCTTCACTTCTTCAGCAGCCAGGAACAGACACTGCTGGTCTACTCTGTTTGCCATTTCCATTTGCTCTGACCTGTCTTCTCTGTCATCTGCAGGAAGATCTCAGTGCGCTCTCACAGACGGCAGTCAGCCTCCCTTGGCTCCTCACCCATCCACCATAAAGTCTTTGTATACCCTTTATGCTACAGTCCAGTTGCACAAGTCATTTAACCGTGTCCCTGTGGTCCAAACAAGAGCTCAGGCCTACAACTCCACCAACATTTCTAGCTCAGCATGTGTTGGTGTTCTCATTAGTGTGAAAATACATAAGGCAGCAACCTATCCAGAATGGATAATTGGATTTAGTGCATCTATGTTATTTTTGTTCAGAGGGTGGCACAACGTCATTAGACTCATTGTGAGGCTTGGAGTTGTCCAAGCAGCACAGACACTCCTAGGGCATGGCTTTCCCAAAGGCCCTGTGCAGCATTTGCAGCTGCATGTGATTGTTGCAAACAGCCCAGAGAACTGGCCTGACACTAGGCTGCTTCTGATGTCATTCACATGGGACCCCATAGAAAACTGAGGTTTCATCAGTTGATGAATAGAAATGTGTGTCAGCTCTGCAGTGCTTGAGATACAGAATGTGCAGCAGATGGAAAACAGAGAAAGAGCTGACACATCTTTCATGAACACGTCTGTTTAGTTAGCTGTATACCTCTGCTTGCTCCACAGAGACGGGTAAAAAGGACACACTTGGGTGCCCTAAGTGCAGGGATCTGTTGTCATTTATGATGGCCAAGAATGCCTCTATGTCACGGAATTGACCTGATCAATCTATGTCTGTGACATAGACAGCGCGGCCGCCCGCTCGGCACAGCGCACTGCAGCCCAGAACTCCTGGGCTCAAGCGATCCGGTGGGCTCAGCCTCCTGAGTAGATGGGAGTACAGGCATGTGCCAGCGCACCTGGCATCAATATGGTGAGCCCCGGGCAGCCGAGGCACACCAGGTTGCCTAAGGAGGGGTGAACCGGCCCAGGTTGGAAACGAAGCAGGTCAAAAGTCCCGTGCCGGTCAGTAGCGAGATCGCACCTGTGAATAGCCACTGCAGCGCAGCCTGGGCAACACAGGGAGACGCGGGTTCCTTTAAAATCTGTCACGGAGTTGACCAGATCCATCGATGTCTGTGACAGGGGCAACAGGCCTCTGCCCTCCCCCTCCACCCCCGTCCCACAAAAATGGGAAGGAAGGAAGGGAGGAAAAGAGCGGCGGCAACAATCTATGGAGGAAAACTTATTTCACTATAATATGGGAATACAAGGTAACACAAAATATACAATTTAATTGAAATTGAGACAAATAAATCAGACAAGATGAGAGAGAGAGAGAGAGAGTTCCCGGGGCCGAGTCAAACCTGAACAGCCTGGAACGGCCAGGAAAGCACCTCCAGCACCCACTGCAAGGCAGCCAGAGAGCGCCCCCCACCCGGAAGGGCCAGATCCCGTGACTGCTGTAACGTACAGGGATGGGAACCTGGGATTGGGGCACGGACACTTTAATACCTTGTACACTACGTGATGTTTTGATGTGGAATACTGAAACCCCAAAACAAACAAACAAAAAAACATAGAACCATGACAGTCTATCACCTCTCTGGCCGTCAGCTGATGCTCAGGAAGGAGGTGTCTCTCTCAGGGATGTCCCACACACTTCACAAGCACTGGCACACATCCTGCAGCACCCCAGGCACCTTGGTCATCACCCAGGGTCTGTGTGTGAGCAACTGAGTCCCCGCTGAAGGACTCAGAGCAGGAGCTTGGATGCAGACAACTCCTTGTGCACACCTGAACTGAATCAGCAAAATCCCTGAAACTCCTGTGTCCTTGAAAAGCTGAATCCCATTTCAGCTCCAGGGTTTCCATGTAGGGATGAGATGCCTGCATTGCCTCAGCTGGATCACTGGCCTTCCCCTGGGAAGTCCACCTCCCTCTGTCCTTGTCTGTCTGCCCTTTTTGTTTCAGCAAACACTCTCTGGTAGGACTAATTACATGTTTGGAATCAGTCACTGTCCCCTGGACGTTTGGTGGTTAATTGAACAGATTCCAAAGTACAATAATGATGTTGTTGTCTTTAAGGGAGATCCAGGGACATCTCAGGGGAGATCAGTGGGCAAGAAAAAATCACATCCTCTGCTGCTGAGCTGGGCCGGGCTCCTGGGACACAGGGAGCTCCTACAAGTGGGCAGTGCTGCAGAGAGACAGCTGTGCCGAGGAACAGCTCTTCTGCACAGCACAGCAGGGCTGGGGGCATGATCCGCAGTGACATGTGGATAGAAGAAAAAAGAGAGAGAGATTATAGGATGTGCTGTTAGCAGGCTGCGAGCTCACTGGAGAAGCATTACTCACAGCCATAGACGCGGTAAGTCTGGCTGCAGGCAGTGCTGCTGCTCTTACTGGAGGGATCACTGAATCGAGGACATCCCATTGCAGATCAGGCTGCAGAGAGTCTGTGTTTCTTTATCATGAAGAAGACATGTTCCATATGAGGGCTTCCCACCTCAGGACAGGGGCTTTCTGCTGCCCCAGCTGCTCCCTGGGGCAGGAGGCTCACGGGTTCACTGCATGCCAGAATGTTTCTAAGGGCACTGTGCAAGAGGAGAGACAAGGCAGGGATTTTACTTTTCCTATTCTCATGGGAAAGAAAGGATTCGGGACAGAAATCTAAACGGGGCAGATAACTTTGAACACAGCTCTGAGACTCCTGAATCACACCTCTCTCACTCACTTGTTCTGTGAACAGTCACAGAGTATGTGCTTTCAGCCTCCCCTCTCATGAAAGATGAAACCAAATTACAATACTATGGTCTTCTGCAGACATGAATAATGCACTCATCCTGCAACCAGGCAGCTTTCTCAGAACAGAACATTTAATGGGACATAATTTGGGACTGGGTGCTTTAAGAGCAGCTGGGGTAAAAATAGGAGACATGGAAACAGATGAAAATATCCAAGGAATTGGAATAAGATTTAAAAATGTGAATAAATATATAAGCTCCATAATTATCCTCTGCATTTGAAATGCTGAATTTCATGAAAATAAACTCAAGTTACAGAGTAAAATGTACATTAACCAATGTGAAGGAAAATACTTTACAGTATGGTGAGAGGAGTGCCTCCAAGCATGATCTTGATTCATCATTTTCTTCTGCGCTCTTAGCAGGACACCGTGTCCAGGAACTGCAGATGCCCAACAGCAGCTCCATCAGCCAGTTCCTCCTCCTGGCGTTGGCAGACACGCGGCAGCTGCAGCTCCTGCACTTCTGGCTCTTGCTGGGCATCTACCTGGCTGCCCTCCTGGGCAACGGCCTCATCAGCACAGCCGTAGCCTGCCACCACCGCCTGCACACCCCCATGTACTTCTTCCTGCTCAACCTCGCCCTCCTCGACCTGGGCTGCATCTCCACCACTCTCCCCAAAGCCATGGCCAATGCCCTCTGGGACACCAGGCACATCTCCTACGCTGGATGTGTTGCACAGACCTTTCTGTTTCTCTTTCTGATATCAACAGAGTATTGCATTCTCACCATCATGTCCTATGACCGCTACGTTGCCATCTGCAAGCCCCTGCACTACGGGACCTTGATGGACAGCAGAGCTTGTGCCACCATGGCAGCAGCTGCCTGGGGCACTGGGCTTCTCCATGCTCTGCTGCACACTGCCAGTACATTTTCAATACCACTTTGCCAACACAATGCCATTGACCAGTTCTTCTGTGAAGTAGCCCAGATCCTCAAGCTCTCCTGCTCAGAATCAGACTACCTCAGGGAAACTGTGAATGTCTATTTTAGTCTTTGTTTAATCTTTGGTTGTTTTATATTCATTGTTGTGTCCTATGTGCAGATCTTCAGGGCCGTGCTGAAGATGCCCTCTGGGCAGGAACGGCACAAAGCCTTCTCCACGTGCCTCCCTCACTTGGCTGTGCTCTCCCTGTTAGTCAGCACTCTCTTGTTTGCCTACCTGAAGCCACACTGCCTTTCTTCCCCATCCCTGGACCTGGTGGTGTCATTTCTGTACTCGGTGGTACCTCCCACAGTGAATCCTTTCATCTATGCTGTGAGGAACCAGAAGCTCAGGGATGCCCTGAGGAAACTTTGGGAAATTCCCAGCTATAGCAGAAAATATTAGGACAACATTTTGTTTCATGTTGTGTTTGTTATTTCCTAAAGCTTGCATTTCCTTTTAAATACAGTTATCTTAATTATGTTATTATAGTTACGTATGTATTTTGTTCCAGCCCTCTCATGTGCCTGCAGAACTACGTAGGTACATGTGTATAAATGCAATGAAGAGGACAGCAGACATTTATTTCTCTCAGCTCACTTTTCTTCCCTTCTCCTCCAGAGCTGGAAGAGAAACCCCCTTACACAGCAGGGATTCAGGAGCCAAGGGCCCAGCTGCCAAATGGAGCAGCAGCCCAAATTTCCTTGGAGGCTGCCCCTCACTACTCAGTGGGCTTCTGCACCTCACTGCCTTCAAGTCAGGGCTGCTGCTTTGCTGGGCCACGGTGATGGGCAAGGGCAAGATGAGGTCTTTTGAGTGCTGCTCTCTTTCCACTTCCATGCCTTCCTATTGTACCTCTACACTCCTGGTAGCCCTCGGGTCTCATATGAATTGACAGCAGTCCTGTTGTCTCTACAGGGCATCCAGTGGCATCCACTGGCAGTGAGGTGGCAGGCAGGAACAGGTCGTATTTGTCTCACTGCTGCCACCACCATAAGACAAGGGCTACTTGTCGCAGGCTAGCAACATGACACAGGGTTCTTGTGCAAAATCTCTCCTTTATTTTCCCATGCAAGGTTTTTATTGTCCAACACATGCGTTCAGGGCATTTCCACTAAACAATCCACTGGCTAGAAAACAAACAAGTTTCAAAACAAATCTTCATAACAGCAGCAAGCTTATCTTATGCTTAGATACTGTGAGAAACACGCTCAAAATCAACAATTTCTAATCAGGCAGAGATCTCTATGAAGAGCAGTTTGTTCATTATTGCAATAATGGGTGCACACCCTACTGACAAGGGAGAAATTGCACAGCTAGTTTGTGAAATCCGTTCCGTTGTATACTCCACGTCCAACGCAGGTAAAGCTTCTCTTGGCACTCATTGGTTGAGCATCTCAGGCTCACAATCTTCTGATTCTATAGCTATGGCTACACTTCCATAGCTACTGTTGCACTTCCATAGCTACATTTACACTTACACCATGCAATTTGTGTCACCAACCCAATGTCTTTGGGTATGTTGAGGAATTTATATAGCAGTAGGAGGACAATAAAATCACCCATTCTGTCTCTCCTTTACCTTAGTGCCAGTGCCAATTCTACCTAGGTTGAAGCACTCCAGTCTCAATTTTACTCTATTCAGGAGTTTTGTTTGTAAAAGGTTACTTATCCTATGCTGCATGCAGAAAATACTGGAAAATTCCACTGCAGAAACACAATCTCACAGGCACATGGCCATTCTAGGCCCTTCTGGACACAAATTTAAGGGGATTGTATTTGCACCATGGTAAAACTTAGTATCATTATAATGATTGTTAATATCATTATTGAACCGCCTGGGTCATCCTGAAATCGAGGCCCATCTGTCCATGTGTGGGTCATTCAAGACTCACGTAGCCACAAAAGGGAGGAAATTACACTCAGTCACATTTGATAGCAAGCATTAAAAAGGTGACATCTATCAGGTGCTTATCCAGTATAACTTTACCAAACAATTTCTGCCTTCTCATACTTAGGGATTTTTGGGTGTAGATAGAACCATTGATACTGCTCCATTCTGAGGCATTTTCAGCAGTACAAGTTGTCGAAAAATCCCATAGAATCTTTTCCTGGTTCGATATAAACTCTAGGATGGTTGTATTCACAGACCGACAAATGGCTTTCATGTTGAGGCAGCCATCCCCACTTCATCTATTAGTTACTCGGTAGGCAGCATTATACATTTGCAAACACCACCCAGATTCAAGTATTTCTGAAAAAAAACGTAACCAACCAGTTGGTGTGTCCAGCAATGCCCTTAGCCTGAGAATATGAGGGAGTGTGGCACAGCCACCAAACCCCTTCCGACTTGGCCCAGTCTTAGAATCATAGGATCACAGAATCCTTGGAGTTGGAAGGGATCTCTGAAGGTCATCTAGCCCAACTCCCCCGCAATGCACAGGCTCACCACAGCTCCATCAGGTTGTCCAGGACCTGATCCAGTCTCACTTGGAAAGGCTCCAGGGACAGGGCATCAACCACATCAGTGGCCCATCTGTGCCTGTGCCTCTCCACCCTCACTGTAAAATACTTTTTCCTTATATCTAACCTAAATCTACCCTCCTTGAGCTTGAAGCCATTTCCCCTTGTCCTATTGCCACAGACTCTGCTAACGATTCTGTCCCCTTCTTTTCTGTAGCTCCCCTCTCAATGCTGACAGGCTGCTCTCAGGTTACCTTGCAGCCTTCTCTTCTCCAGGCAGCACAGCCCCATCTCTCTGCCTGTTCTTGTAAGAGAGGTGTTCCATTCTGCGGATCAGTTTTGTGGCCCTTCTTTGTACGTGCTCCAACAGGGCCATGTCTCCCCTGTACTGAGGACTCCACATCTGGACGCAGTACTGCAGGTGAATTCTCACCAGCGCACAGTAGAGGAACAGGATCACCTCTCTCACCCTGCTGGCCACGCTTCTTCTGAAGCAACCCAGAGTACAGCTGGCTCTCTGGGCTGTGAGGGCACATTGCTGGCTCACGTCCAGCTTCCCATCCATGGTCGTGTCAACCACACCTCACAGCTTGGGGTTTCATGACTGACAAAATAAAAGGAAAGCACAAATGGCCTTGGAAACGTGCAGCGTGTCACTGCCCCATGCTTCAAGATAACAGCCATGTATCATCCTGTGGTTTTACCTGTGTGACCATGGAGAGGATACGAGGAAGTGGGATGGAAAAACCCACCTCAGCCCTACAGACACGGGCACGTGAGGTGCAAGGGAGTGCAATCACAAGAGAGGGTCCTTCCAGGAAAATAGTGGCTCCACTTTCCAGGGAGCCTGATGGTCTGATCTTATCTCTGAGATTGTCAGTGGGCCTTCTGGTTTTTACACACAAAAGATGAGTAATGAATACACAAATCAGAACTCGAGGGGCCCTGCCTCCAGCTAGGTAGAGGAAAGGGGCAATTGGGTTAATTGTACTGTATGGATTTGATGGCCTGGCACATCAGGACCACAGAAATATGAGGCTCGAGCGGACACTGGTGCACAATGTGCACTAATGCCATCAAGTTATAAAGGGACAAAACTGATTTGTATTTTAGGAGTGACAGGGGAATCCAAGAGTTAACTCAGCTAGAAGCCAAAGTGAGCTTAACTAAATGAGTGGCAAAAGAATGTTTGTGATTACCACTGTGACTGACCCAGAGGCTCCATGCATCCCTGCTACAGAGTGCTTTGGGAGAGAGCAATTCAAGGACCCAAAAAGGGTCCTGGTGGGCTTTCAGTACAGCTGCCTTAGAGATGGAGGACATCAAGCAGCTGTATACCTTGGCTGGTTTCTCAGAGGACCCTTCTGTTGCAGCTAAACCTTTTTGAAACCCTTTTGTTTCTCCCTCATCATCTGATTCACGAAGGGCAGAATCAAGGAGTAATCAGCAAGATTCACTCACCCATTTGGTCCTCCATGCTCACTAATGTCCTATTTGGCACAAAAGTCTAATGGAGAGTGGAGGCCGAGAGGACTATCATGGCCGGAATGAAGTCACACCACAGCTAAGCATTGCTGCACCAGGCGTGCTAGAACTCCAATACGAACTGGAGTGAGAGGCAGCCAAGTGGCATGTCACAACTGACAATGGCAGTGCATTTTTGTCCTTCCATCTGGCAGCAGAGTGGAGGCCATATTTGGCTTTTACTTGGAGGGGCCATATGCATCAGTATTTGGGCATGTGTGTTATACTCAGCCACCCTGAACATGGCTAGGCAATGAAGGGTGTACATGAGACAAAGGCCGTTTTGCTCCCAGGGCAGCTGGGGAGTATAGCTTGGGCTGAAGAGAGAGAGAGACTTAGTTCTCCTTATGGCACATGAATCCATTTTCTCAGCTCTGTATTTCTGGGTGACGTTTTGAACAAAATAAGTAGAGAAGAGGTTCAATTGGCCTCCACGTAGGCATCTTTCACTTCAGTTAGAGAGATTTCCCACCAGAAGAATATCTCCAGATCCAGCAAGAGGCAGCTCAATCAACTCATCTGAGTAATTTTCTTCTGCTTGGGCACCTGTTAATGTTAATTCCTGCCTGTCACTACCCAGGTGTCCTGTCTGTGTTAGGACAAGGGAGAGTGGCTTTTCTACTTAACTCTGTCTCTGACAGGAACAATGACATGGCTGGGAAGAAAAGTGCTCTCCCACACAGAGGGAAAGAACACCAAGGACTCCTTCAGTATTTTTCCACGTATCTTCCTGCAGAGCCTTAGGGACATCTGCAGGGAGCCTAAAGGAATCCAAGGGATCCCTTGTGCCTCTGCTGCTGAGCTGGGTTGGGCTTCTGAGATACAGGGAGCTCATACAGCTGCTGGTACAGGAGCAGTTTCTCTGCACAGTGCAGGACTGAGAAGATATGGCCTGTAGGTGACAACGAGGAGACTGAAGGGAGAGATGCAACAGGCTGTGTAGAAGGGAGAAGGCTGAGTTCACTGGAGGAGCAATGCTCGCAGACCTTAACACAGTAAGTCTCTCTAGGCAGGGCAAAGTACACAAGACCATCCAATCTCTCTCGGTCTTCTAAGACTAGCATATCAGTCAGGAGGCACTCCATGCTTCTTTATTGCAGAGCAGGACCTGCTCCAGCTGAGAGCTTCTGTGCAGCAGCATCAGAGCACAGCCCTGAGGGCTGCGCGTCCCAGGATGGCTGCAGGCTGTGCAGCCAGGGCTGCAGCCGGGTGCCCAGGGCTGTCCTGCAGAGCAGGTCCTGCTGTGCCCCAGGGGCTGTGTGCCGGGGCAGGGACTGTGCTGCCTGCCAGGCTCAGCACTCAGCCTGCCTGGGGAGCTGCCCAGGGCGCTGTGGGGAGACGTGTGGGGGGAAGGAGCCCCCCGGCAGGGCAGGGCAGGGCAGGGCAGGGCAGCGCACGGGCCTTTGCTTCTGCCTGGGGCAGGGCATTCATGTATCCACAGCAAAGCAGGAAGTTCAAGATATCTTTCTGCCAGTACAGGAAAAGCAGAGCTTGTGTTTTGGTTCAGTTTGTGCTTTTAGATTCCTCATAAAGGGAAGGGAGAAGAATTTAGGATACAGCAATGAGAAATCTGAATCATTACATTGAGAGATCATCAAACCTGACAGGAACTTTACAAATTATCCATGCCCACTCCTCTGCTTGCATGCAGCAACTGAATCCCTTTTGTTGGACACATCAGTGTTTGTGTGGCCTGCTGCTTAATACCTGCAGAGAAGGAGATGCTCATGAGCACTGCCCTGCTGCCAGGAGGGGTCTGCAGGGCACAGCTGAGTGCACAGGGGCAGGGGTGGGGTCTGTGGGTGGTAAGAAATAGCTACAGCCAGTAGCACCAGGATGCAGATACGGGGACAGAGACAGGGAACTTGTCTCAGAATGGCTCTGCAGGGTGGGTTTGGGCTGCCCTCCATCTGTCCCTCCAATGCAGATATCTTCCTATGAGCAAAACCACCTGTGCGTCCCTCCCACCCGGCACAGCCTCTGCCTTCTTAGCCCTGGGGCCAGGCCATGAGCTGCAGCCATAGCTCTGTAGAGCAGAGTTTCATCTCTCCAGACATGGGCTCCTTTTGATGAGAGATCCAAGAGGCTGAGAGTTACACCCTGTGACTTTGCAATCTGAGGGGTGGTAAGGAAAAGGCTTTCTGGAGTGCTGGCTGTCTTTTCACTCCTTGCTTCCCTTACCAGGTGAATCACAGTATACTTTTTCTCCTTTCTCCATGTATGTGTCATGCTACTTTTCTCTCTCTGGCACTTTTGCAACAGCTCCTGTCTCCTTTGAGCATTTCAAGCTCCGTGCGGTGCGGTTGTTTCAGTTTCAGGAGTGAGCCCTCACCCCGCAGGATCTGGAAAGCTGCCACAAGCTCCAAGATGGGCACAGCTCCTTTGTGGCCTTTCTCCAGCCCCAAGAATCAGAAGCCTCACCATGTTCCTTTCCTCCTTTTCCCCAGAGCAGAGCTGAAGAAGAGAGGAGTTGGACAATGGCTCTCTGCACAGCCCGGACATTCTGCCTCTGAGCAGACTTGTGTTTATACTGAGAACAAAGAAAGCCCTGAAGAATTTTTCCATTTCTTAAATTTTATGGGGTAATCTGAATCCCAAAGAGGCACATAAGTAGTTGATTATGTTACCTCTTGTCTTCTGAAGAGCAAGGTGAGAAGTTTACTTTCATCTGTGTGCATACAGAAAAAAAAGTTGTTTAAATTTCGTTACTCATTTGGAACCAGGAAAAATACTGTAGTAGAATATTTGGAATTGGTGCAAAGTCAGACTGTACACTAGAAAATAAGGGCATATGCAGAGGATTGAATCAATTTTATCTTCATGAGCCACATTTCCATGCCCAGAATGGGAGCATGAGATCTCTAGTTCTGATATTAGGGACACGTCTGAAGGAGGGTGAAATATGAAGAGATGAATCCCTCCTTCTTCTCGTACACAGGCAGATGGACAATGTACCAATTTCATCTCTCATTTTGATCAACAGGGAATATTCCCACAGAGATAGTGGACAGAATCTGACTCATTCAACTGCAGAAAACATCCTTCTTCAAATGCAGGAAAGATTGGTAAAAACCTTCATTTGTCCACTGACTTAGAGCAAAACTGATTCCTCGAAAGGCAGGCTTAGCATCTCTGTTCCTTACCATTCCTCAATAGGTCTCCACACCCAGAAGTAAAAATGTCCAACATCACTGAATTCCTCCTCCTGGCGTTGGCAGACACGCGGCAGCTGCAGCTCCTGCACTTCTGGCTCTTGCTGGGCATCTACCTGGCTGCCCTCCTGGGCAACGGCCTCATCAGCACAGCCGTAGCCTGCCACCACCGCCTGCACACCCCCATGTACTTCTTCCTGCTCAACCTCGCCCTCCTCGACCTGGGCTGCATCTCCACCACTCTCCCCAAAGCCATGGCCAATGCCCTCTGGGACACCAGGCACATCTCCTATGCTGGATGTGTTGCTCAGACCTTTTCCTTTCTTTTCTTCATCTCAGCAGAGTATTGCATTCTCACCATCATGTGCTATGACCGCTACGTTGCCATCTGCAAGCCCCTGCACTACGGGACCTTGATGGACAGCAGAGCTTGTGCCACCATGGCAGCAGCTGCCTGGGGCACTGGTTTCCTTAATTCCCTGCTGCACACTGCCAATATATTTTCACTGCCTCTCTGCCATGGCAATGCTGTGGATCAGTTCTTCTGTGAAATCCCCCAGATCACCAAGCTCTCCTGCTCAGATTTCTACCTCAGGGAAATTTGGCTTCTTTTGGTCAGTGCCTCTTTAGCATTTGGATGCTTTGTTTTCATCCTTTTCTCCTATGTGCAGATCTTCATAGCTGTGCTGGCGATGCCCTCCGAGCAGGGACGGCACAAAGCCTTCTCCATGTGCCTCCCTCACCTGGCCGTGGTGTCCCTCTTTCTCAGCACTGGTATATCTGCCAATCTGAGGTCCCCGTCTCTTTCTTTCCCATCCCTGGACCTGGTGGTTTCATTTCTGTACTCGGTGGTGCCTCCAACACTGAACCCCCTCATCTACAGCATGAGGAACCAGGAGCTCAAGGATGCTCTGAGGAAAATGATGTCATGGTCACATTTGAGCAGGGATAAAATTCTTATCTGTCTCTATAAAGGACTCACAGTCTGCTCTGTTACAAGCCTGTATTATATTTTATACTCTTTATAATTTTTCTTTATTTATATTAATAGGTACAATTTTCTTTGCTGTTTGTATATATATATATATGTGTATGTAATCATGTGAGTGGTTTTGTTCCTAAAGATATGTTTGGATTCCAAAAAATATCCTGAGGCATCACCCTGTTCTCTTTCTCCTGGAGCCCATATGAACTCTGGGTCAGTTCATATGAAGTCTGGGTCAGTGGGCTGACTCTCACAGCCTCTGTGTTCCACCTCTGTATCTGCAGGCAGATGAGATGCCAACAGGCACCGTGGAGCTGAAACAGGCTGGATTTGCAAAAGGGATCAATGTATTAGAATATGGACCAATACATTACATTAGCAAAAGGAATCAGATTGTGGTCATCCCAAATCTTCCCAGGTTAGGTTTGCTCAGTGTGTGAACAGCTCTGTTTTTATCAATAAACACGTTTCACAGAAGCACTGAAATCATACAATTTGCATCCACCAGGTGCAAGGACTTGTTCTTCAGTTTGGTATAAACTTTTGGAGTTACAGTGCACCAAGATAGAAAGTTGCTGACTGTGGCAAAACAAGCAATGGAAGTTTTCCAAATTGGGGGAAAAGAGCTAAAAGGTGAGCCATAATGGCACCATGGTGAAGAGGAAGATGAAATAAAGGGGACGAAGTAGGTGCTGTGAGAAAGAGGACATGCGGTGTCAGGGGCTGTGCTGGGGCACATCTCTGTACCACTGCACGCATGCTGCCCCACACAGTGCCTGCACTGAGCTGCCAGGGGCTGCCTGTGGGGTGGTAGAGCCGGGCTGTCCTGCAGAAGGGAAGGCACACGGAGCCTCGTGCTGCAGGGCTGGGACCCCAGAATCACCTGGAACTCAGCGCCCAGCTGTGCTGTGCTCACCTTGCCTGGCTCCCAGGTGCCCCCTGTGCTGCTCTGTCACTGCCCCTCCTAGCAGGATGGGGGAGAAAACAAAATCCAACAATTCCTGGGTCGTGGCATAAAGGTTCTTTATTCTTTCCTTGCTTAAAACTCAGTGACAACAAGTGGTGTGCGTTAATGGCTACATATCAAATGCAGGGTTTTGTTTGTTTGTTTGTTTGTTTTTCTTTTTTTTCCCACACTTTGTAACAGCTATTGAATTCAGTGTTCCTTTCACATTCATGTATTATTGAAACTACACCTAACCCACCACACATTTGACTCATACTTTAGGTAATTCAAATGATTTGCAACACAGAACTCTGCTCACCGTTCATTAGAATTTCACATCCCTCTCATTCCCTACCTACTTACTCTAATCAAAGTTACATGCCATGTTTGTGTTTCATATTTGTTCTCTCACATCCTGACCTATTTTCCTAATATTTAACAGTAACTTCCTAAATCATCCCTGTGTACAATTTAGATATTTCTGTCCTCACTGTCAGACCCAGTCTGTTGTGTCCCTGCAGTTCAGGTAAAGATTCACTTCTGAATGCTTTGGTCATGTGCTGAACTCCACACCATTCCAATAACAGCTCTCTGGATCCCAAAGTGAAGGTTGCTAAGTTACAGAAGCACACTTATCCACCAGGTGCCAGTTGTAAGCAAAGCAACAATCTAATAAACAATTTCTTTGTGTGTGCTGGAAAAAGATGTTTTACTACAATGCAACCTTTGTCCTCAGATTTACTATGCTTTGTTTAGCTCAATATTTTAAGGATCTAAATGAGAAAGCAGTATTTTCCCAATACTTCATTAAATGTTGTAGTTTTTTATGGTCAGAATGATAATGTGGGTGCTTTTTCAATACATCGGTTACACAGACTGGTACAAAAATCTACCTGGATTTTTGGAAGTCCTTTGTCATGGTCCCACATCACATCCTGATCTCTGTGGAGAGATATGTGAGATGGATTTGAAGGGCAGACTGCTCATTGGAGAAGAAATTGGTTGGAAGGTCGCAGCCAAAGGACTGTGGTAAATGGCTGTCTGGGAAATGAGCTCCACCAGGTGGAGGCCGATCACAAGTTCTGTCCACAGGGGTCAGCCTTGGGACCAGAGCTCTTCAACATCTATCAGTGGCATGGATGACGAGATAGAGCGCTCCCTCAGCAAGTTTGCTGATGACACCAAGCTGCATGGTGCAGTTGGCACGACAGAAAGAAAGGCTGCCATCCAGAGGGACTGGACAGGCTTGAAAAGTGGGCCCAAAGAAACACCATGAGGTTCAACAAGATCAAATGCCAGTTTTTTGCACTTGTGTCAGGACAATCCCAGGTATGAGGGAAGAAGTCCTGGAGAGAACTGGGGAAGGACTTAGAGGTCCTGGTAGACAAAAACTGTAACAGGAGCCAGCAGTGTGTGCTTGCAGCCTGAGAGGTCAACTGTGCCCTGGGCTGCATCAACAGAGAGGAGGTCATCAGAGCAGGGGAGGGCATTGTCCTTTTCTACTCAGCCCTCAGAAAGACCCATCCAGACTATGAGATAAAGCTTTTGGAGAAGGTCATGAGGATGATTAGGCTGGAGGACCTCTCCTATGAAGACAGGCTGAGGGAGCTGAACTTGAATTGCCTGGAAAAGAAAAAGCTCCAAGGAGAACACATTGCAGCTGTGCAATTCTATTAATAATTCTATTAATAATTCTATTCTATGATTCTAATATTTAAAGAGACCTTGGAAGTAAGAGGAAAAATGATGTTTTACATGGGGAGATCATGATAGGAGAAGGGGGAACAGTTCAAAAATAAAAGAGTCGAGATTTAGATTAGAAACTGAGGGGAGGGGAGGTCCTGGCACAGGCTGCCCAGAGAAGTTGCAGATGCTTCATCCCTGGAGGTGTTCAAGACCAGGCTGGATGGGGATCTTGGGCATCCTGATTTAGTGTCTGATTTAGTGGTTGGCTGCCCTGCCTGCAGTGTGGGGGTTAGAACTAAATGATCTTCAAGATCCCTTCCAATACAAGCCATTCTATGCTACTCTGATTCTATGACCTCTGGCACCACAGCACTACTTGAGCAACATTTCACATCATCACAGAATCAAAGGAGTTGGAAGGGACCTCAAGAGATCATTGAGTCCAACCTGCCCTGCTAGAGCAAGTACCCTACAGGATGTCACATAGGCATGCATCCAGATGGGTGTGAATATCTCCATAGGAGGAGACTGCACAACCTCTCTGGGCAGCCTTTTCCTCATGCCTGTCTCCACCATCCAAGCTGCAGTTTTCCCCAGTTTTTCTCTTTCCCGCTGTTTCCCACCACCAGGGAACTGTAGAATCATAGAATCATAGAACAGTTCAGGTTGGAATGGATGAAAAGATTACTCAGTTCCAATCCTTCTGCCATGAGCAGGGGCACCTTTCTCTTGCCCCATCCAAACTGACATTAAACTTCTCCAGGGATAGGACTGCCACAACCTGTCTGGGCAACTTCTCAATTAAATCTCCTCTCCTTTGGTTTAAGCTGCTAGCCCTTGTGCCATCACTTCATTCCTGATAAAGACTCCCTCCCTAACTTCCTTGTAGAGACTTGTGCTGTGAAAAGCAGCCATATGGTCTCCCTAGAGACGTCTCTTCCCCAGGCTCAATGACCCCAGGTCTCTCAGCCTCTCTTTGCACACGAGTCATGTTCCAGCTCTCTGCTCATCCTGGTTACCCTCCTCTGGACTTGCACCAGCAGATACATGTCCTGTTGTTTGTGGCCCTTGATCTGAATGCAGTACTCCATGTGGAGTCTCCCAAGAGTGGAAGAGAGGAGGAGAATTGCCTCCCTTGACCTATTAGCTATACTTCATTGGATGCAACCCAGATTATGGTTGGCTTTCTGGGCTGTAAGTGCACACTGCCTGTTGAGCTTTTCATCAACTAACACCCAAAGTGTTTCTCCTCAGGACTGCTCTAAGTGCATTCTCCACCCTGCATGCATTTGTGCTTGGGACTTCCCTGACCCGTGTGAATAACTTTGCACATGGCCTTGTTGATCTTCATCAGTTTTGCACAGCCCCACCTCTGTAGCTTGTCAAGGTCCCTCTGGATGGCATCCCTTCTCTTTATTGGCCTGACCTCATCACAGAAATTGGTATACCTGCGAACTTGCTGAAAGTGCACTCAACAGCACTGTTCCAGTCAACAACAAAGAGGTTAAATAGCACCAGTACCACCTGCAGACCCCTGAGAAATACCATTGTCTCCACATGGGCATTGAGCTGCTGACCACAACTCTGGCTGTGAGCATCCAGCCAATTCCTTATCCACCGACACTGGATGACATTTAGCTGCATTCCTAAAGATACAGACCTCATCCCTGAATTAAAGGCTATCCTATAGTATACAGAAAGAATGTTTTCAAATGCCCTTTGTCAGCCACGTTCCTGCTGTGAGATTGAGTTCACTCACGTCCAGTTTGCACATGACACCAGTCTGTGTGGTGTTGTGGTGGTTTTATGATTTGTTGTTGGTATTCCACATCATCCATCATGGAGTCTCAGAAGAGAAGAGATGTACTGCAGCTCCTAGAAGAGTTTGCTATTCTGTTTCTATTTTCCAGAAAGATAAAGCTGTCTGGAAGTCATGAGACTTTCTCCGTTTGCTGGTTAAAGTAAGAACCTCAGTTTTCAGAAACTTTCATTTATTTCATTTGTTAGCTTCAATCCCAATTAACCTGTGTTTTGACTATTATAATTGCTAAATCAATTCTCCTCTACAGACTGTTGATGCAGTTTTTTGTTTTTTCTTTTTTCTTTTTCTCTTTTCCCCTTTATTCCCTCTCCTTGTTCCCCTCCCCCTTTTTTTGGGCCAGTGGACCTGTGGGACTTTCGTCCTGCTGTTGTGGATGTGGATAAATCTAGAGATAATCATGACAGAGTCTGAGTGTTATCCCAGCCCCTTCCCCTGTGCTGACCCCCTCCACCACGTGCAGCTGCTGCAGCTGCTTTTGTCGCTTCAGTTCTAGGTGTGGGGGACCTTTATGACAGCACCAGGACTGTCACCTGCCCACTGCTATGCCTGAAGTTTGATGTCTCTCTTAAACTGTGGCACCCAAAGTGCACCCAGTGTTTGAGGTGAGGCTGTACCAGCACAGAGCAGAGCAGGACAATCCCTTCCCTCACCCAGCGGCCAGCAGTGCTGGCCCTGATGCACCCCAGCGGACAGTTGGATCCTTTGGCTGTCAGGGCAAACTGCTGGTTCATGCTCAACTTGACATCAACCAGAATCCCCAGATCCCTTTCCCAGAGGTGCTCCTCTGCCCTCTACTCAGTTCTTCATTCCTCTCTTCAAGGCCTCTCCACAACCTTCAGGAAAACTACAGGCGGAGCAATGTGGATATCCTGTTTTATTAAGCAGACGCTAGGTTAGCACTGATTTACATTTAGACACGTATTTATACAGCTGGAAATATAAACAAATCAGAGTCATTCCTCACTGGAACTCAGATGAACATAACCGTCTATCAGAGAGAACAATAAGAACAAGTGGCTCTAAAGACTGCAAGAACTGAGAGTGAACTTAATTCAGAAAAAATTGTGAAATGACTTTCCTAACTGAACACATGAGCTGCTTGTTTCTAACATTGTAGATGAGGGGGTTCAGTGTTGGAGGCACCACTGAGTAGAGCACTGCCACTATCAGATCCAGGCATGGGGAGGATAGGGAAGGAGGCTTCACATAAGCAAAGGTACCAGTGCTGACAAAGAGGGAGAGCACAGCGAGGTGAGGGAGGCATGTGGAGAAGGCTCTTTGCCGTCCCTGCTCAGAGGGCATCATCAGCACTGCCCTGAAGATCTGCATATAGGTGAAAAAAATGAAAACCAAGCAGCCAGATGCTAAAGAGGCACTGACCACAAGAACCCAAATGTCTTTGAGATAGGGGTGTGAGCAGGAGAGCTTAAGAATCTGGGGGATTTCACAGAAGAACTGATCCACAGCATTGCCTTGGCAGAGGGGCAGTGAAAATGTATTGGCAGTGTGCAGGAGGGAATAGAGAAGCCCAGTGCCCCAGGCAGCTGCTGCCATGGTGGCACGAGCTCTGCTGTCCATCAAGGTCCCGTAGTGCAGGGGCTTGCAGATGGCAACGTAGCGGTCATAGGACATGATGGTGAGAATGGAATACTCTGCTGATATCAGAAAGACAAACAGAAAAGTCTGTGCAACACATCCAGCATAGGAGATGTGCCTGGTGTCCCAGAGGGCATTGGCCATGGCTTTGGGGAGAGTGGTGGAG
Source organism: Tympanuchus pallidicinctus (assembly GCF_026119805.1). NCBI lineage: Eukaryota > Metazoa > Chordata > Aves > Galliformes > Phasianidae > Tympanuchus > Tympanuchus pallidicinctus. The sequence continues at coordinate 313,892 of NW_026294774.1, forward strand.
ATGCAGCCCAGGTCGAGGAGGGCGAGGTTGAGCAGGAAGAAGTACATGGGGGTGTGCAGGCGGTGGTGGCAGGCTACGGCTGTGCTGATGAGGCCGTTGCCCAGGAGGGCAGCCAGGTAGATGCCCAGCAAGAGCCAGAAGTGCAGGAGCTGCAGCTGCCGCGTGTCTGCCAACGCCAGGAGGAGGAACTGGCTGATGGAGCTGCTGTTGGGCATCTGCAGTTCCTGGGCATGGAGTCCTGTTCAGAATGCAGAAGATAATGATGAGTCAAGACCATTCTCAGAGTCACTCCTGCTATACTATAAAACTTTTTCCTTCTCTTTGGCAAATGTTCATTTAGCCCCATTACTTGAATTTAATTTCATGAAGTTCAGCATTCCATAAGAAAAAGTAACTTATGGAGAGTTTGACTTTTTCTCATTTTCTAATCTTAGCTCTTTCTGGGTATTTTCAGCTATTTCTATGTCTGATATCTTTACCTCAACTGCTCTTAGAGCACCCAACCCCAACCTCTGTGCAGTTCAATTTCTGTCAGAGAAAGCTGCCTGTTTACAGGGTATGTGCATTATCTGTGTCTGCAGAAAACAATGATAATTTCAACAGGTTCCATCCTTCGAGAATGGAGAGGCTGAAACCATATTCTGTGTGACCGTTCACAGTGCAAGTGATCGAGAGAAGTACAATTCCGGAGTCTCATAGCTGTGCTCAAAGTTGACAGCCCCTTTCAGATTTCTACCTCCAATCCTTTCCCCTCCCTGAGATAAGGAAAAGGAAAATCTCTACCTTGCTTTTCCTACAAACTGCCCTTAAAAACACCCTGAGGAGCAGAGTATCTGTGATCCCCCTGCCCCAGGCAGCAGCAGAAGGCAGGGGCAGCAGAAAGCTGGAGCAGCAGAAGGAGCCTGCACTGCCCTGCCCTGCCCTGCCCTGCCCTGCCCTGCCTTGCCCTGCCCTGCCCTGCCGGGGGGCTCCTTCCCCCCACACGTCTCCCCACAGCACCCTGGGCAGCTCCCCAGGCAGCTGAGTGCTGAGCCTGGCAGGCAGCACAGTCCCTGCCCCGGCACACAGCCCCTGGGGCACAGCAGGACCTGCTCTGCAGGACAGCCCTGGGCACCCGGCTGCAGCCATGGCTGCACAGCCTGCAGCCGTCCTGGGACACGCAGCACCCAGGGCTGTGCTCTGATGCTGCAGCAGGAAAGCCCTCAGCTGGAGCAGGTTTTTATCCAAAATAAAGAAATATGGAATGCCTTCAGCCTGTTTTCAAATTTCTCAGCAATTTGAGAAGGGAGGAGGAGTGGAAACGGGTACCTGCTCGGCGGAGGGGGCATCCCCCATCCCGACCATCCCCGGCTCCCCAGGTGCCTCTGCGAACAGGTTTGAGGCCCTGGAAGTCGAAGGGGGGACGAGTGAGAGTGCGGTGACAGGTTCACCTGTGAGGTTGCCTCAGGCGAAGCGGTCGCCCCCAACCCTCAAGACTGCTTCTACCCGCAAGGACAGGGGGGTGATTGTCATAGGCGACTCCCTTCTGCAAGGAACAGAAGGTCCTATATGCCGGCCCGACCCTACCCGCAGAGAGGTGTGCTGCCTTCCTGGGGCACGGGTCAGGGACATTTCAAAGAAAATTCCTGGGTTGATTCGGTCTTCGGATTATTACCCACTTTTAGTAATTCAGGCTGGCGGCGAGGAAGTTGATAAGGAAAGCCTGAGGTCTATCAAGAAAGACTTCAGGGGAATGGGGCGAATACTTGAAGGATCTGGGGTGCAAGTGGTCTTTTCTTCTATCCCCGTGGTGTCAGGGAAAGGTACAGGGAGGATCCAAAATACCCAACTCTTCAATAGATGGCTTAAGAGCTGGTGCAGGCGCAAGAATTTCGGCTTTTTTGACCATGGGGCAATTTACACTGCACCTGGCATGATGGCTGCTGACGCATGCAGCCTGTCCCTGAGGGGTAAGAGGATCTTAGCTGAAGAATTAGCTGGACTCATTGACAGGTCTTTAAACTAGGAATGAAGGGGGAAGGGGACAAAATAAGCGCCACTGGGGTTGAATGGGTCATTCGAGGGCTTGTACCAAACTCCATGGGCAATGACGGCAGAGTGCATAGGGAAGGAGTAGGGCAGGGGGATGCTGGGGATGCTGCTGTTCTAGGGGATCCTAGATCCCTTATAAAGGTGGCGAGACGGATAGCCCGGCTGAAGTGCCTTTATACCAATGCACGCAGCCTGAGTAACAAGCAGGAGGAACTCGAAACTGTGATGCACTCGGAAAGTTATGACCTTGTTGCTATCACAGAAACATGGTGGGATGACTCCCACAATTGGGATACTGCCATCGACGGCTATAGACTCTTTAGGAAAGATAGGCGAGGTAGGAGGGGTGGGGGAGTTGCTCTCTATGTCAGAGATTGGATAAACTGTGAGGAGCTCCCTACGAGAAACAGTCAGGAACAGGTTGAGAGCCTGTGGGTTAGGATTAGAGATGGGACTAATATAGGTCAGCTGGTGTTAGGGGTATACTACAGACCACCTGATCAAGGGGAGGCTGTTGATGAGGCTTTCTTGCTCCAGATGCGTGAGATGTCTGGCTCACGGGCTCTTGTCCTGGTGGGGGACTTCAACCATCCGGACATCTGTTGGAAAAACCACACGGCGAGCTGCAAGAGCTCCAGAAGGCTCTTGGAATCCATTGACGATAGCTTTCTGGTTCAGGTATTGGACAGACCGACCAGAGATGAAGCGCTGCTAGACCTGCTGCTTACCAACGCCGAGGAGATCATCAAAGGCGTCAAGGTTGGAGGCTGCCTGGGCTCCAGCGACCACGCCCTGGTTGAGTTTGTGATCTCAAGCGATGTGGGCCTGGCAAAGAGCAGGATCAGGACACTGAACTTTAGAAAAGCAGACTTCAAGCTACTCAATGGATTGCTGGCCAAGATCCCCTGCCGCGCTGCCCTCAAAGACAGGGATGTTGAGGAGAGCTGGCGGCTCTTCAAAGATGCCCTCCTGGAAGCACAAGAGGTCTCCATTCCTCTGAATAAGAAAGTGGGCAGGCGACGTAGGAAACCAGCATGGCTCAGCAAGGACCTGCTGAGAGAACTGAGGGCGAAGAAAGGGGTGTACAAGCTCTGGAAACAAGGCTGTGTCACCTGGGAAGAGTACAGGGATGCCGTCCGGACTTGCAGACGTGGGATCAGGGAAGCCAAGGCGCAGGCAGAACTGAACTTGGCAAGGGATGTGAAAAACAATAAGAAAACCTTCTACAGGTACATTGGCCAGAAGAGACAGGCCAAAACGGGCGTACCTACTTTGGTAAATTTAAAAGGAGAACTGGCTTCAACAGATGAAGAGAAAGCTGAGGTGCTGAATGAGTTCTTCACCTCGGTCTTCACTGGTGGCCAGGATTCTAGTCTTCTTCACGTCCATGAACCCTGCATCCCCAAACCTCTATGTGGGGACCAAGGAGGTAAATCCCTCCCCACTGTAAGGGCAGAGCAAGTCCGAGAGTACCTCCTTAGACTGAATGAATACAAGTCTATGGGGCCAGATGGCGTGCATCCCAGGGTCCTGAAGGAGCTGGCTGAGGTGGTTGCCGAGCCGCTCTCCATCATATTTGAGAAGTCGTGGCTGTCAGGTGAGGTCCCGGATGACTGGAGGAAGGGTCACGTCACTCCCATATACAAGAAGGGGAGCAGGGAGGACCCGGGGAACTACAGGCCGGTGAGTCTCACCTCCGTGCCTGGGAAGATCATGGAACAGATCCTCCTGGACAACATGCTGGATCACATAAAGAATGAGCATGTGATCTGAGACAGCCAGCACGGCTTCACCAAGGGAAGGTCATGCCTGACTAATCTTGTGGCCTTCTATGATGGAGTGACGGCATTGGTGGACGAAGGGAAGGCGACCGATGTCATTTACCTGGACCTGAGCAAGGCCTTTGACATGGTCCCCCACCACATCCTCATCTCCAAATTGGAGGGAAGTGGATTTGATGGGTGGACGACCCGATGGATGAGCAATTGGTTGAAAGGCCGCAGACAGAGGGTGGTGGTCAATGGCTCTGTGTCCAGGTGGAGGCCGGTAACAAGTGGTGTCCCCCAAGGGTCTGTCTTGGGACCGGTGCTCTTTAACATCTTTATTAATGACATCGATGAAGGAATTGAGTGCACCCTCAGCAATTTGCTGACGACACCAAGCTGAGTGGTGCGGTTGATACGGCGGAAGGAAGGGATGCCATTCAGAGGGACCTCGACAGGCTGGAGGGCTGGGCTCGGGTGAACCTAATGAGGTTCAACACGGCAAAGTGCAAGGTTTTGCATTTGGGCCGGAAGAACCCCAGGCACCCGTACAGGCTGGGAGGAGTGGGCCTTGAGAGCAGCTCGGCAGAGAAGGACCTGGGGGTCCTGATGGACGAGAGACTGAACATGAGCCAGCAGTGCGCTCTGGCAGCTCGAAAGGCAAATGGGATCCTGGGCTCCATCAGGAGAGGGGTGGTCAGCAGGGACAGGGAGGTGATTGTCCCTCTCTACTCGGCTCTTGTGAGGCCCCACCTGGAGTACTGTGTCCAGGTGTGGAGCCCTCAGTACAAGAAAGACATAGAGATCTTGGAGAGGGTCCAGAGGAGGGCGACTGAGATGATCAGGGGGCTGGAGCACCTCCCCTATGAGGACAGGCTGAGGGAGTTGGGCTTGTTCAGCCTGGAGAAGAGAAGGCTGCGGGGTGACCTCATTGCAGCCTATCAATACCTGAAGGGAACCTACACCCAGGAGGGGAGTAAACTCTTCAGAAGGGCTGATAACAGCAGGACTAGGGGAAATGGATCCAAGTTGAAGGAGGGAAGATTGAGGTTGGATGTTAGGGGGAAGTTCTTCACAAGGAGAGTAGTTAGGCCCTGGAACGGGCTGCCCAGGGAGGTTGTGGATGCCCCGTCCTTGGACGTGTTCAAGGCCAGGTTGGACGGGGTCCTGGGCAACCTGATCTGAATGTGTATGTTTGGTGGCCCTGCTAGGCAGGGGGGTTGGAACTACATGATCCTTGAGGTCCCTTCCAACCCAGGTGATTCTGTGATTCTGTGATTCTGTGTGTTTTGCAATGGATGTCCCAAATTCATTTATCCCTGCAGTAAAAGTCGCAACGCTGCCTGCAATGAGAGACTTTCCTTGTCAAGGGCTGTGGGCAATGCTCCTCCAGTGAGCTCACAGCCTAACGTGCCACACAGCGTGTAAGATCTCTTTCTTCTGTCCTGTCACCTGCAGATCATGTCCCCAGCTCTGCTGAATGCTTCACACGAGCTGCTCATGGGCACAACTGTCTCTCTGCAGTGCTGCCTACTTGTATGAGCTCTCTGTTTCCCAGTAGACCAGACTAGCTCAGCAGCCAAGAATGTGATTTCTTTCTCTCCCTGGAGATATCCATGTTTCTCCTGAGCTCTTCCAAGGCATCAGGGTCATCTCTGCAGAACGTATTTCAAAGTCAGCTCAATTAATCAACACATCCACTGGATTCCAGAAGCAGGTCAACTAATTCCAAGCCCCAGCCATGTTGCCAACCACCGGATCAGCCTGTCCAGCATCCAATCCATCCTGACCTTGAATGGATCCAGGTTTTGGTCATCACAGCCTCTTTTGGCAACATTTTCCTGTGCCCATGTCTAAGAAATGTCTTCCTAAAACCATTTAAAAGCCGTTTCAATTTGTCTAATTACTGTCAGACCATCACTTCCAAATCCTAAAAGTAGGCATCTCATCTGCTGGTGGAAACCCCGGGGCTGAAATGGGATCAGTTCCTCACAGAACCATGGGAGCCGGGAGTCCTCTTAGCTGAGTTCAGATGTGCACAATGAGGTGTCGGTGTGTGAGGCCCTCATCTGAATCCTTGGTCTTTCTTCAACAGGACTGCACTGCTCACACACAGACACTCAGTGATGCCCAAGGTGCCTGGGGTGATCCCAGCTGTGTGCTGGTGCTTGTAAGCTGTGGTGGAAAATCTGTGAGACAGACACCTCCTTCCTGAGCATCAGCTGAGGGCCAGAAGGGAGGCATTCTTGGCCATCCTAAATGCCACCACAGCCCTGTGCTTAGAGCACCCAGTGTGCCTTTTGCACCTGTCCCAAGGAGCATGTGGTGTTATTCTGCTGACCAAATGGATGAACTCACAATAGAAGAGCCAGATCTTCCTCTGTGCTCCACCTGTGGCATACTCTGGAGTTCAAGGCATTACAAAGCTAGGACACATTTACATTCTTTCACTGAAGACACTGTAGTTTGCTCTGGGCTGTCATGTAAATGGCATCAGGAGTCGTCTCAGGTCATGCAAGTTCCCAGTTCACAGGGAAATGGCAATCACTGCTCCAGTTTTCAATAAGAACAAGCAAGATTATCCAGGCAATTCTGGACCTGTCAGTCTCAAGTCAGTGCCTGGTAAAATTATGGAAAAAAATGATACTGAGAGTTATTAAAAAGCACCTGAAGAACAATTCTGTCAATGTCAGAGAGAACACAAGTTCATGAAGGGAAGGTCCTGTTTAACTTCATATCCTTTTATGACAAGGTCAAATTTAGATGAACTAGGGAAGCCATCTGATGTTATCCTTGAGGATTTCAGGAGAGCTTTTGATATTGTATCTCACAGAATTCGTCTGGGCAAAATGTCCTGCATATTGCTAGACAGAACTATAATGTGATGGGTGAGCAGTTGGCCAGTGGGTCCGACTCAGAGGGTGGCAAATGGGGTTCCATCAGGCTTGCAGATGGCCACTGGCAGGGTTCCCCAGGGCTCTGTTTGAAGACCACTTCTTTTTAATGCATTTGTGATTGAGTGCATGTATGGCTAGAAAATGTTTTGAGTAAGTTTGCTGCTGGTACCAAATAGGGTGGAGCTCCTTGCCTCCATTGAGGGTGGAGAGGACTTACAGAGAGATGTGCTCCAGTTAGAGAACTGGGTAAGCACAAAATGCAGATGAACTATATAATGAGAACAAGTGCATGATTCTGAACCCGGGTAGGGGCAGCCCTGGACATACACACTGACTGGATATGGGACTATGGAGAGCAGTCCCACTGAAAGGGATTCAGGGTCATGGTCAGCATGAAATTGAATGTGAGTCAGCAGTGTGCCCAGGCAGCCAGGAAGGCCAACTGTCCCCTGGGATGCACTGAGCATGGCATTGCCATGTGGGTGAGGGAAGGGATTGTCCTGATCTGCTCTGCACTGCTGCAGCCTCACCTGGAGCACTGGGTGCACTTCTGGGCACTGCAGAACATAAAGGACATAAAACTACGGGACACTGTCCAAAGGAAGGCACCAGAACTGAGAATCTGAAGTTCAAAGTTTCATCTGGATTGACTGCTTGTTCAGAGTGGTCCCTTCTCACATCCCACATCCTGGGATGAGACACACTGCCCACATGGGACTTGGGCCTCGCGGCATCCTTGCACCCCATGCAGAGTCTGGCAGCTGCTGTCCCCTGCTTTTTCATTTGACATCAGACAAACCTCCACCCCACTGCCCCAGGAAGGGCCCTGAGCCAGCAGGACAGAGAAGATCTCCCTGCCAAGGCTCTGGGGATCAGGGCTTGGTCTTTCTGCTCCATAAGACAAAGGAGGCTTTTCTCAGCATCACAGCCACCATCCCACTGCCTTCGTCTGCCTGTAATCATAGCTTCCAAAGAGAGCATTCTCTGCTCTAACAAGTCCCAGGGGAAGCTTGCTTGATAATGGCCCTCAGTGGGGCCCATTAATACTCCAAGAAACTTCACTGTTCCTTCTGACTTGGTCTTCTTGAGCACTTCATGAAATCTTCTCTGTGCACTGGAGGTTGATGGACTCAGCAGCAAATGCCTCCTGGGGCCCATTACAACCTGAAGAGCTGTGCTGTGCCTTGTGCCTTCCTGTCATCTTCAGGTGTTCAGAACTTGTACAGCAAACTGGAGAGGAATCTGGAGAGAGCTGAAAGGGGAAGAGAATGACGGGCATTTATGAAGACTGTTTATTTATTTATTTATTTAAAGTTGGGTATGAACAGGAAGCTAAAGCAGCACTTGACAATTGATATTGATCCAGGATGTCCCCTAATGAGCTTTGCCCTGTCACCGTGTGGACAAATGTCTGCCTCAGCTACCCTTCCCCATTTCTACTTACATTGGCCCCATGGGACTTGCATCACTTTCCCTCACTTTGCCCTTCTCCTCTGGAGTCACCCGCTCAGTGTTACACACGCTTTGCACCGGCCCTCCCCGGCTTTCCTCAGAGAACAAGGTGCACATGGAAAATAAAAGATTTCTCATTTTTTTCCAACAGCAGTTGTAAACATGATACAATTGAATGAACAGTAAAACACAGTGGTCAGCTGCATGCCTTGTCCAAGATGCCTCTAGTGAGGTTTGCCTTTCACAGGTAATATTTGTACAAGAAATGTGTTAGTCAGAGATAGGAAGGGATAGATAGAATCACAGTTCTCTGCTCTAACAAGTCCCTGGGGAAGCTTGCTTGTGAATGGCCCTCAGTGGGACCCATTAATACTCCAAGAAACTTCACTGTTCCTTCTGACTTTGTCTCCTTGAGCACTTTGTGCAGTCTTCTCTCTGCACCAGAGGTTGATGGACTCAGCAGCAAATGCCTCTTAGGGGCTCATTACAACCTGAAGAGCCGTGCTGTGCCGTGTGCCTTCCTGTCATCTTTTTTCAGGTGTTCAGAACTTGTACAGCAAACTGGTGAGGAATCTGGAGAGAGCTAAAAGGGGAAGAGAAGAACAGGCAATACGAAGTCCACTTGTTAATTTTCATATTGTTAGATTTAAACATGAACTTAAAGCAGGACTTTGCGACTGGTATTGATCCAGGATGTCCCCTAATGAGCTTTGCTCTTGTCACTTTGTGGACCAACATCCACCTCAACATCCCCACCCCATTTCTACTCACATTGGCCCCATGGGACTTGCATCTCTTTTCCTCACGACACTGTTCTCCTCTGGAATCGCTTGCTCAGTGTTAAACCTCCTTCGTACCAACTCCCCCCGGCTTTCCTCATAGAACGAGCCGCACATAGCTGCACATGGGCAAGGAAAGATTTCTCGTTTTTTTTTTTTTTTTTTTCTTCTTTCTGCCAACAAACAGAAGGAAACATGATGCAATTGAGTGAACAGTAAAACACAGTGTTCAGCTGCATGCCTTGTCCAAGCTGCATCTAACGAGGTTTGTCTTTCACAGGGAATATTTGTACAAGAGATATGTTGGACAGGGATAAGTAAGGATAGATAGAATCACAGTTAAAGAGTTGAGAAAAGAGTTCATCAGACTTTGGAGAGAAGGAGCAAATTCCAGTAATCTCCCTGAAGGTGATGGATCTGCCATATGTTTGGGAAGAATCTGAGTGAAGAACGAGCAAGGGATGGGGACATCTGGAGAGCAGTGGGAAGAGCATGTGTCCAGATGGCCTGCTGAAAACATGGCCTGAACCATGGTCACAGATTTAGGAGAGCTGGAGACACCTGGAGGATGAGGGACATCAAATACGCAGCAGGGTGGAGCAGCGGTGGATGCTGGGCATTGGTCACAGGGCATTGGCAGTGGCACCACTGTCTGTGTCCCTGTACCTGAAGGCATCTGTGTCCTGAAAACACAGTTCTGGAAAACACTGTGCTTTTTGGATAAATAAATAAATAAATAAATAAAATAAAAGACACAATATCCTCTCAAAAGTGAACGTTTTCAGCTTAAAAAGGGGGATGACACGTGAGACTATTTGAAGTTGAGAAGTGGTAATACATATCAGCTCCCACTTGCAGACGTCTTTCTTGTGTTGGAGATCTGAAATGTGGAGGCACTACTCTGCTTAATGCTTTCCTGCATCTTCGAGCCATTTTCTTGTTCAAATAAAAAAAGGTGGAGGGCGACTTCTTAAAGCATTTCTGAATAATAGGACAAGGATGAAACACAACAAACCAAAAGAGAGATTTACATTAGACGTTTGGAAGGAATTTCTAACATTCACAGAATCACAGAATTGTAGGGGTTGGAAGGGACCTCAGAGCTCATCGAGTCCAACCCCCTGCCAAAGCAGGTTCCCTACACCATGTCTCACAGGTCAGCGTCCAGGCAGGTCTTGAACATCTCCAGAGAAGGAGACTCCATCACCTCCCTGGCAGCCTGTTCCAGTGCTCCGTCACCTCACTGTACAGAAGTTCCTTCGCACATTGGTGCAGAACTTCCTATGCTGCAGTTTCCGGCCATTTCCCCTTGTCCTGTCTCCACTCAACACTGAAAAGAGTCTGGCCTCGCCATTCTGCCCCCCACACCTTAGATATTTATAGACCTGGATCAGGTCCCCTCTCAGTCTTCTTTTCTCCAGGCTGAACAGACCCAGTTCTCTCAGCCTTTCCTCATAGCAGAGATGCTCCAGGCCCTTCACCATCTTTGTGGCCCTCCGCTGGACTCTTTCCAAGAGATCCCTGTCTTTTTTGTACTGGGGAGCCCAGAACTGGACACAGTACTCCGGATGAGGTCTTACCAGGGCAGAGCAGAGGGGGAGGATCACCTCCCTCGACCTGCTGGACACGCTCTTTTTAATGCACCCCGGGATGCCATTGGCCCTCTTGGCCACAAGGGCACACTGCTGGCTCATGGCCAACCAGTCATGGCCACCAGGACACCCAGGTCCCTCTCCGCAGAGCTCCCCTCCAGCAGCTCATCCCCCAACCTGTACAGGTGCATGCAATTATTCCTCCCCAGATGCAAGACTCTACACTTGCTGTTGTTAAACCTCATCCGGTTTTTTTCTGCCCAGCTCTCCAGCCTCTCCAGGTCTTGCTGAATGGCAGCACGGCCTTCAGCCAATCCTCCCAACTTCATATCATCAGCAAATTTGCTGAGAGTGGCCACCATCCCCTCATCAAGGTCATTGATGAAGATGTTGAACAAGACCTTACCCAGCACAGACCCCTGAGGAACACCGCTGCTTACAGGCCTCCAGCCAGACTCTGCACCGCCAACGACGACCCTCTGTGCTCTGCCAGCAGCCAGTTCTCAACACACCTCACTGTCCACTCATCCATCCCACACTTCCTCAACTTTGTTGTAAGCATGTTGAGGGGGACAGTATCAAAAGCTTTGCTGAAATCAAGGTAGGCTACATCCACTGTTCTGCCCCCATCCACCCAGCCAGAGACAACATCATAGAAGGCCACCAGATTGGTCAAACACGACCTCCCCCTGGTGAACCCGTGCTGACTGCTCCTGATCACCTCCTTTTCTTCCCTTGTCAGGAGATGACATCCAGCACAAGCTGTTCCATCACCTTTCCAGGGGCAGAGGGGAGGCTGACTGGCCTATAATTGCCTGGGTCTTCCTTCTTGCCCTTTTTGAAGACCGGAGTGACATTGGCTATCATCCACTCTTCAGGCATTTCCCCATCTTGGAGACCTCTCAAAGATGACAGAAAGCGGTTCAGCAATCACATCTGCCAGCTCCTTCAGCACCCGTGGATGCATCCCATCGGCTCCCTTGCATTTATGAACACTGGTGTTGCCTAGGCACTCTCGGACCACCTCTTACCTGATTGAAGGGAGGTCTTCCATTCCCCAGATCCTCTCACTCACCTCCAGGGTTTCGGATTCCTGAGGGGGAGCTTTTTCACTGAAGACAGAAGCAAAGAAGGCATTCAGTATCTCTGCCTTCTCAGCATCCCCTGTTATCAGAACACCCCCGTCACTTAGCAGGGGAGCCACATTCTCCCTACTCTTCCTTTTACTGTTAACATACTTAAAAAAAGCCTTTTTTATTATCCTTTATCCCCTTCACCAGATTTAATTCCAGGCAGGCTTTAGCCTTCCTCGTTGCATTCCACAGATCATGATGTGAGGCATGGAGTTGGTATGGAACAGGCAGCCCAGAGAAGATGGGGCTGCCTCATCCCTGGAGATATTGAAGATGTCAAAGGCCCCAGGCATCCTCATCTACTGTGTGACAGCCCTGCACACAGCAAGGGAGATGGAACTGGATGGGCTTTAAGATCCTTCCAACCCAAACCGTTCAAAAATCCTACAATACTTGTCAGCCTCTTCCAACAAGGGATCCTGTTGGCTCAGCTATTCCCTGATCACCTCTTCTTCCACCAACAGTACATCTGCCTTGCACCAACATTTCCCACCTGTCTCTGGCATCCAGGATTCCAAGAAGCCCAGACCAACTAATAAACCATGAGGAAGGAAATGAGTATCAGAGACTTTTCCATGTCCTGTCTCACCAGGTTCCCTGCCCCATTCTATGCTGGGCCCACATTCTCCCTAGCCTTCCTTTTGTAGACTACATTGTATTTCTACAAGCCCTCCTTGCCTGTGATATGCCTGAGCTCATTCAATTGCGGTTGAACTCTGATGTTCCTGAACTCATCTCAGCAGGAACACTGGACAAAGTCTCTGCATTGCTGCCAGGTGACCTCTTCTTGTTTCCACTTCCTGCACGCTTCCTTTCTGTGTTTGGGTGAGAGCAATGCAATCCATTCCCAGTCATGCAGGAATTCTGACATTTATATTTGGCTTCCTTTTCCTTGGAAAGGACTTATTCTGCTTGGAAGCCATGATCCCTATATTGTAAGCCCATTTTTTGACCCCATTCCCCTCAAAGCCTTTCCCTGCTGTACTGCATGTCACAGAGAACTGAAGAAGCCAAGGTGTGCTCTTCTGAAGCCCAGGGTTGTGAGCTTGTCTTTTATCCTCCTTCAGACTCCTCAGCTCCACCATCCCATGGCCACTGCAGCACAGGTTCACTTTCATCTTCACATTCACCTTCCCCATCAGCCCTTCCTTTTCAGTATGTTTGGGATCCAGTGGAGCACCTCTCCTCTTGGATTCCTCTAAGGCTTGCTCAATAAGCTGCCATCTGTGCTCTCCAGGGATCTCCTGCATGGTGCATGCCCTGCTGTGCTGTCCCTGCAGCAGATACTGCAGTGAAAATGGCCTCTAAATGGCCTGACAAGATGAGGCTCCCATCTGTCTGCAGAGGGCACCTTCCACTTTCTGATCAGGAAGCCAGGAACAGACACTGCTGGTCTCCTTTGATTGCCATTACCATTTGCTCTGACCTGGCTGCTCTGCCATCCCCAGGAGAAATTCAGTGCACTCTCCCAGAGTGCAGTCACCTTTCCTTGTCTCCTCACTCATCCATCACTAAGACTCTGTAACCCGTTGTGCTTCAGTTCAGTTGTGGAAGCCCTTTAACCGTGTCCCTGTGGTCCAAACAAGAGCTCAGGCCTGCAATTGAACAAAGATTTCTAGCTCTGCATGTGTTGGTGTTCTCATTACTGTAAAAGCACATAAAGAAACAAGCACCATTGTGCCTAGCATGGCTGCATAACACATCTACGGTATTTGTGTTCAGAAGGTGGCACACAGGCATTAGACCCACTGTGAGGCTCGGAGTTGTCCCAGCAGCACGGACACTCCTAGGGCATGGCTTTCCTGAAGGCCGTGTGCTGCATTTGCCAGCAGCATCTGTGTGTGCTGGAGCACCTAGGGAACTGGCATGGCACTCGGCTGCTTCTGATGCCATTCACGTGTGTGCCCATAGAACACTGAGATTTCATCAGTTGAAATATGAAGATGTGTGCCAGCTCTGCAGTGCCTGGAGCTCCAAAATATTGAGTAGATGGTGAACAGAGAAAGATCTGGCTCTTCTTTTGTGAGCTCAACCATTTAGTCAGCTGTATAACTCCACACGCACCATGGGGACGGGTAAAGAAGGTAAACTTGGGTGCCCTAAATTCAGGAGTCTGTTGTCATTTAGGATGGCTGAGAATAGCTCTATCCCCTCTCTGTCCGTCAGCTGATGCTCAGGAAGGAGGTGGCTCTCTCAGGGATTTCCCACATACTTCACAAGCACTGGCACACATCCAGCAGCACCCCAGGCACCTTGGTCATCACCCAGGGTCTGTGTGTGAGCAACTGACTCCCCTTGAAGGACCAAGGACTCAGAGCAGGAGCTCACATGCAGGCAACTCCTTGTGCACATCTGAACTGAACCAGAGGAATCCCTGAAATTCCTTTGTGTCCATGGGGTGCTGAATCCCATTTCAACCTTTGGGTTTCCATCTAGGGATGAGATGCCTCACTGCCTCAGGGAAATTCCACTGTCCTTGTCTGTGTGCCCTTTTTGTTTCAGCAAACACTCTCTGGTAGGACTGACCATATGTCTGGAATCAGTCACTGTCCACTGGACGTTTGGTGATTAATTCAGCAGATGTAGAAGTACTATAATGACACTGAAGTCTTTCAGGAGCTGTTGGCCATGAAGACCCAGGGACGTGTCAGGGGAGATCAGTGGGTGGAATAGAAATGACATCATCTGCTGCTGAGCTGGGCCAGGCTCCAGGGACACAGGGAGCTCCTACAAGTGGGCAGTGCTGCAGGGACACAGCAGTGCAAAGGAGCAGCTCCTGTGCAGCACACAGCAAGACTCTGGGCATGGTCTACAAGAGACAGGTAGAGGAAATAAGGAAGAGAGCTGACAGGCTGTGTGGCACGTTAGGCTGTGAGCTCACTGGAGGAGCATTTGTCACAGCCCTTGACCAGGTAAGTCTCTCATTGCAGACAGCGTAGTGGCTTTAATACAGGAATCACTAAATCTGCGAAAGCCCATTGCAGGTCAGTCTGAAGGCACTCCATATTTCTTTATTTTGGATAAAAACCTGCTCCAGCTGAGGGCTGGAGCACTGATTCACTGCATGCCAGAGTGTTTCCAGGTGCACTTTGCGAGAGGAGTGACAAGGCAGGAAATTTCCTTTTCTTTTTTGTAGGGAAAGTGGAAAAGTTGGAGGCATAAAGGATCTTTGAAATAAGAACACATCTCAGAGAATCCTGAATTGAATTTCTCTATCTGCTGTTATGTGTGCAATCTCCTTAAATGCTTTCAGCCTCTTTGCTCCCAAAGGAGAGCACCAGCTGAAATTATCATCATTTTTTGCAGACATGAGTAATGCACTTTTCCTGCAACCAGGCAGCTTTCTCCAGCAGAAATTTAGGTGCACAGATTAGGGGTGAGGTCTCTGAGTGCAGACAGGGTAAAGATGAGATTTCTGGAAACAGCTCCTATGAGGAAAATATCTAGCAGCCTGGGATATGATTTGGAAAAAGAGAGCAAAGTAAGAGCTACATATACTGCAAATCCTTAAGGAATTGTGAAGCTCATGAAAATAAACTCCCGTTATGGAGTTAAATGAACATTTTAAACAGGAAACAAAAAAATTCAAAGTATAGCAGGAGGAGGTTCTCTGCAAGTTATCTTGACTTCTGTCATTATCTCCTGCACTCTGCACAGGACTCCAGGCCCAGCAGGAACTGCAGATGCCCAACAGCAGCTCCATCAGCCAGTTCCTCCTCCTGGCGTTGGCAGACACGCGGCAGCTGCAGCTCCTGCACTTCTGGCTCTTGCTGGGCATCTACCTGGCTGCCCTCCTGGGCAACGGCCTCATCAGCACAGCCGTAGCCTGCCACCACCGCCTGCACACCCCCATGTACTTCTTCCTGCTCAACCTCGCCCTCCTCGACCTGGGCTGCATCTCCACCACTCTCCCCAAAGCCATGGCCAATGCCCTCTGGGACACCAGGCACATCTCCTACGCTGGATGTGCTGCACAGATCTTTTTCTTTCTCTTTTTCATCTCAGCTGAATATTGCATTCTCACCATCATGTCCTATGACCGCTACGTTGCCATCTGCAAGCCCCTGCACTATGGGACCTTGATGGACAGCAGAGCTTGTGCCACCATGGCAGCAGCTGCCTGGGGCACTGGGCTTCTCTATTCCCTCCTGCACACTGCCAGTACCTTTTCAATACCACTTTGCCAACACAATGCCATTGACCAGTTCTTCTGTGAAGTAGCCCAGATCCTCAAACTCTCCTGCTCAAAATCAGACTTCCTCAGGGAAACTGTGAATATCTATTTTAGTGTTTGTTTAATCCTTGGTTGTTTTGTGTTCATAGTTATGTCCTATGTGCAGATCTTCAGGGCCGTGCTGAGGATGCCCTCTGGGCAGGAACGGCACAAAGCCTTCTCCACGTGCCTCCCTCACCTGGCTGTGGTTTCCCTGTTTCTCAGCACTGCCATGGTTGCTTACCTCAAGTCCCACTCCATCTCTTCCCCATCTCTGGACCTGGTGGTGTCATTTCTGTACTCGGTGGTACCTCCCACGGTGAATCCATTTATCTATGGTGTGAGGAACCAGGAGCTCAGGGATGCCCTGAGGAAACTCTGGGAAATTCCCAACTGTAGCAGGAAATATTAGAACAGCATTTTGTTACATGTAATGTTTGTTATTTCTTAAAACTTGCATTACTTTTTAAATACAGTTATTATACTTAATTATGTTATTATAGTTAAGTATGTATGTACCCAGACATCTCAAGTGCCTGCAGAACTATGTAGGTACATGTGCATAAACACAATGAAAAGGACAGCAGACATTTATTTCTCTCAGCTCACTTTTCTTCCCTTCTCCTCCAGAGCTGGAAGAGAAACCCCCTCACGCAGGACGGATTCAGGGGCCAAGAGCCCAGCTGCCAAATGGAGCAGCAGCCCAAATTTCCTTGGAGGCTGCCCCTCACTACTCAGTGGGCTTCTGCACCTCACTGCCTTCAAGTCAGGGCTGCTGCTTTGCTGGGACCACTGTGGGAATACAAGAAAAACTGTTCAGAGTAGAAGCTGTCGAGCAAGATAAACAGCATGAGAACTAAGGACACCTCTAGAAGAAGAAAGAACGTCTGATGGCTCTGATAGGATAAGTGCCCATGTGAATGGTTGAAAAGTGTTCTGTAGAGTGCTCTGCTGACATGTAAAGGTGGATGGGAAAGTTGTAGGGGTGGATGGGAAAGCTTGGAAAAGAAAACTTGTGAATGTATATAAGTGATGTGAGTACTTGTAAAAAACAACATGGATCATTCACATCTGAATCTGTGCTTCAGACTCTGCATACATCATTCTTGGGAGTGATGGAGCAAGTTCCAATAATCTCCCTTGAGCTCACAGATCAGCAGGTAGTTGGGATGTATCTGAGTGAACAAAGAACAAAGGATAGGGAAATCTGGAGAGCAGTGGGAAGAGTATGTGTCCAGATAAAAAGAGCCTGCTGAAAACATGGTCTGAATCATAGTCACTTATTTAGGAGGGATGGAGACACCTGGAGGATGGGGGACATCAAATACGCAGCAGAGTGGAGCAGCAGTGGACGCTGGGCATTGGTCACAGGGCATTGGCACTGGCACCACTGTCTGTGTCCCTGTACCTGAAGGTGTTTCTGTCCTGCAAGCAGAGTTCTGAAAAACACTGTCTTTTTAGAATAAATAAGTAATTAAATAAATAAATACAAAACATCCCCTGAAATATGAGTGTTTTCAACTTCAAAAGAGAGAGGAGACATGAGAATATTTGAAGTTGAGAAGTGTTAACACATTTTTATCATCTCCCACTTGCAGACATCTTCCTCGTTCTGGGGATCTGAAATGTGGAGGCACTAATCTGCATTATGCCTTCCCACATCTTCTAGCCAATGCCTTGTTCAAATAAAAAGATGGAGACTGACTTCTTACAGCATTTCTGAATCATAGGACAAGGATGAATGATAATAAACGAAAAGAGAGATTTACCTTAGACATTTGGAAGGAATTTCTAACATTCCGTAGATCATAACATTCCATGATGTGAGACATGGAGCTGGTATGGAACAAATAGCTCAGGGAAGACAGAGCAGCTCAATCCCTGGAGATGTTCGAAATGTCAAGGGCCCCAGGCATCCTGATCTACTGTGTGACAGCCCTGCACACAGCAAGGGAGATGGAACTGGATGGGCTTTAGGGTCCTTCGATCCAAACCATTCAAAAATCCTACAATACTTGTCAGCCTCTTCCAGCACGGGATCCTGTTGGCTCAGGTATTCCCTGATCACCTCTTCTTTCACCAACAGTACATCTGCCTTGCACCAACATTTCCCACCTGTCTCTGGCACCCACAATTCCAAGTCGCCCAGAGCAACTAATAAACTGTGAGGTCAGGAAGGTGCAGTTAACAAAATATGGAAGTTAGAGATGTAGTCAACAAAATACGTAAAGCGGGGGCTGTCAAGGTCACCAGGCGTAATAGGATCTGCGGGGGCCCCTTGTGTGCTTAGCAGAATACGTAAAAGGGGGGCTGTGAAAGTCGTCAGGCTCTGCGGGGGCTCCTTGACTCATGAGAAACCATGATGAGACATGGCAAGACAAGACATGCCACATGTCTATTGGGCATAGATAACCGTAGCAAGGGTGATTGGTAGCACTGTGATATAAGGGAGAGCTATAAGAAGAGTGTGTTGCTTGCAATAAGCTGCATTTTGCCGCTCATCATTTTGGTGTGCTGAATAGCAAACGAATGGATCAGGCCTGGCGCGGGACCGACTCGATCGGGTGCTGGGCCTGAGGCTGTCAGGCCACTGCGGGTGGGATGGACCGCAACTTAAGTCGCCGTGAGAAACTGCAACAAGTGGTGCCCCGTGTGAGGAACGGTTGGGTCCGTTCCTGATTACGCTTTGGCGACAGTCAGCTGCGTGGCGGACGCAGGACCCTGCGGCAGTGAGGCTGCGGAAGGCTGGAGGGGCTGATCACCCCTGGAGCAGTTTAAGCCCACAGTGGAAGAGCAGTGGAAGGTCACGGAGGGTTTGATCTCCCTGGGCGACAGTGGAATCCATCATTAAGGTATTAGCCCGTGCATGTAAGACTTACTGCAGAAAAACCGCCCCTTGTAAGAAGGAGGTGGCCACGGTCCTCTTTTCTTGAAAAGAAGGGACTTCTCTCTTCTCCTTATGATATTGATGACTCCGGCAAGTGGGACTCTTTAACATTAGTGCTCTCTCAGAGCCCCTCCTGGGCAACGGCCTCATCAGCACAGCCGTAGCCTGCCACCACCGCCTGCACACCCCCATGTACTTCTTCCTGCTCAACCTCGCCCTCCTCGACCTGGGCTGCATCTCCACCACTCTCCCCAAAGCCATGGCCAATGCCCTCTGGGACACCAGGCACATCTCCTACTCAGCATGTGCTGCACAGGTCTTTTTCTTTTTGTTCCTGTTATCAGCAGAATATTTCCTTCTCACCATCATGTCCTATGATCGCTATGTTGCCATCTGCAAGCCCCTGCACTATGAAACCCTTTTAAGCATTAGAGCTTGTGCCACCATGGCAGCAGCTGCCTGGGGCACTGGGGCTCTCTTTGCTCTGCTGCACACTGCCAACACATTTTCTCAATCACTGTGCCAAGGCAATGCTGTGGATCAGTTCTTCTGTGAAATCCCCCAGATCCTTAAGCTCTCCTGTTCGAAACTGGGCCTTGTTATGGAAATTAGGCTTCTTGTGGCTAGTATAGTTCTTTGTTTTGGGTGTTTTGCTTTCATTCTTTTCTCCTATGTGCAGATCTTCAGCGCCGTGCTGAGGATGCCCTCTGAGCAGGGACGGCACAAAGCCTTCTCCACGTGCCTCCCTCACCTGGCTGTGGTTTCCCTGTTTCTCAGCACTGCCATGGTTGCTTACCTCAAGCCCCACTCCATCTCTTCCCCATCCCTGGATTTGGTGGTGTCATTTCTGTACTCAGTGGTACCTCCGGTAATGAACCCCCTTATCTACAGCATGAGGAATAAGGAGCTGAGGAATTCTCTGTGGAAACTAATGGCCAAATGTGCTTTGAAAACAATGAACTGCCCATCTATTTCTATGCGTGACTTGTAATTCAGATTTTGACTTAACCACGCTGTCTTTTTTTTGGTTTATGTATTCATTTGTTAAGTGTTATTTTTTGAATGTTTTGTTTTCTGTTTTATGTATTCTAAACTCTTTCACTGAATCTTCATTATGCCTATCCATTCCTATCCAGCTTGTACCTATGTAGTGTAACCCAGACACACTGTACATGAGGAACCGGGCTCTCTGTGAACCTTATCAAAACAAAGGGCATGCAATGACTTTGTCTGTCTTCTTTCCTGAGAGGCATTTCTGGAGCTGTTGGGTCAGTTGTTCTCACAAACCCATAATCCAGCAGGAAGCACACGGCTGTTAATGCAACTGTGTGGTGACTTCAGCCTGCAATAGCTGATGGGCCATCCCTTGCCTTCTGACTGGGGTCTGTGCATACAGGATCACATCTGCAGTGTCCCTGAGAGGCCGACAGAAAGTGCCAGGTTGACGTGTTGCCTGTGGGATCCTCTGTGCCTGAGCACCTGGTAGGGCCATAGAGCAAGAAGGAGGTTTGTGTGAGGGATTGTGATGGCTCTTCTGTGTGAGTACCAACTGGATAGCAGGAGGGACATGACTTGAAAGTGTCTGTCCATGAAGCTGGCAGGTGCCTTGGAAGATGATGGTGAGGTTCCTTCTTCTCAATGGCACAAGAAAGCTGATGGGTGGCGTTTCCATGAGGAAATGATTTCCAACACGATGGAGTTGGTAGCAGAAATGTGCCAAGGGAGAAAAACGCTCCCTCACAGTGCGGCTTGAAAGCCAGAGACTGGGCATGAGGAGGAAGAAATGTCACTGGAAGTGTTATGATGTGGGACCATGCTGAGGGATCACTCCATGCCTCTGTGTTTCAAGGGCCATTCAGAGAGGCCTAAGAGACATCAGTGAAATGATTGTAGTGCCAGGGTCAGAGCAGGGTGCAGAGGAGAGGTGGGTGTCTGCAGACCACAGGGAAACAGGGGCTGGGCTGGAACAGCATAGGAAAGCCTGCAGAGGAGAAGGCAGTGGGTGCTGGTGACGATGAAAGGCTGCAACATCAGTAAGGTTTTTTGTCCCCTTGCTTATTCTTTGTGAGGAGATTTATTATGCTTATGGTAATGGGGCCTCACTGCTGCCTTGCATCCCTGTGCAGAGGCTGGCAGGTGTCACACTGTTGTCCTTCACATGGAGTGCAATCTGCACCACCACACCAACCCCAGGACGAGCCCTGAGCTCATTCCCTCCGATACGGTGAATCTCCTGTCCAGTGTCTGGATGTCAGGCCTTGGCCCTTCTCCTTCATCAAGCAAACCAAGAGATTTCTCAGCACAATACCTTATGTAAATGTAATCATTGCCTCCAATTACCGGCTCTAACAAGTCCAAGGGAGGCTGTGTTGGTAATGTCCCTTATTGGCCACAGTACTCCAAGATACTTCAACTTGTCAATCCAATTAACTTTCTCCTCTCAGTACCTGAGGTTCATAGACCCAGCATCAAATGTACCATGGGTCTCTCTGTAGTACAGAAATTTGCAATGAGCCATATCTGTTCCATAATGTCCTTGAAGTTGGAGAGGTTTCATAATGTAGTAAAGGAAGGAGATTTCAAATGGATGTTGATCCAGAGAGTCTCCTAAGGAAATCTGCCTAGGCAGAAGCAATTGCTTGAGGTCTCACACAGTACAGACAACCTGACTGCTCACCTCCCCAGGCCTGACGTGTCTGCTGTATGCACCTGGCACTTGCATCACTTTTCCCTACATCAGAATTCTCCACTGGAGTCTGCAGCTGGATGGTACAGTTCCTTTACACCATTCCTTTACCTGCTTTCCTTACAGAACTGTCTGCACGCAGGCACAGGTTGTTGCTTCCTGCTTTAAAACAAACAACAGTAAAGGATGACACAATTTCCCCAACAACAGAACACACTCCTCAGCCATATCTCACCAGTATGGTTCACCTTCCCAAAAGAATAAGTACTTTACATAAGTAGGTAGGAAATGATAAATATTAATAGAAAACAGATACTAACTGAAGGATAAATGATAAGGAGCAAACTCCACTGTGTGATCCCAAGCATCCCATGCTATCTCCAGAGGTCCCAGATGTCCTGTCTTGGACAGGCAGCTTTCCGAGAGGACCTGCAGGAGAGCAGAGCCCTCTGGAAGCTGCAGATAGAATTTGGAATGAGGATCTCAGGGCAGTACTCTGCCAATGTTGTTTTTGTCCCTGCAGTTGCAGCTCAACTCAGCACACTCAATGCTCCCCAGGCAAATCAGTGGATCCCTGGGGGTGACCCAGTGCTGTGATGGCCACTGGCAAGCCAAGAAACTCTGATTTCTTCTCAATGAACACAAACATCCATGAACCATTTTGGGTCATCAGTGTCAAACTCAGCCTGAAAGACTCAAGTACAGGTGGTGAAACCCATCACATTGGCAAAATGTCCCACCAGACTATGGAAGTTAAAAAGGAGCAGTGTGAAATGACCATCAGGTCAGTCCTCAGAGGAAGGGTATGTAAAATTTATCTGCTACAGAGGTGGAGAGCAAAAAGCACTCGATTGTGACTCAAATAACTAAAGTGTGTCCGTGCTGGCCTGACAGCAGCTCCCTGTTCCCTCCAGCTTCCCTCCCCGTGCTCCCTGCAGGACCTGAGCTGGTGGAGCTGCTCTGCAGGGCGAGGGAGCTGTGGTGCCCTGGGACACCGGGCTGACCCTGTGCTGCTCAGGGTGAGAGGCAGTCCCAGCTGGATGGGATCTCTACTGCTGAGTCCCTCTCCATCTGCCCTGCTGGCTCAGCAGCACCACTGCAGAGCCCTCCTTTGCCTGTGGGCTCCTCAGGTTCCCCTGTTTCTTTGGATCAATGGTCTGTCATTGCGCAAGGAATTATTCTTTGCCTTACACTTACACTGTCTCTTACACTGTCCCCGGAGATCCCCTGGCGTTTCCAGGCTGCTCCAGATTCCTCTCCAGGACAGTGTCTGCCATCAGTCCCACAGCAGCAGGGACAGTCCCGCACAGTCATGTTCAAGACCAGTTATGTTTTGGTGGGCCATGTACAACCAAGAAGGGAGCTCTCGTCTGTCCTTTGGTCCTCACTGATCACCCTGGGACTCTGAACCATGCAGAACCCCTGGAAAGCAAGAGGACTTTCCCGAGGGCAACTCCTTGGCTGTATTCCTGGCACAGATTTGGAAGGGGTGTTCAGTCCTCTGGCCTTGCCCTGAGCAGCCCCTTCTTGTTCTGGTCTCAGCAGGGAGGCCAGCTGAGGAGCAGTGCTGCACACTGCCTGCCTGCCTGCAGCCACAGGGATGCCGCCACAGAGACAACAGCGCCGCAGAGCAACAGCGCTGTCATCAATTGCACCAGAACTGAGAGCTGACACAAATGCAAGGACACAAGAGAACAGTTGGGAACATAACGAGTGCAGCACTGAAAAGACCACGTCCTGTTGCTGCCCAAGGCCGTGGCTCCAGGGAAGCCTCAGCATAACTCAAAGGCAGCAGAAAGTCCCTCTAGTCAGTGACGGACATCCCTCAGGGGACACTGCTGCTCCTTGTGCCATTTGTGTCTTAGATCATGAGCTTCTGCTGATGATCCAGACTAGATGGGAGGCAAAACAAATGATCCTCTGCTGATTTCTTTATCTATTCATTGAACCTGGTTCCTTAAGTACAATAGGTTCAAGACAGGGAATTAAAAATAGGTAAACATAAAGACTGATGATGAATATCATTTAATTGGAATTAAGTTCATTATAGCTATGACAAAAAAATAGGAAGAAAAAATGGAAACATCACATAAAATAAATCACACTTTTCCTAACTTTTTTGCAGTCTTGAGGGTATGATGAACATCGTTTTGATGGGCAAACAATGCATAATAGAGTACTTTCCTGAGGGCACCCTTGAGCTCCTGATTCCTCATGCTGTAGATGAGGGGGTTCAGTGTTGGAGGCACCACCGAGTACAGAAATGACACCACCAGGTCCAGGGATGGGGAAGAGATGGAGGGGGGCTTCAGATAGGCAAACATCAGAGTGGTGACAAAGAGGGAGACCACAGCCAAGTGAGGGAGGCACGTGGAGAAGGCTTTGTGCTGTCCCTGCTCAGAGGGCATCCTCAGCACGGCCCTGAAGATCTGCACATAGGACAGCACAATGAATACAAAGCACCCAAATAAGACAAGAACACCAGCCATGATAAGTCCAAATTCCCTAAGGTAGAATTCTGAGCAAGTGAGCTTGAGGATCTGGGGGATTTCACAGAAGAACTGATCCACAGCATTGCCATGGCAGAGAGGCAGTGAAAATGTACTGACAGTGTGCAGCAGGGAATAGAGAAGCCCAGTGCCCCAGGCAGCTGCTGCCATGGTGGCACAAGCTCTGCTGTCCATCAAGGTCCCGTAGTGCAGGGGCTTGCAGATGGCAACGTAGCGGTCATAGCACATGATGATGAGGATGGAATACTCTACACAAAAGAAGAAAAGTAAAAAGAAAACCTGTGCAGCACATGCTGAGTAGGAGATGTGCCTGGTGTCCCAGAGGGCATTGGCCATGGCTTTGGGGAGAGTGGTGGAGATGCAGCCCAGGTCGAGGAGGGCGAGGTTGAGCAGGAAGAAGTACATGGGGGTGTGCAGGCGGTGGTGGCAGGCTACGGCTGTGCTGATGAGGCCGTTGCCCAGGAGGGCAGCCAGGTAGATGCCCAGCAAGAGCCAGAAGTGCAGGAGCTGCAGCTGCCGCGTGTCTGCCAACGCCAGGAGGAGGAACTGGCTGATGGAGCTGCTGTTGGGCATTTTGTTCTTCCAGGCACCAGGACCTGTTCAAGGAGGAAAAAAATCAAGGACAAGTCTTTCTGTGTGGGGAGTGTTCATTCAGCTCCATGAAGTGATTTACATTTCATGAGGTTGAGTTTGCCATGAGGGACTGTGCACTTTTTATCTCCGTGAAGCACACTTGTTCCGGTGGGAACATGGGAACATGGTGATGGTGTGCGGTCAGGCTTTCTTTTCAGAATGTATCAGATAAAGTCACTTCTAATGCAGCAGTGCTGGTTGGCATCTGAACTGTAATGCCAAAAATATGTGGGTCAAAACTAGAAGTTCTAGGGATCGCTTTTTCCCAAAAATTCTCATCCTGCTCACCATGCCTAAGGAGTGCTTGCTGAAGTCTGAACAGCTGTAAGATGTGAGAGGAAAAGGGATTCACTGCTGCTTAGCACAGGGTTGCTTACTAGGTTTCTTTCCAATTGCTCTGAGCTTGCATACTTTGCAGATGTAAGACGATTGCATTCCTATAGAATTCTGAAGTCAGACCCAGCTCAGAAAACAGGAGTGCACAGCCCATCACTGTGCATTCACCCTTTCTCAATGTACTCCAGCACTGACTCATCACCACACATCTTGCAAATGACACCTAACACTGATTTCACCAACCCTATAGCATTTGCATATTGCATGTCTCTGCTTCTTCCCTGTACTTTGTTCTCCTGACCACGGGAAAAATTTTCATCCTGAAGGTCAGCTCACAGCTCTGAAGAGATTTCCTCTTCTCACATCTCCTCAGGGAGATGTGTCCTCATGATGGCATCTCATGAAGGGAAAGCCAGCTCCTTTCCAGCCTCACAGACTGCGTTGCCCACAGCCCCAGGCAGTCGCTCTCAGCCCCTGTGCACTGCAGAGGGTGCTGGACACGTGCCTGGGGAGCTGCTGCTCTGCTCTGCTGGAGCTCTGCCTGCACAGGAGGTGGATCATGCAGCAAATCCCATGGTCATGTGAGCAGAGGTGTTTCTAGGTGGGATCTTGCTCAGAGGAAGGTCTTTTATCTACTGAAGGGGGTAATCCCCTGATCATATCTCTGTGGTCTGCAGATTTTCATCCTGGGGGCTGTTTTCCTCTCATTTCCCTGACTGAGCATACAGACACCAGCCCAAATGCTCTGCATTCCTATTTCGAATTCGAGAACTTCCAGGGTTTGTTGAAAGAATATAAATATGTTAAAGGAAAGTAGAGAGGTAAAATGCACTTCAGGGTTCTCTCTTGATGTGCCGTCAGGGCTGTGCTCTGACGCTGCAGCAGGGAAGCCCTCAGCAGGAACAGCTCTTATTCCAGGATAAAGAAGCACAGAGTGTATGCGGCCTGATCTGCAACCAGATGTGCCAGATTTGGTGACCCCTGTTGGAAAAGTGTTTGCATTACCTACAGTGAGAGACTTACCGTGTCCGTGGCTGAAAGCAATGCTCCTGCAGTGAAGTCGCAGCCTGCTCACATCCCTCACATCCTGTAATCCCTCTCTCCTTTCTCTTCTATCTCTATGCCACCTGCAGAACGTGCCCCTGGCACTGATGCACAGCACACGGGAGCTGCTCCTAGTCAGAGCTGTCTCCCTGCAGCCCTGCCCACTTGTAGGAGCTCCCTGTGTCCCAGGAGCCCAGAACAGCCCAGCAGCAGATGATGTCATTTCTATCTTCCCCACTGATCTCCTCTGAGATGTCCCTGGGTCTCCATGGCCAACAGCTTCTGAAAGACAACAGCATCATGATTGTTCTTTGAAATCTGCTGAATTAACCACCAAAATTCCAGTGAACCTTGAATAATTCCAGACATATGGTTAGTCCTACCAGAGAGTGTTTGCTGTAGCAAATGGGACACATAGGCAAGGACAGGGAGGGCTGGACTTCCCCTAGCAGTGATCCAGCTGAGACAGTTCAGGCATTTCATCCCTAGTTGGAAACCCTATGGCTGAAATGGGATTCAGCTCCCCACAGAGGCACAGGAGTGATGGGATCCTGATGTTGTCAGCCCTTGTTCCCATTTAGTACTTTTTTTGCAGTAACATCTGCTGCAGGGACAGCAGGGCAGGGCATGCACCATCCAGAAGATCCCTGGAGAGCACAGCTGGCAGCTTCTGGACCAAGCCATGGAGGAAGCAAAGAGGAGAGGTGCTCTGGTGCATCTCATAATCACCAGCAAGGAAGGGCTGGTGGGGAATGTGAAGATCAAAGAGAACCTGGGCTGCAGTGGCCATGGGATTGTGGAGCTGAGGAGTGGAGTACAGAGGACAAAGTCACACCTTTGGGCTTCAGGAGAGCACACCTTGACTTCTTCAAGTGTCTGCGGTGTACAGTACAGAAAGAAAGCACGTAGGAAGTGTAAACAAGAAGTGGTCAGCTGGGAGCAATGCAGAGAGGTGTCCTAGTGTGCCTGCTGAGTTGTGTTTAAGAAGGCCAAAGCTCAAACCCAGCTGAATCTGCCCAAGCATATCAAAGATGGTAAAGGCTTGTAGAAATACACACACAGCACAAGGAATGCTAGGGTCAGTGTAGGTACCTGACATGAAGGACATGTAGGGCATGAAGCATCCTGTGCTGTGTGTGACCATCTAAAAAGGTCTGAGGGAAAAAGAGCTCAGTACCAGAGTGTGACTCAGTCATTGCAATGACTGAGAGACTGCAGTTCTGAGCAAAGAAATTCTGAGGGTACCGGGCTCCGTGCAAGACACAAATTGATCTTATTTTAATTATGAAGAATGTGAAAGATGTTCATTAATGTCAGAAAAAATGAAACCATGGTTTGAAGACAAAGATAGAAATCAATGAAAATATGCTAACACACTTCTCAACTGGAAGTATTCTCATGAGTCCTCTCTCTTTTTAGGTTGAAAACACCAGTCTTGGAGGACACTTTGTCTCTATTTACATTTTTATTTCTTCTTAAATGCAATGTTTTCCAGCACTCTGTTTGCAGGACACAGATGCCTTCAGGTACAGGAACAGACAGTGGTGCCAGTGCCAATGCCCTGTGACCAATGCCCAGCATCCACCGCTGCTCCACCCTGCTGCGTATTTGATGTCCCTCATCCTCCAGGTGTCTCCAGCTCTCCTAAATCAATGACCGTGGTTCAGGGCATGTTTTCAGCAGGCCATCTGGACACATGCTCTTCCCACTGCTCTCCAGATTTCCCCATCCCTCGCTCTTTCTTCACTCCGATATCTCCCAACTATCTGCCTGATTTGTGACCTTTAGGAAGATTACTGGAATTTGCTCCATCTCTACAAAATCTGATGGACTCTTTGATCTGCCCCTTAACTGTGATTATGTTTATCCATTCCTATCTCTGCCTAACTCATTTTTTGTACAAATACGCTCTGTGAAAGACAAGCCTCATTAGATGCATCTTGGACAAGGCATGCAGTTGATCACTGTGTTCTACTGTCCATTCAAATGCATCACATTTCCTTCAGTTTGTTGGCAAAAAAAAAAAAAAAAAAAAAAAGAGCAATCTTTCATTGCCCATGTGCAGCTGATTCTCTGAGGAAAGCTGGGGGAAGTTGGTGCAAAGGGTGTTTAAAACTGAGCAGATGACTGCAGAGGAGAAGAGTGATGGTAGGAAAACTAATGCAAGTCCCATGGGGCCAACGGGAGTAGAAATGAGGTGGGGATGTTGAGGAGTAATTTTGTGCACACAGTGACAGAGAAAAGTTCATAAGGGAACATCCTGGATCAATATCAGTTGCCAAGTGCTGATTAAAATCCTTGCTTAAACACAACTATATATAAATAGCAAATGAATGTCGGTTGGATTCTTCCTCATTAAGGTCACTCCAGACACCTCTCCAGTTTGCTGTACAAGTTCTCAACACATAAAAAAAGACAGGAAGGCACAAGGCACAGGAGGCTTCTGTGGGTTGTAATGGGCCCCAGGGGGCATTTGCTGCTCAGTCCATCAACCTCCAGTGCAGAGAGAAGAGAAGATTGCACAAAGTGCTCAAGGAGACAAAGTCAGAAGGAACGGTGAAGTTTCTTGGAGTATTAATGGGCCCCTCTGAGGGCCATTCACAAGCAAGCTTCCCCAGGGACTTGTTAGAGCAGATAATTGGAAGCCACGATTGCAGGCAGACCAAGGCACTGGGATGGTGGCTGTGATGCTGAGAAAAGCCTCCTTTGTCTTGTGAAGCAGAAAGGCCAAGCCCTGATCCCCAGAGCCTTGGCAGGGAGATCCTGTCCCTCATGCTGGCTCAGGGCCCTTCCTGAAAGAGAAGGGGACAGCAGCTCCCAGACTCTGCATGGGGTGCAAGGATGCCGTGAGGCCCAAGTCCCATGTGGGCAGTGTGTCTCATCCAGGATGTGGGATGTGAGAAGGGACCACTCTGAACAAGCAGTCAATCCCAATGAAACTTTGAACTTCAGATCTCTCAGGGCCGAGGTGAAGGCACCACTTCCTCACTGGGAAGTTTGGCTCTGACGATGCCACGTGTGATACTAACCCACATGCAGAGCTCCTTTCACATCCTGCACTTTTTCCACAATAAACCCATGCAGCACTACAGGCTTGGGGATGAGTGGCTGGATGACTGTGAAGAGCAAAGGGACCTGGGGGTGTTGGTTGATGCTTGGCTGAATGTGAGCAGACAGCATGCCCAGGTGGCCGTTAGGGAAAACGGCATCCTGGCCTGCATTAGAAATAGTGTGGCCAGCAGGAGCTGGGAGGACATCACCCCCCTGTACTCAGCACTGGTGAGGTCACACCTCAAGTTCTGTGTTCAGTTTTGGGCCCCTCACTACAAGAAAGACCCTGAAACTTGTCCAGAGAAGGGCAACAAAGCTGGTGAGGGGTCTGGAGCACAGGTCTTATGAGGAGTAGCTGAGAGAGCTGGGATTGTTCAGACTGGAGAAGACGAGGCTCAGGGGAGACCTCCTTGCACTCTCCCACATCCTAAAGGCAGGCTGTGATGAGGAGGGGTTTGGCCTCTTCTGCCAGGCAACAAACAGGACCCGAGGAAGTGGCCACAAGTTGTACCAGAGGAGCTTTAGCTTAGACATAAGGAAGAACTTGTTCTCTCAGAGAGTGGTCAGGCACTGAATGGCTGCTCAGGAGGTTGCGGAGGCTCCGTCCCTGGCAGCGTTCAACAGATGTCAGGACGAGGAGCTGTGAGATCTGGTTTAGTGCTTGTGGTAGTAATGATGATGGGAGGACGGTTGGACTCGATGATCTTACAGGACATTTCTGACCATGCAATGTTATGATTCTGTGATTCTATGATTCTAATCTGAATTGATGCACCATCACTGCACTGCTGCCTGCTGTGACAGAACAGTGGATCTGCCATCACTCTGCTCCTTCCCACTGTGACAGCACAGTGACCCTGACATTATGATGTTCCTTCCCACTGTCACAGAACAACAACTGCAACCCCACTGTGCTCATATCAGCTGTGACAGCACAGTGGAGCTGAAATCACTGAGTTTGTCTCTCCTTTACAGTGCAGTGACTCTGACATCACTGTAATACTGACCACTGCCACAACTCAGTAATTCTGACATCACTGCTCTCCGCATTTCTGATACACCACTGTGGCATTGCTGAACTCCTATCCACTGTGACAGCACAGTGACTTCAACATCACTGTGCTTGTACCTGCTATCATAGAATCCTGGCATATCCCGCAATGGAAGGGACCCATAAGGATCATTAAGTCCAACTTTTGGCTCCACACATCTGCCCTAAAAGCAGACCGTATGACTGAGTGTGTTGCCTTGTCACGGAGTTATCTAGAGCAATCTGTGCCCCTGACAGAGGGCAGCAGGCCTGCAGTCCTACTGGTCAAAAATTAAAGTATGAATGATAATAACAATAACAACAACAATAATAATAACAAATCAGCGGCAACAATCTAAGGAGGAAACGTAATTTTACTAAATATGGTATTGGAATGCAAGATAAAAGATAACACAATATTATAAACTAAAATTGAAATTTAGGGTAATAAATCATATAAAATGAGAGAGCGAGCGTCTGAAACCAAAAGCCTTGCTTTGAACTGCAGGCGCACGGCTGGGGAGCGAAGCCACACACTGCAGGGCAGCGAGCAAGGGAGAGATCCTGGGACTTCCTGCCATGACTGATCTTCCCCTCTGAACTCAGAGTCCTCTGGGTATGCAGTTCTTCTCTCCTGAGAGCCAGGTATCCAGAAAGTTGTCCGTCCACAGACCTGGAGTATTTACTCCTTAATTCCCTGTGCTTTACATGATGTTATGATGTGGAGTACCAATAACAAGGATCGTAAAACCATGACACCAGATGGGGCATTTGCAGCTTTGCTAGGCACACACAGTCTGCTAGGACAAAAAATGCTGCAGGAATCAGTCTGTGTACTGGTGATTAATTCATCTGACTTCAAAGTACGTTGTGCAGAGATGACCCTGTTGTCTATCAGGAGCTGCCAATGCAGAGACCTAAGGACATCCCCAGGGAGAGCAGTGAGGAAGAGAAAATGACATCTTCTGCTGGAGAGCTGGGCCGGGCTGCTGGGACACAGGGAGCTCATAAAAGTGGGCAGTGCTGCAGAGAGACGGCTGTGCCCAGGAGCAGCTCTTCTACACAGCACAGCCTGCAGGTGACAGGAGGAGAGCAGAGAAAGGAGAGAGAGCTTGTAGGATGTGTATGGTGTGAGCAGGCTGTGAGCTCACTGGAGGAGCATCGCTGACAGCCTCTGACAAGGTCAGTCTCACTGCAGGCTATGACTCTGCCGCCTGCCAGGCTCGGTGCTCAGCCTGCCTGGGGAGCTGCCCAGGGCGCTGCGGGGAGATGTGTGGGGGGAAGGAGCCCCTCGGCAGGGCAGGGCAGGGCAGGGCAGGGCAGGAGCCTTCTGCTGCTGGGGGCATGGGGATCACAGCTTCAGCGCTCCCAGAGTGTCTCCAAGGGCACTTTGCAAGAGGAGAGACAAGGCAGGGATTTTCCCATACCTGTCCTTAGGGAAGGAGAATGAGTTGGAGGCAGAGATCTGAAAGGAGATGTGAAATATGAACACAGCTATAAGAGTCCTGAACTGTACGTTTCTCAGTCTGCAGTTACATGCACAAACTCCTCATGTGCTTTCAGCCCCTCTTCTCCCAAAGGATTGCACCAGCTGAAATTTCCATGCTTCTCTGCAGACATGAATAATGCACTTGTCCAGCAAACAGGCAGCTTTCTCTAGTAGAAATTCAAGTGCACAGAGGTAGGAATGGGCACTCTGAGTGCAGACAGACAAAAGATACGAGGAATGGAAATATGTCATAGGAAGAAAGTATCCAGGAGGCTGGGATATGATTAGGCAATGAGAGGAAAGCAAGAGCTCCTTCATCTTTGACTTCTCAAGGGATGGTGAAGCTCATGTAAATTCAAGTTATGGAGTTAAATGAACCCTGTCCTAAGAGAAAGAAACACTGTTATAGTATAGGGGTGGAGTGTCTCTGAAAAAGCTCTTGACTCGTCATTATCTTCTGCACTCTGCACAGGACTCCAGGCCCAGCAGGAACTGCAGATGCCCAACAGCAGCTCCATCAGCCAGTTCCTCCTCCTGGCGTTGGCAGACACGCGGCAGCTGCAGCTCCTGCACTTCTGGCTCTTGCTGGGCATCTACCTGGCTGCCCTCCTGGGCAACGGCCTCATCAGCACAGCCGTAGCCTGCCACCACCGCCTGCACACCCCCATGTACTTCTTCCTGCTCAACCTCGCCCTCCTCGACCTGGGCTGCATCTCCACCACTCTCCCCAAAGCCATGGCCAATGCCCTCTGGGACACCAGGCACATCTCCTATGCTGGATGTGTTGCACAGACCTTTCTGTTTGTCTTTCTGATGTCAGCAGAGTATTCCATCCTCACCATCATGTCCTATGACCGCTATGTTGCCATCTGCAAGCCCCTGCACTACGGGACCTTGATGGACAGCAGAGCTTGTGCCACCATGGCAGCAGCTGCCTGGGGCACTGGGCTTCTCCATGCTCTGCTGCACACTATCAGTACATTTTCTCAGCCACTGTGCCGAGGCAATGCTGTGGATCAGTTCTTCTGTGAAATCCCCCACATCCTCAAGCTCTCCTGCTCTGAATCAGACTACCTCAGGGAAATTGGTTTCATTGTGCTTAGTGTTCTTGCCGTATTTGTGTGTTTTGTTTTCATTGTTGTGTCCTATGTGCAGATCTTCAGGGCTGTGCTGAGGATGCCTTCTGAGCAGGGACGACACAAAGCCTTCTCCACGTGCCTCCCTCACCTGGCTGTGCTCTCCCTGTTAGTCAGCACTGACTTTTTGGCCTACATGAAGCCCCCATCCATCTCCTCCCCATCCCTGGATCTGGTGGTTACATTTCTGTACTCGGTGGTGCCTCCAACACTAAACCCCCTCATCTACAGCATGAGGAACCAGGAGCTCAAGGATGCAGTGAGGAAAATGTCATGGACAAATTTCAGCAGGGATCGTCTTCTCATCTGCCTGAACAAATGACTCAGTTTTTTCTGAAACATGTCTATGTTGTCTTAGAAATATTGAATGGCCTGTACTGAAAAGGACTATAAAGATCATCTAGTTTCAACCCCACTGTTACAGGCAGGGTCACCAACCACCAGAGCAGGCTGCCCAGAGCCTCTCATTTCCAGCCTGGCCTTGAAAGCCTCCAGGGATGGGGCATCCACAACTTATGTGGGCAACCTGTCCCAGGGCTTTACTACCCTCTGGGTGAAAAACCTCCTTTTAATATCTAGCCTAAACCTCCCCAGCCTCAGTTTAAAACTGCTCCCCCTTGTTCTATCACCAGCCACTGTGCTAAACAGCCATTCCCCCTCCTCTTTATACATTCCCTTGAAGTACTGGAAGGCCACAATGAAGTTTCCTCAGAATCTTCTCTTCCACAAACTAAGCAAGTCCAGTTCCCTCAACTTTTCTTCCTAGCAGAGCTGCTCCAGCCTTCTGATCATCTTAGTGCCCTCCTCTGGACCCACTCCAACAGGGGAAGCTGGGGGGCCCACAGGCAAATGAGGGCTCTGCAGTGGTGCTGCTGAGCTAGCAGGACAGATGGAGAGGGACTCAGCAGTAGAGAGAGTCTGACAGTGATGACCCAAAATGGTTCATGGATGTTTGTGTTCACTGAGAAGAAATCAGAGTTTCTTGGCTTCCCAGTGGCCATTTCAGCACTGGGTCACCCCCAGGAATCCAGTGACTTGTCTGGGGTCATTGAGTGTGCTGGGTTGGGCTGCAGCTGCAGGGACAAAAACAACATTGGCAGTGTACTGCCCTGAGACCTTCTTCCCAAGTTCCATCTGCAGCTTCCAGAGGGCTCTGCTCTCCTGCAGGTCCTCTTGGAAAGCTGCCTGTCCCAGACACGATCTCTGGGGCCCTTGGAGATGGCATGGGATGCTTGTGATCACACAGTGGAGCTTTGCTCCTTTTCCTTTTTTCCCATTAATAATTATCATTTCCTGTCTACTGATGTAAAGTACTTGTCCTAGTGGGAAGGTGAACCACACTGGTGGGATATGGCTGAGGAGTGTGTTCTCTTCTTAGGCAAATTGTATTGTGCTTTACTGTTGTTTGTTTTAAAGCAGGAAGCAACATCCTGTGCCTGTGTGCAGACAGTTCTCTTAGGGAAGCAGGTAAAGGAATGGTGTAAAGGAACTGTACCATCCAGCTGCAGACTCCAGTGGAGAATTCTGGTGTAGGGAAAAGTGATGCAAGGGCCAGGTGGCATACAGCAGACACGTCAGGCCTGGGGAGGTGAGCAGTCAGGTTGTCTGTACTGTGTCAGACCTCAAGCAATTGCTTCTCCTGCCTATGCAGATCTCCTTAGGAGACACCCTCAATCAACATCAGTTGGACAATGGTGCTCCAAAAGCAACAAGATGCACCTTGTAAAATC
Organism: Tympanuchus pallidicinctus; assembly: GCF_026119805.1. Classification (NCBI taxonomy): domain Eukaryota; kingdom Metazoa; phylum Chordata; class Aves; order Galliformes; family Phasianidae; genus Tympanuchus; species Tympanuchus pallidicinctus. The sequence goes on from NW_026294774.1 coordinate 348,284, forward strand.
AGAAAACATTTTTCTTGGGTGCCCTTTGAAATCTTCTTTCTTTCCTATAGGAACCATGGAGTGAAGTGTGAGTAAACTCAGAATCAAGTGTGAGGCAATCCCGGAGTAAAGTGTGGGTAGGCCTGAAGAGAGAGTGCACACACCCAGGGTAGGGTGCCAGTAAAGCCCAGAGAAAAGTGTGAGTAAACCAGGAGCAAAGTGTGAGTAATGTTGAAGAAAAGTTTGAGGAATCCTTGAGTAAAATGTGAGTGGAACACAGTCAAAACAGAAGTATGAGTAAACCCAGAGTACAGTGTTCATAAACCCAGAGTAAAGTGTGAGTAAAAGCCAGAGTAAAGTGTGAATCTGCCCAGAGTAGAGTAAGACTAAACTCAGAGTGAAGAGTGTGCATGTCTGGTGCAAAATGTGAGTAAAACCTGGAGAAAATTGTGAATAAACTAGGAGTCCAATGTGAGTAAACTTGGAGTCAAGTGTGAGAAACTCCCAGAGCAAAGTGTGGGTTGGTCCAGAGCAAAGTGTTGGTAAATGTGGAGTAAAGTTTGAGGAAAACCCACAGTAAGGTGTGAGTCTACCCGTATTAAAGTGTGGATAGGCCCGGATGACAGAGTGTTCACACCAGGAATAGGGTGTCTGTAAAACCTTGAGATTAATGTGAGTAAGCCCTGTGTAAAGTGTGTGTAAGGTTGAAGAGCAATTTGAGTAAACCTTGATTAAAGTGTGATTGAAACACACTCAAAAATGAAGTTGTGAGTAAAGCCGAAGTAAAGAGTTAGTAAACGTGGAGTAAAGTATGAGTAAAATTGAGTTAGGTTCGAGTGCACCCAGAATTGCATAAGCATAACTCAGAGTAAAGAGTGTGCAAACCTGGTGTAGAGTCATTTTTGTGACTCAACATTGCCATCTGCAAACCCCTGCACTACGGGACCTTGATGGACAGCAGAGCTTGTGCCAGCATGGCAGCAGCTGCCTGGGGCACTGGGCTTCTCTATTCCCTCCTGCACACTGCCAACACATTTTCTCTGCCTCTCTGCCAAGGCAATGCTGTGGATCAATTCTTCTGTGAAATCCCTCAGATCCTCAAACTCTCCTGCTCAAAATCCTACCTCAGGGAAGTTGGGCTTCTTGTCTTGTACTGTCCTTGTCTTATCTGGATGTTTTGTTTTCATCGTGCTGTCCTATGTGCAGATCTTCAGGGCCGTGCTGAGGATGCCCTCTAAACAGGGATGGCACAAAGCCTTCTCCACGTGCCTTCCTCACCTGGCCGTTGTCTCCCTCTTTGTCAGTACTGCCATGGTTGCCTATCTGAAGCTCCCCTCCATCTCCTCCCCTTTCCTGGACCTGGTGGTGTCATTTCTGTACTCGGTGGTGCCTCCAGCAGTGAACCCCTTCTTCTATGGCATGAGGAACCAGGAGATCAAGACTGCAGTGAGCAATACATACTTCTTCAGCATCCGCAAGATGCATGCCAGCCTAAGATGAGTCTCACAGTAATTCAGAAATTGATAGAACAATCTCTTGTTTCTATTTTTCTTATTATTATTATTTTCACAGACATGACTTCAATTTAAATCCGTTATTCTTGGCATGTTTCATTTTTGTAGTGTTTTGACACTCTCATCTCATGTACCCATAGAACAAGGAGCTCTGTTGATAAGTACAATAAGGAAGCCAGCAGAAATTCAGTTGTCTGTGCTCCCATGTTTTACCACCTCTGAAACTGGAGGAGCGACTCATGTAGGCAGGAGTGGTGCAGGGTCCAGGAGCCCAGCTGCAACACAGAGCAGCAGCCTCACTGTCATTGGGCTGCCCCTTAATGCCCAGTGGTTCCATCCTCTCTTTTGTGTTTGAGTCATGGCCGCAGCTTCCCAGCTCCAATGGCCACAGAGAGCAGCACGATGTGGTCTTTGCAGTGCTGCTCTCTTCTCACTTCCATCCCTCTTCCCCTTCCTCTCTACATCCTTGTGGACACACGTGGACCAGGAAGGTGGCTCTGGACTTTTGCCACCCTCAGCCTCTCACACCAGCCATTTCCAGCACTGACTGCATGTTTATGGCAGAGCTTTTTCCTGAAGCTGTCTCCATGCTCCTGGTGGTAAAGCAGGGCTGTCTGCAGACCCCTGTGTAGGACACGGCTGGAGCAGCACTGGGTCTGAAAAGCAGGATTGCTGAGAAGTGCCACTGAGGGCTGCCATGGGCACTTGTGCTGGGGAACTCTTCCCCACCCCGAACACACCTGTCCTGTGCAGTGCAGTCATTGCAGAGCCGTGCCTGGGACAGTGCACTGATAGGCCACAGATGGGAAACCCAGCACGGCCATCAGGAGGTGGAACCAGGTGGTCCTGGCACACAGGGAGCCGGGCAGGAGGCAGCGGTGTGCCCTGGCAGAGCAGTCAGGGAAGGCTGAGGGCACATCACTGCAGCCTGTGAGAGCCTGCATGGAGATCTTAGAGAATACAGAGCCACACTCCGTGCTGTTGTGCACAGTGGGGGGATGAAAGTGATGGGTGAATCTGGAGGCACTCTGCCTGAAGGTAAGGAAAAGATTTTCCACTCAATTCAAGGCTCCTCTTGAGCAAGGTGGCTACTGTCATGTCCCTACTAGGATGAGTGCTTATGGGATGTGTTTCCTGTTCCAAATTGCCGCCTGCTGGACAAGCAGCCTCCTGAGACAAACAAGTCCACACCATCAGCATCACAACTTGTGCCTTCCAAGCTCTGCTTGCTAAGAAACATAGAATCACAAAGGTTGGAACCTTTACTGTCATCTCCATCACTTTCACTCCGCGGACTGTCAGAGCTCAGGTGGGATATGTTGCTTTCAAGCCCTGTAGTGTTTGTACATAAAGCCTGAGACAAAGTGTGCTGAAATCAGACCCTACTGTGCAGAAAAAAATAATAATAATAATAAATAAAGCATGAAGAAAAGATGATGTAAAGCAGTAGCTTTACAGCTGAGAAGTCTGTGTTGGTTTAACAAGTGAGGGCCTCCACACTCCTGAGAAAAGGATCTACTACTGCCTAGATTCTTTTGCTGTTTTGTGCTGTCACTGGCAGAGGTCTTGCAAAGTCAGTCTGCATAGGACTTCCCTATCTTGATGCTGGACAGAGGCTTTTATTCCAGAGTTATCTGCATTGGGCATCGCAGAAGAAAGGCAGTTCCTGCACCAGCAATTGTATGTTTCTTCATATAAGGTCACAACTCATGGTTCTGTTCTGTGCTCGGAGTGATTTGTCTTCACTCTTGAATGCTGTGATTTAATTTTCCTTCAGTGAGTATGAGTCACAAATGAATGCTTATTCCTTTTTGCCTCTACAGCTCAATAAATCTTATTTTTCCCTTACTCTGCAGATCGACCTGATGAGTCTTTTGGCTTTATTTGCTGCATTTTCCTTAGCTAGACAAGAACATTATGGTCTAGTGGGATGAGCTGATGGGTTCCATCCCAGCCTCTTGAAGCGACCTGCTCTTGAGTCTTACAGCCTGTGTTTGCAAGAGATGATTCAAGGTTTTCAACGCTCTCACATGAGCTTCTTACTGCACAATCAAATATAGGCAAGGCCACACAGGTGGAACCAAGTGGGCACCACCTGCAGGCTGCCCTGCTCCACGGAGCTGCTGAGGCTGTCCCGGGGCCAAGGAATCTGAGCATCCCAGCACAGCCATGAAGGCCACATCAGACACGCAGCACAGTAAGGCACTACTCTGACTTCTCTGTGTGCAGTGCTATTCTGGTCAAGGTCACTGCTCAGGATGTTCTTGAACAAGGCTTCAATTATGCAGGCTTTGACTGCCCCCACAAATAGGGCATATATAATTTCTTAGTGACTCCAATTCCAGTGAGTCCAACTAAAAACAGTCTTACTAACATCCAATCTAAATCTCCCACTTTTAGTTTGAAGCAATTCCCCTTCGTCCTATTTCTATCCAACCATCTCATCCTAACCCTGGCGTTTGGCATCTCATCCTCAGATGGAAACCCAGGGGCTGAAAGGGGACTAAGGTCCTCACAGAACCATGGGACTGGGGAGTCCTCTTAGCTGAATTCAGATGTTCACAACGATGTGCCTGTGTGAGCCCCTCATCTGAATGCTTGGCATTTATTCCCAATGGAGTGGGGTCTCCATTGTTCAAGCAGACCCTGGGCGATGACCAAGGTGCCTGGGGTGCTCCTGGATGTGTGCTAGTGCTTGTAAACTGCGTGGGAAACATCTGAGATAGACACCTCCTTCCTGAGCATCAGCTGAGGGCCAGGGAGGGAACAGAGGATGTCCAAGAATGCCTACCTGACAACAGACTCCAGTATCAAGGGCACCCAAGTGTGCCTTTTCCACCCACCTCCATGGAGCGTACAGAGTTATTCAGCTGGATAAATGGATGAGTTCATAAAAGAAGACACAGATTTTTCTCTGTTCTTCATCTGCTGCACATTCTGGAGCACAAAGCACTACGGAACTAACACACATCTTTATTCTTCAGCTGACGAAACTTCATGTTACTCAAGGCTCACATGTTAATAGCATCAGAAGCAACCCGGTGTCACGCCAGTTCCCTGGGGTGCCCAGCAACTCACATAGAATCATAGAATCACAAGGTTGGAAACGACCTGTAAGATCACCTAGTCCAACCATCCTCCCATCATCGTTACTACCACAAGCTACTACACCATATCTCATAGTTCCTCATCCAGACATCTGTGAACACTGCCAGGGACGGCAACTCCACCACCTCCCTGGGCAGCCATTCAGTGCCTGACCACTCTCTGAGAAAAAAAGTTCTTCCTTATGTCTACTCTAAATCTCCCCATGCTTCCAGCTGTTTCTTCGGGTCCTGTTTGTTGCCGGGGAGAAGAGGCCAAATCCCTCTCCACCACAACTTCCCTTCAGCAAGCTGTAGAGTGCACTGAGGTCTCCCCTGAGCCTCCTCTTCTCCAGACTAAACAATCCCAGCTCCCTCAACCGCTCCTCATAAAGTTTGTGCTCCAGACCCCTCACCAGCTTTGCGCCCTTCTCTGGACACTCTCCAGGGCCTCAATGTCTTTCTTGTAGTGAGGGGCCCAAAAGTGAACACAGTACTCGAGGCGTGGCCTCAGAAGAGCTGAGTACAGAGGGATGATTACCTCTCTGCTCCTGCTGGCCATGCTATTTCTAATGCAGGCCAAGATGCTGTTGGCCCTCTTGGCCACCTGGGTATACGGTTGGCTCATGTTCAGCCAAGCATCAACCAACACCCCCAGGTCTCTTTCCTCTTCGTTGTCATGCAGCGACTCAGCCCTAAGCCTGTAGCACTGCATGGGGTTATTGTGGCCAAAGTGCAGGACCCGGCACTTGGCCTTGTTGAAGCTCATCCCACTCACCTCAGCCCAGTGATCCAGCTTATCCAGATCCCTCTGAAGGGCTTCCCTACCTCAGGCAGATCGACACTACCTCCCAACTTGGTGTCATCTGCAAACTTACTGAGGGTGCACTCAATCCCCTCATCTAGGAAATCAGTGAAGATATTAAACAAGATGGTTCCTAGTACCGACCCCTGGGGGACACCACTTAAAACGGGTCGCCAGCTGGACTTAACTCCATTAACCATTACGTGCTGGGCATGGCCCTCTAGCCTGTTCCTTAACCAAAGAAGAGTATACTTGTCCAGGCCAGTTGCCCCAGGAGAATACTGTGAGAGACCATGTCAAAGCCTTTGCTCCCAAGGGACGCATGCTACAAGTGTCCTGAATGGGTCAAAGTCCACCCTCCCTGCCACTTTTCCTTCTGGCACGCCAGTGACTCCACCAGTAAATCTGCCACTCACACTCTCTGGTGGCCTCTCCACCTCCTCCTTCAGCTCCCCCACCAGGCTGAGCAGCTCATCCACCTGCTCACACCTCACACTGCTGGAATCCCTGCCACCCTCCCCCGGCAGCAGCAGGCTCAGGCACTCCCTGCACCCTCAGATCTGAACAGCCGCATTTCTGGCAGGCCCTTCGTCTGGGTCACCACGGTCTTCCTGCAGTGATCCCGCTGTCTTGTGGAGACCGTGTTGAAGCCTGTGGTCTCAGAGAGTGCCCAGAGGAACGCCTGTCTCCTGAGCCGAGAGGGACAACCCTTACACACCCTGCCACTTGACCCACCTCCCACACCCACAGCTGCAGCACCGCAGAGGCAGCGTGGGCTGAGCTCACACACAGACTTACCGTCGCCCTTCTCAGCAGGCAGCAACAACCTGCTGTGCTCTGTGGCCGGAAGCGAGCCTCCGCCGAGGCTGTTGGAAGATTATCACCATGGACCAGGTGTCGAGGTCAATAGTGGGCAGTGCCAGCCCCACCATGCTCACTCAACAGCCTGCCTACAAGCTGCCAGCCTACTGGCACAAGTGCAGCCCTGCTACTGGCTGAAAAAAAAGCCTGCTCTGAAAGCGAGCTTCCTCAGAGTTTACTCACATTTTACTCCACGTTTACTCATACTTTACGATGTGCTCTAGTCACCCTTTACTTTGGTTTTACTCCCAATTTATGCTGGGTTGACTCTTACTTTACTCAGTGTGTACTCACACATTCCTCTGTTTCACTCACACGTTACTCCACAATTACCAGCACTATACTGCAGGTTTACACACACTTTATGCCAGGTTTGCACACAATTTGCTCTGGGTTTTCTCTTACCCTTCTCCATGTGGACTCACATTTTCCTCTGGATTTTACTCACATCTTACTCCACATTTGCTAACACTATACTCCAGGTTTTCTCACACTTGACACCAGGTTTGCTCACACTTCTCTCCCTGTTGTTTTTCTCACAATTCATTCCATGTTTACTAACACTAGGCTGTGGGTTTTCTCACACTTTACTTATGGTTATCTCCCAGTTGTTTACTTCAAGTTTATTCTCACTTTACTTTGGGTTTACTCAATCTTTTTAGTGTGTTTTACTCACAATTTACTCAAGGCTTACTCACACTTTTCTTCCAGTTTACACACACTTTATTCTAGGTTTACCCAAACTTTTCTGCAGATTTTACTTACTCTCTAATTCATCTGTACTCACTTTCTACTCTGGGTCTACCCACAGTTTACACCTGGTCTTACTCATGTGTGAAGTAGATTCTGCTTTTGCAGTAGATTTTCCAGTATTTTCTGCATGCAGCATCGGATAAGTAACCTTTTAAGAAAACTCCTGAACAGAGTAAAGTTGAGACTGTAGCGTTCCAACCTAGGTAGAATTGGCACTGGCGCTAATGCAAAGGAGAGACAGAATGAGTGAATGAATTGTCCTCCTATTGCTGTATAAATTCCTGAACATACACAAAGACAGCAGGTTGGTAACGCACATTGCATGGTGAAAATGTAAACGTAGCTATGGAAGTGTAGCCACAGCTATGGAAGCGTAACACAGCTATGGAAGTGTAACGTAGCTATAGAGTCAGAACACTGTGAGCCTGAGATGCTCAACCACTGAGTGCCAGGAGAGGCTTTACCTGCGTCGGACCCAGAGTATATAATGGATTTCACTAACTAGCTGTGCAATTTCTCCCTTGTCAGTAGGGTGTGCACCCATTATTGCAATAATGAAGAAACTGTTCTTCACAGAGATCTTTGCCTGATTAGAAATTGTTGATCTTGAGCACATTTCTCACAGTATCTAGGCATAAGATAGGCTCGCTACTGCTATGAAGATCTGTTTTGAAGCTTGCTTGTTTTCTAGCCAATTTACTGTTAGTGGAAATGCCTTGAATACATGTGTTGGACTCTAAAAACCTTGATGGGAAAATAAAGGAGAGTTTTTGCACAAGAACCCTGTGTCATTTTGCTAGCCTGTGACAAGCAGCCCTTGTCTTATGGTGGTGGCAGCAGCGAGACAAACTCTGACACATTGGTGCATATGGCCTGTTCCTGCCTGCCACCTCACTGCCAGTGGATGCCACTGGATGCCCTGTAGAGACAACAGGACTGCTGTCAATTCATATGAGACCCGAGGGCTACCAGGAGTGTAGAGGTACAATAGGAAGGCATGGAAGTGGAAAGAGAGCAGCACTCAAAAGACCTCATCTTGCCCTTGCCCATCACCGTGGCCCCAGCAAAGCAGCAGCCCTGACTTGAAGGCAGTGAGGTGCAGAAGCCCACTGAGTAGTGAGGGGCAGCCTCCAAGGAAATTTGGGCTGCTGCTCCATTTGGCAGCTGGGCCCTTGGCCCCTGAATCCCTGCTGTGTAAGGGGGTTTCTCTTCCAGCTCTGGAGGAGAAGGGAAGAAAAGTGAGCTGAGAGAAATAAATGTCTGCTGTCCTCTTCATTGTGTTTATGCACATGTACCTACATAGTTCTGCAGGCACTTGAGATGTCTGGGTACATACATACTTAACTATAATAACATAATTAAGATAACTATATTAACATAATTAAGATAACTGTATTTAAAAAGTAATGCAAGTTTAAGAAATAACAAACATTACATGTAACAAAATGCTGTTCTAATATTTCCTGCTATAGCTGGGAATTTCCCAAAGTTTCCTCAGGGCATCCCTGAGCTTCTGGTTCCTCACACCATAGATAAATGGATTCACCGTGGGAGGTACCACCGAGTACAGAAATGACACCACCAGGTCCAGAGATGGGGAAGAAAGGGAGTGTGGCTTCAGGTAGGCAAACAAGAGAGTGCTGAGAAACAGGGAGACCACAGACATGTGAGGGAAGCATGTGGAGAAGGCTTTGTGCCGTTCCTGCCCAGAGGGCATCCTCAGCACGGCCCTGAAGATCTGCACATAGGACACAACAATGAACACAAAACAACCAAAGATTAAACAAACACTAAAATAGATATTCACAGTTTCCCTGAGGAAGTCTGATTTTGAGCAGGAGAGTTTGAGGATCTGGGCTATTTCACAGAAGAACTGGTCAATGGCATTGTGTTGGCAAAGTGGTATTGAAAAGGTACTGGCAGTGTGCAGCAGGGAATAGAGAAGCCCAGTGCCCCAGGCAGCTGCTGCCATGGTGGCACAAGCTCTGCTGTCCATCAAGGTCCCGTAGTGCAGGGGCTTGCAGATGGCAACGTAGCGGTCATAGGACATGATGGTGAGAATGCAATACTCTGCACAAAAGAAGAATAATAAAAAGAAGACCTGAGCAGCACATCCAGCATAGGAGATGTGCCTGGTGTCCCAGAGGGCATTGGCCATGGCTTTGGGGAGAGTGGTGGAGATGCAGCCCAGGTCGAGGAGGGCGAGGTTGAGCAGGAAGAAGTACATGGGGGTGTGCAGGCGGTGGTGGCAGGCTACGGCTGTGCTGATGAGGCCGTTGCCCAGGAGGGCAGCCAGGTAGATGCCCAGCAAGAGCCAGAAGTGCAGGAGCTGCAGCTGCCGCGTGTCTGCCAACGCCAGGAGGAGGAACTCGCTGATGGAGCTGCTGTTGGGCATCTGCAGTTCCTGCTGGGCATGGAGTCCTGTGCAGAGTGCAGGAGATAATGACAGAAGTCAAGATAACTTGCAGAGAACCTCCTCCTGCTATACTTTGAATTTTTTTGTTTCCTGTTTAAAATGTTCATTTAACTCCATAACGGGAGTTTATTTTCATGAGCTTCACAATTCCTTAAGGATTTGCAGTATATGTAGCTCTTACTTTGCTCTCTTTTTCCAAATCATATCCCAGGCTGCTAGATATTTTCCTCATAGGAGCTGTTTCCAGAAATCTTATCTTTACCCTGTCTGCACTCAGAGACCTCACCCCTAATCTGTGCACTTAAATTTCTGCTGGAGAAAGCTGCCTGGTTGCAGGAAAAGTGCATTACTCATGTCTGCAAAAAATGATGATAATTTCAGCTGGTGCTCTCCTTTGGGAGCAAAGAGGCTGAAAGCATTTAAGGAGATTGCACACATAACAGCAGATAGAGAAATTCAATTCAGGATTCTCTGAGATGTGTTCTTATTTCAAAGATCCTTTATGCCTCCAACTTTTCCACTTTCCCTACAAAAAAGAAAAGGAAAATTCCTGCCTTGTCACTCCTCTCGCAAAGTGCACCTGGAAACACTCTGGCATGCAGTGAATCAGTGCTCCAGCCCTCAGCTGGAGCAGGTTTTTATCCAAAATAAAGAAACATGGAGTGCCTTCAGACTGACCTGCAATGGGCTGTCGCAGATTTAGTAATTCCTGTATTAAAGCCACTACGCTGTCTGCAATGAGAGACTTACCTGGTCAAGGGCTGTGACAAATCCTCCTCCAGTGAGCTCACAGCCTAACGTGCCACACAGCCTGTCAGCTCTCTTCCTTATTTCCTCTACCTGTCTCTTGCAGACCATGCCCAGAGTCTTGCTGTGTGCTGCACAGGAGCTGCTCCTTTGCACTGCTGTGTCCCTGCAGCACTGCCCACTTGTAGGAGCTCCCTGTGTCCCTGGAGCCTGGCCCAGCTCAGCAGCAGATGATGTCATTTCTATTCCACCCACTGATCTCCCCTGACACGTCCCTGGGTCTCCATGGCCAACAGCTCCTGAAAGACTTCAGTGTCATTATAGTACTTCTACATCTGCTGAATTAACCACCAAAAGTCCAGTGGACACTGACTGATTCCAGACATATGGTCAGTCCTACCAGAGAGTGTTTGCTGAAACAAAAAGGGCACACAGACAAGGACAGTGGAATTTCCCTGAGGCAGTGAGGCATCTCATCCCTAGATGGAAACCCAAAGGTTGAAATGGGATTCAGCACCCCACGGACACAAAGGAATTTCAGGGATTCCTCTGGTTCAGTTCAGGTGTGCACAAGGAGTTGCCTGCATGTGAGCTCCTGCTCTGAGTCCTTGGTCCTTCAGCGGGGAGTCAGTTGCTCACACACAGACCCTGGGTGATGACCAAGGTGCCTGGGGTGCTGCTGGATGTGTGCCAGTGCTTGTGCAGTATGTGGGACATCCCTGAGAGAGACACCTCCTTCCTGAGCATCAGCTGAGGGCCAGAGAGGGGATAGAGCTATTCTCAGCCATCCTAAATGACAACAGACTCCTGAATTTAGGGCACCCAAGTTTACCTTCTTTACCCGTCCCCATGGTGCGTGTGGAGTTATACAGCTGACTAAATGGCTGAGCTCACAAAAGAGGAGCCAGATCTTTCTCTGTTCACCATCTACTCAATATTTTGGAGCTTCAGGCACTGCAGAGCTGGCACACATCTTCATATTTCAACTGATGAAATCTCAGTGTTCTATGGGCACACACGTGAATGGCATCAGAAGCAGCCTAGTGCCATGCCAGTTCCCTAGGTGCTCCAGCACACACAGATGCTGCTGGCAAATGCAGCACAAGGCCTTCAGGAAAGCCATGCCCTAGGAGTGTCCGTGCTGCTGGGACAACTCCGAGCCTCACAGTGGGTCTAATGCCTGTGTGCCACCTTCTGAACACAAATACCGTAGATGTGTTATGCAGCCATGCTAGGAACAATGGTGCTTGTTTCTTTATGTGCTTTTACAGTAATGAGAACACCAACACATGCAGAGCTAGAAATCTTTGTTCAATTGCAGGCCTGAGCTCTTGTTTGGACCACAGGGACACGGTTAAAGGGCTTCCACATCTGGACTGCAGCACAAGAGGGATACAGAATCTTTGTGATGGATGAGTGAGGAGACAAGGAAAGGTGACTGCGCTCTGGGAGAGTGCACTGAACTTCTCCTGGGGATGGCAGAGCAGCCAGGTCAGAGCAAATGGTAATGGCAATCAAAGGAGACCAGCAGTGTCTGTTCCTGGCTTCCTGATCAGAAAGAGCAAGTGGAAGGTGCCATCTACAGACAGATGGGAGCCTCATCTTGTCAGGCCATTTAGAGGCCATTTTCACTGCAGTGTCAGCTGCAGGGACAGCACAGCAGGGCATGCACCATGCAGGAGATCCCTGGAGAGCACAGATGGCAGCTTCTTGAGCAAGCCATAGAGGAATCCAAGAGGAGAGGTGCTCTGCTGGATCTCAAACTCACTGGCAAGGAAGGGCTGGTGGGGAATGTGAATGTGAAGACCAAAGTGAACCTGTGCTGCAGTGGCCATGGGATGGTGGAGCTGAGGAGCCTGAAGGGAGGATAAAAGACAAGCTCACAACCCTGGGCTTCAGAAGAGCACACCTTGGCTTCTTCAGTTCTCTGTAGTACAGCAGGGAAAGGCTTTGAGGGGAATGGGGTCAAAAAATGGGCTTACAATATAGGGATCATGGCTTGAAAGCAGAATGAGTCCTTTCCAAGGAAAAGGAAGCCAAATACAAATGTCAGAATTCCTGCATGACTGGGAATGGATTGCATTGGTCTCACCCAAACACAGAAAGGAAGCGTGCAGGAAGTGGAAACAAGAAGAGGTCACCTGGCAGCAATGCAGAGACTTTGTCCAGTGTTCCTGCTGAGATGAGTTCAGGAACATCAGAGTTCAACCGCAATTGAATGAGCCCAGGCATATCACAGGCAAGGAGGGCTTGTAGAAATACAATGTAGTCTACAAAAGGAAGGCTAGGGAGAATGTGGGCCCAGCATAGAATGGGGCAGGGAACATCATGAGACAGGACATGGAAAAGTCTCTGATACTCATTTCCTTCCTCACGGTTTATTAATTGGTCTGGGCTTCTTGGAATCCTGGGTGCCAGAGACAGGTGGGAAATGTTGGTGCAAGGCAGATGTACTGTTGGTGGAAGAAGAGGTGATCAGGGAATAGCTGAGCAAACAGGATCCCTTGTTGGAAGAGGCTGACAAGTATTGTAGGATTTTTGAACGGTTTGGGTTGGAAGGACCTTAAAGCCCATCCAGTTCCATCTCCCTTGCTGTGTGCAGGGCTGTCACACAGTAGATGAGGATGCCTGGGGCCTTTGATATCTTCAATATCTCCAGGGATGAGGCAACCCCATCTTCTCTGGGCTGCCTGTTCCATACCAGCTCCATGCCTCACATCATGATCTGTGGAATGCAACGAGGAAGGCTAAAGCCTGCCTGGAATTAAATCTGGTGAAGGGGATAAAGGATAATAAAACAGGCTTTTTTAAGTATGTTAACAGTAAAAGGGAGACTAGGGAGAATGTGGCTCCCCTGCTAAGTGACGGGGGTGTTCTGATAACAGGGGATGCTGAGAAGGCAGAGATACTGAATGCCTTCTTTGCTTCTGTCTTCAGTGAAAAAGCTCCCCCTCGGGAATCCGAAACCCTGGAGGTGAGTGAGAGGGTCTGGGGAATGGAAGACCTCCCTTCAATCAGGTAAGAGGCGGTCCGAGAGTGCCTAGGCAACACCAGTGTTCATAAATGCAAGGGACCCGATGGGATGCATCCACGGGTGCTGAAGGAGCTGGCAGATGTGATTGCTGAACCGCTTTCTGTCATCTTTGAGAGGTCTCCAAGATGGGGGAGGTGCCTGAAGACTGGAGGAGAGCCAATGTCACTGCGGACTTCATAAAGGGCAAGAAGGAAGACCCAGGCAACTATAGGCCAGTCAGCCTCACCTCTGTAGCTGGAAAGGTGATGGAACAGCTGTGCTGGATGTCATCTCCTGACAATGGAAGAAAAGGAGGTGATCAGGAGTAGTCAGCACGGGTTCACCAGGGGGAGGTCGTGTTTGACCAATCTGGTGGCCTTCTATGATGTTGTCTCTGGCTGGGTGGATGGGGGGAGAGCAGTGGATGTAGCCTACCTTGATTTCAGCAAGGCTTTTGATACTGTCCCCCACAACATGCTTACAACAAAGTTGAGGAAGTGTGGGATGGATGAGTGGACAGTGAGGTGTGCTGAGAACTGGCTGCTGGCAGAGCACAGAGGGTCGTCGTTGGCGGTGCAGAGTCTGGCTGGAGGCCTGTAAGCAGCGGTGTTCCTCAGGGGTCTGTGCTGGGTAAGGTCTTGTTCAACATCTTCATCAATGACCTTGATGAGGGGATGGTGGCCACCCTCAGCAAGTTTGCTGATGACATGAAGTTGGGAGGATTGGCTGAAGGCCGTGCTGCCATTCAGCGAGAGCTGGACAGGCTGCAGAGCTGGGCAGAAAAAAACGGATGAGGTTTAACAAAAGCAAGTGTAGAGTCTTGCATCTGGGGAGGAATAATTGCATGCACCGGTACAGGTTGGGGGATGAGATGCTGGAGGGGAGCTCTGCGGAGAGGGACCTGGGTGTCCTGGTGGCCATGACAGGTCGGCCATGAGCCAGCAGTGTGCCCTTGTGGCCAAAAAGGCCAATGGCATCCTGGGGTGCATTAAAAAGAGCGTGGCCAGCAGGTCGAGGGAGGTGATCCTCCCCCTCTGCTCTGCCCTGGTAAGGCCTCATCCAGAGTACTGTGTCCAGTTCTTGGCTCCCCAGTACAAAAAAGACAGGGATCTCTTGGAAAGAGTCCAGCGGAGGGCCACAAAGATGGTGAAGAGCCTGGAGCGTCTCGAATGTGAATAAAGGCTGAGTGAACTGGGTCTGTTCAGCCTTGAGAAAAGAAGACTGAGAGGTGAGCTGATCCAGGTCTATAAATATCTCAGGTGTGGGGGGCAGAATGGCGAGGCCAGACTGTTTTCAGTGGTGAGTGGAGACAGGACAAGGGGAAAATCCTGGAAACTGCAGCATAGGAAGATCCTCACAAATGTGCGCAAGAACTTCTTTGCAGTAAGGGTGACGGAGCACTGGAACAGGCTGCCAGGGAGGTGGTGGAGTCTCCTTCTCTGGAGATGTTCAAGACCTGCCTGGATGCCTACCGGTACGACCTGGTGTAGGGAACCTGCTTTGGCAGGGGGTTGGACTCGATGAGCTCTGAGGTCCCTTCCAACCCCTACAATTCTGTGATTCTGTGAATGTTAGAAATTCCTTCCAAACGTCTAATGTAAATCTCTCTTTTGGTTTGTTGTGTTTCATCCTTGTCCTATTATTCAGAAATGCTGTAAGAAGTCGCCCTCCACCTTTTTTTATTTGAACAAGAAAATGGCTCGAAGATGCAGGAAAGCATTAAGCAGAGTAGTGCCTCCACATTTCAGATCTCCAACACAAGAAAGATGTCTGCAAGTGGGAGCTGATAGGTATTACCACTTCTCAACTTCAAATATTCTCACGTGTCATCCCCCTTTTTAGGCTGAAAATGCTCACTTTTGAGGGGATATTGTGTCTTTTATTTTATTTATTTATTTATTTATTTATTTATCCAAAAAGCACAGTGTTTTCCAGAACTGTGTTTTCAGGACACAGATGCCTTCAGGTACAGGGACACAGACAGTGGTGCCACTGCCAATGCCCTGTGACCGATGCCCAGCATCCACCGCTGCTCCACCCTGCTGTGTATTTGATGTCCCTCATCCTCCAGGTGTCTCCAGCTCTCCTAAATCTGTGACCATGGTTCAGGCCATGTTTTCAGCAGGCCATCTGGACACATGCTCTTCCCACTGCTCTCCAGATGTCCCCATCCCTTGCTCGTTCTTCACTCAGATTCTTCCCAAACATATGGCTGATTCATCACCTTCAGGGAGATTACTGGAATTTGCTCCATATCTCCAAAGTCTGATGAACTCTTTTCTCAACTCTTTAACTGTGATTCTATCTATCCTTACTTATCCCTGTCCAACATATCACTTGTACAAATATTCCCTGTGAAAGACAAACCTCGTTAGATGCAGCTTGGACAAGGCATGCAGTTGACCACTGTGCTTTACTGTTCACTCAATTGCATCATGTTTCCTTCTGTTTGTTGGCAGAAAGAAAAAGAAAAAAAAAAAAAAAAAAAAAAAAGAGAGAGAGAGAGAAATCTTTCCTTGCCCATGTGCAGCTATGTGCGGCTCGTTCTATGAGGAAAGCCGGGGGGAGTTGGTACGAAGGAGGTTTAACACTGAGCAAGCGACTCCAGAGGAGAACAGTGTTGTGAGGAAAAGAGATGCAAGTCCTGTGGGGCCAATGTGAGTAGAAATGGGGTGGGGATGTTGAGGTGGATGTTGGTCCACAAAGTGACAAGAGCAAAGCTCATTAGGGGACATCCTGGATCAATACCAGTCGCAAAGTCCTGCTTTAAGTTCATGTTTAAATCTAACAATATGAAAATTAATAAGTGGACTTCGTATTGCCTGTTCTTCTCTTCCCCTTTTAGCTCTCTCCAGATTCCTCACCAGTTAGCTGTACAAGTTCTGAACACCTGAAAAAAGATGACAGGAAGGCACACGGCACAGCACGGCTCTTCAGGTTGTAATGAGCCCCTAAGAGGCATTTGCTGCTGAGTCCATCAACCTCTGGTGCAGAGAGAAGATTGCACAAAGTGCTCAAGAAGACAAAGTCAGAAGGAACAGTGAAGTTTCTTGGAGTATTAATGGGTCCCACTGAGGGCCATTCACAAGCAAGCTTCCCCAGGGACTTGTTAGAGCAGGGAACTGTGATTCTATCAATCCCTTCCTATCTCTGACTAACATATTTCTTGTACAAATATTACCTGTGAAAGGCAAACCTCACTAGAGGCATCTTGGACAAGGCATGCAGCTGACCACTGTGTTTTACTGTTCATTCAATTGTATCATGTTTACAACTGCTGTTGGAAAAAAATGAGAAATCTTTTATTTTCCATGTGCACCTTGTTCTCTGAGGAAAGCCGGGGAGGGCCGGTGCAAAGCGTGTGTAACACTGAGCGGGTGACTCCAGAGGAGAAGGGCAATGTGAGGGAAAGTGATGCAAGTCCCATGGGGCCAATGTAAGTAGAAATGGGGAAGGGTAGCTGAGGCAGACATTTGTCGACACGGTGACAGAGCAAAGCTCATTAGGGGACATCCTGGATCAATATCAATTGCCAAGTGCTGCTTTAGCTTCCTGTTCATTCCCAACTTTAAATAAATAAATAAATAAACAGTCTTCATAAATGCCCGTCATTCTCTTCCCCTTTTAGCTCTCTCCAGATTCCTCTCCAGTTTGCTGTACAAGTTCTGAACACCTGAAGATGGCAGGAAGGCACAAGGCACAGCACGGCTCTTCAGGTTGTAATGGGCCCCAGGAGGCATTTGCTGCTGAGTCCATCAACGTCCAGTGCACAGAGAAGATTGCATGAAGTGCTCAAGAAGACAAAGTCAGAAGGAACAGTGAAGTTTCTTGGAGTATTAATGGGCCCCACTGAGGGCCGTTATCAAGCAAGCTTCCCCTGGGACTTGTTAGAGCAGAGAATGCTCTCTTTGGAAGCTATGATTACAGGCAGACGAAGGCAGTGGGATGGTGGCTGTGATGCTGAGAAAAGCCTCCTTTGTCTTATGGAGCAGAAAGACCAAGCCCTGATCCCCAGAGCCTTGGCAGGGAGATCCTGTCCCTCCTGCTGGCTCAGGGCCCTTTCTGGGGCAGTGGGGTGGAGGTTTGTCTGATGTCAAATGAAAAAGCAGGGGACAGCAGCTCCCAGACTCTGCATGGGGTGCAAGGATGCCGCGAGGCCCAAGTCCCATGTGGGCAGTGTGTCTCATCCCAGGATGTGGGATGTGAGAAGGGACCACTCTGAACAAGCAGTCAATCCAGATGAAACACTGAACTTCAGATCTCTCAGTTCTGGTGCTCTCCTTTGGACAGTGTCCCGTAGTTTTATGTCCTTTATGTTCTGCAGTGCCCAGAAGTGCACCCAGTGCTTCAGGTGAGGCTGCAGCAGTGCAGAGCAGATCAGGACAATCCCTTCCCTCACCCACATGGCAATGCCATGCTCAGTGCATCCCAGGGGACAGTTGGCCTTCCTGGCTGCCTGGGCACACTGCTGACTCACATTCAATTTCATGCTGACCATGACCCTGAATCCCTTTCAGTGGGACTGCTCTCCATAGTCCCATATCCAGTCAGTGTGTATGCCCAGGGCTGCCCCTACCCGGGTTCAGAATCACGCACTTGTTCTCATTATACTTCATCTGCATTTTGTGCTTACCCAGTTCTCTAACTGGAGCACATCTCTCTGTAAGTCCTCTCCACCCTCAATGGAGGCAAGGAGCTCCACCCTATTTGGTACCAGCCACAATCTTACTCAAAACATTTTCTGGCCATACATGCACTCAATCACAAATGCATTAAAAAGAAGTGGTCTTCAAACGGAGCCCTGGGGAACCCTGCCAGTGGCCATCTGCAAGCCTGATGGAACCCCATTTGCCACCCTCTGAGTCGGACCCACTGGCCAACTGCTCACCCACCACATTATAGTTCTGTCTAGCAATATGCAGGACATTTTGCCCAGACGAATTCTGTGAGATACAATATCAAAAGCTCTCCTGAAATCCTCAAGGATAACATTAGATGGCTTCCCTAGTTCATCTAAATTTGACCTTGTCATAAAAGGATATGAAGTTAAACAGGACCTTCCCTTCATGAACTTGTGTTCTCTCTGCCATTGACAGAATTGTTCTTCACGTAATTTTTAATAACTCTCAGTATCATTTTTTTCCATAATTTTACCAGGCACTGACTTGAGACTGACAGGTCCAGAATTGCCTGGATAATCTTGCTTGTTCTTATTGAAAACTGGAGCAGTGATTGCCATTTCCCTGTGAACTGGGAATTGCATGACCTGAGACGACTTCTGATGCCATTTACATGACAGCCCAGAGCAAACTATGGTGTCATCAGTGAAAGAATGTAAATGTGTCCTAGCTTTGTAATGCCTTGAACTCCAGAGTATGCCACAGGTGGAGCACAGAGGAAGATCTGCCTCTTCTGTTGTGAGTTCATCCATTTGGTCAGCAGAATAACACCACATGCTCCTTGGGGCAGGTGCAAAAGGCACAGTGGGTGCTCTAAGCACAGGGCTGTGGTGGCGTTTAGGATGGCCAAGAATGCCTCCCTTCTGGCCCTCAGCTGATGCTCAGGAAGGAGGTGTCTGTCTCACAGATTTTCCACCACAGCTTACAAGCACCAGCACACAGCTGGGATCACCCCAGGCACCTTGGGCATCACTGAGTGTCTGTGTGTGAGCAGTGCAGTCCTGTTGAAGAAAGACCAAGGATTCAGATGAGGGCCTCACACACCGACACCTCATTGTGCACATCTGAACTCAGCTAAGAGGACTCCTGGCTCCCATGGTTCTGTGAGGAACTGATCCCATTTCAGCCCCGGGGTTTCCACCAGCAGATGGGATGCCTACTTTTAGGATTTGGAAGTGATGGTCTGACAGTAATTAGACAAATTGAAACGGCTTTTAAATGGTTTTAGGAAGACATTTCTTAGACACAGGCACTGGAAAATGTTGCCAAAAGAGGCTGTGGATGACCAAACCCTGGGTACATTCAAGGTCAGGATGGATTGGATGCTGGACAGGCTGATCTGGTGGTTGGCAACATGGCTGGGGCTTGGAATTAGTTGACCTGCTTCTGGAATCCAGTGGATGTGTTGATTAATTGAGCTGACTTTGAAATACGTTCTGCAGAGATGACCCTGATGCCTTGGAAGAGCTGTCAGCTCAGGAGAAACATGGATATCTCCAGGGAGAGAAAGAAATCACATTCTTGGCTGCTGTCTGGTCTACTGGGAAACAGAGCTCATACAAGTAGGCAGCACTGCAGAGAGACAGTTGTGTCCATGAGCAGCTCCTGTGAAGCATTCAGCAGAGCTGGGGACATGATCTGCAGGTGACAGGACAGAAGAAAGAGATCTTACACGCTGTGTGGCATGTTAGGCTGTGAGCTCACTGGAGGAGCATTGCCCACAGCCCTTGACAAGGCAAGTCTCTCATTGCAGGCAGCGTTGCGACTTTTACTGCAGGAATCACTGAATTTGGGACATCCATTGCAAAACAGGCTGAAGGCATTCCATATTTCTTTATTTTGGATAAAAACCTGCTCCAGCTGAGGGCTTTCCTGCTGCAGCATCAGAGCACAGCCCTGAGGGCTGCGTGTCCCAGGACGGCTGCAGGCTGTGCAGCCAGGGCTGCAGCCGGGTGCCAGGGCTGTCCTGCAGAGCAGGTCCTGCTGTGCCCCAGGGGCTGTGTGCCGGGGCAGGGACTGTGCTGCCTGCCAGGCTCAGCACTCAGCCTGCCTGGGGAGCTGCCCAGGGCGCTGTGGGGAGACGTGTGGGGGGAAGGAGCCCCCCGGCAGGGCAGGGCAGGGCAGGGCAGGGCAGGGCAGGGCAGGGGCCTTCTGCTGTCACAGCTGCTGCCTGGGGCAGGGGGTTCACAAGACACACTGCATGCCAGTGTGTTTCCAGGGGCACGTTGCAAGAGGAGAGACAAAGAAGGGATTTTCCATTTCCTGTTCTTAGGGAAGGGGAAAGAGTTGGGAAATCTGAAAGAAGCTGTGAAATCTGAACACGTCTCTGAGAATCCTGAATTCTACCTTCCTCAATCTGCTATTATATGAACAAGCTCTTCATGTGCTTTCCGCGTCTCCTCTCCGAAAGTACCAGCTGAAATTACCAAAATTATCAGCAGACATGAATATTGCACTTATCCTGCACACAGGCAGCTTTCCCTAAGAGAGAAATTTAATGCACAGAGGCTGAGATGGGCACTCTGAGTGCAGACGGGGAGAAGATTTGAGGCATGGAAATTGTTCCAAAGAGGAAAATATCCACAGAGCTGGGGTGTGATTAGGAAATGAGAGGAACGTAAGAGCTCCTTAATCTTGTACTTCTTAGGGGTTGATGAAACTCATGAAAATAAATTCAAATAAAATGAACATTTTCCTAAGAGAAAGAAAAACTGTTATAGTATGGTGGGAGGAGAGTCTCTGAAAAAGCTCTTGACTCGTCATTATCTTCTGCACTCTGCACAGGACTCCAGGCCCAGCAGGAACTGCAGATGCCCAACAGCAGCTCCATCAGCCAGTTCCTCCTCCTGGCGTTGGCAGACACGCGGCAGCTGCAGCTCCTGCACTTCTGGCTCTTGCTGGGCATCTACCTGGCTGCCCTCCTGGGCAACGGCCTCATCAGCACAGCCGTAGCCTGCCACCACCGCCTGCACAGCCCCATGTACTTCTTCCTGCTCAACCTCGCCCTCCTCGACCTGGGCTGCATCTCCACCACTCTCCCCAAAGCCATGGCCAATGCCCTCTGGGACACCAGGCACATCTCCTATGCTGGATGTGTTGCCCAGACCTTTCTGTTTGTCTTTCTGATGTCAGCAGAGTATTGCATTCTCACCATCATCATGTGCTATGACCGCTACGTTGCCATCTGCAAGCCCCTGCACTACGGGACCTTGATGGACAGCAGAGCTTGTGCCACCATGGCAGCAGCTGCCTGGGGCAGTGGAGTTCTGAATGCTCTGTTGCACACTGCCAATACATTTTCACTGTCTTTCTGCCAAGGCAATGCTGTGGATCAGTTCTTCTGTGAAATCCCTCAGATCCTCAAGCTCTCCTGTTCAAATTCCTACCTCAGGGAAGTTGGTCTTATTTTCTGTAGTGTCCTTGTCTTATCCGGATGTTTTGTTTTCATTGTTGTGTCCTATGTGCAGATCTTCAGGGCAGTGCTGAGGATGCCCTCTGAGCAGGGACGACACAAAGCCTTCTCCACGTGCCTCCCTCACCTGGCTGTGGTCTCCCTGTTTGTCACCACTGGCTTTTTTGCCAATCTAAGGCCCCCCTCCCTTTCTTCCCCATCCCTGGACCTGGTGGTGTCATTTCTGTACTCGGTGGTGCCTCCAACATTTAACCCCCTCATCTACAGCATGAGGAACCAGGAGCTTAGGGATGCAGTGAGGAAAATTATGTCATGGCCACATTTCAGCAGGCATAAGCTTTTATTCTGTCTCTACATGTGATACTGTCTTCTCCACAATGACACTATTTTATGCTCGTTTCTGTTTATTTTATGTATTTCTTTTCATTAATATATACTTCTACTTTACTGTTCATATATATATGTGTCTGTATTTACTGTCAATGGATATCATGTTCCTAAACCTGTGTTTGGATTCCTTCCACCTCTATGAGGCATCACCCTGCTCTTTTTCTCCTGGAGTCCATATGACTGGGAAGGACTTAGCTCTCCTGTTGTATGAAAACCCTTACAGGAGCCAGATGTGTGTTTGCAGCCGGAGACCAACTGTACCCTGGGCTTCATCAACAGAGTGGTGGTCATCAGAGTGAGGGAAGGCACTGTCCTTCTCTACTCAGCCCTCAGAAGGCCCCATCTGGATTGTGATGTTGAGTTTTTGGTGCAGGTCCAGAGGAAAGCCACAAAGATGAACAAAGGGCTCGGGACACTGCTATGAAGAGAGACTGAGGAAGTTGCAGTTGTTCTGCCTGGAGAAGAGAAAGCTCTAAGGAGGATACTTTGCAGCTTTGCAATATTTAAAGAGAGCTTAGAAGAAAGAGGAAAATCAACTTCTTACATGGGCAGATAGTGATAGGACAAGGGGGAACAGTTTTAAATTAAAAGAGGTGTGATTTAGATTAGAAATTGAGGGGAGGTGAGGTCCTGACACCATCCAAGTCTCCACCATCCAAGCTG
This sequence comes from Tympanuchus pallidicinctus, assembly GCF_026119805.1. Taxonomy (NCBI): domain Eukaryota; kingdom Metazoa; phylum Chordata; class Aves; order Galliformes; family Phasianidae; genus Tympanuchus; species Tympanuchus pallidicinctus. Next base: position 370,599 of record NW_026294774.1, read on the forward strand.
CAATTTTCCCTTTCTCTTTCCTGCTGTTTCCCACCACCAGGGAATGTTGAATCATAGAATTACAGAATGGTTTAGCTTGGAAGGGACAACAAAAATCACTCAGTTCCAATCCTTCTGCCATGAGCAGGGGCACCTTTCTCTTGCCCCATCCAAACTGACATTGAATTCTTCCAGGGATAGGACTGCCACAACCTGTCTGGGCAACCTCTCAAGTTCATTATCACTCTCATAGGAAAGAGTTTCTTCTGAAAATCCAATTTAAATCTCCTCTCCTTTGATTTAAGCTGTTACCCCTTGTGCCATCACTTCATTCCTAATAGAGATTCCCTCCTAACTTCCTTGTAGAGACTTGTGCTGTGAAAAGCAGCCATATGGTCTCCCTAGAGACGTCTCTTCCCCAGGCTCAATGACCCCAACTCTCTCGGCCTCTCTTTGCACACGAGTCATGTTCCAGCCCTCTGCTCATCCTTGTTACCCTTCCCTGGACTTGCTCCAGCAGACTCATGTCCTGTTGTTTGCGGCCCTTGATTTGAATGCAGTACTCTGGGTGGAGTCACACAAGAGTGGAATCGAGGGGGAGAATTAGAATCATAGAATCATAGAATCACCAAGGTTGGAAAAGACCTAAAAGATCATCCAGTCCAACCGTTCACCTATTCTCAATTGCTCCTACTAAACCATGTCCCTCAATACAACATCCAGTCTTTCCTTGAACACCCCCAGGGTTGGTGACTCCACCACCTCCCTGGGCAGTCCGTTCCAGTGCCTGACCACCCTTTCTGAAAAGTAACACTTCCTCATGTCCAGCCTGAATCTCCCCTGCCGTAGCTTGAAGCCATTCCCCCTGGTCCTATCACTAATGACACGAGAGAAGAGGCCGACCCCCAGCTCACTACAGCCTCCCTTCAGGAAGTTATAGAGAGCAATGAGGTCTCCCCTGAGCCTCCTCTTCTCCAGGCTGAACATTCCCAGCTCCTTCAGCCTCTCCTCATATGGCCTGTGTTCCAGACCCCTCACCAGCTTTGTTGCCCTCCTTTGAACACGTTCCAGGGCCTCAATATCTTTCTTGCAGTGAGGGGCCCAAAACTGGACACAGTACTCGAGGTGCGGCCTCACCAGTGCTGAATACAGGGGAACAATCACCTCTCTGCTCCTGCTTGCAACACTGTTTCTGATGCAAGCCAGGATGCCATTGGCCTTCTTTCCTCCCTTGACCTACCAGCTACACTTCATTGGATGCAGCCCAGGATACGGTTGGCTTTCTGGGCAGTAAGTGCACGCTGCCAGTTCATCAACTAACACCCAAAGTGTTTCTCCTCAGGACTGCTCTAAGTGCATTCTCCACTCTGCTTGCATTTGTGCTTGAGATTGTCCCAGCCCATGTGAATATCCTTGCAAGGGATGCTGTGTCAGTGCCTTCCACAGCAGTAATGATATCTGTCATTACTGGCTGATACGTGAACCCCATTGTACACTGGAAAAGTGGCTTTAACTTGCTCTTGCTTACAAATCTCACCTGAACAGCTTATTTGCTTTCATAATGACAAAGTTAGAATTGTTACATGCTATAAACACTGTCTTAAAGTATATCTAGAAAGTCAGAATGCTAGAAGTAAATACTTCAGTGTTTCTGGCCTACTGCTGTTTTTTCAGTTGCCTGATCCAGCTACTTATGCAATGAATATCAGCCTCTCAGCAACACCATTTTGATGATGCTGTCAGTACGTGCAGAAATACATATCACTTTGTACGTCCTCAGCACTACCTTGAGGGTAGAATTATTATATAACAACCATTTCTGTCTCTCAGAAATGGTGCATTTGTCTAGAAATAGCACCTCAGGCATAAAGATTGTCACAGAATAAGACACGGAACAGGTTTTGTTTTCCTCTGGAGTCAGTTTGGATTGGAGACAGAAATGTGTTTTGTTGTTTTGTTGGATTGTTGTGGGGTTTTTTGTTTGTTTGTTTGTTTGTTTGTTTTCTTGAGAATGCTGACAGTTTTCCATGCTTTGAGGAAAGTACATTTTCTTACGAAATTAGCTTAATGAAGAGTAGCAACAATGGTTATAATAACATAAATGCACAATCATGGAATCGTAGACTCATAGAATGGCTGGGGTTGGAAGGGACCCCAAGGATCATCAAGTTCCAGCCCCCTGACACAGGCACGACCACCAACCTCCAGCATAAGTAATGCACAGAATGGAAATTTGTAGAGATCTTCCGAGAACTTCAGACAAGGAATCACTAATATGTAGAAATGTTAACGCGAGACGCTGTAGGAGACTGCGCTCATCGTCTCTCTGGAAGTGTAGTGGTTGGTGACACCTAGTGGCCTTCAGCATTCACTACAGCAGCGTGCCACAAAACTTTTCAGTAATGGAGTTCAGTTGAAAGGGGAAAAAAAAATATTCCTGGAGCTGTTGAAAGTGATTGTTTATTTCTCAAAGGCATGAAAATTTTGCCTCATACAAGAGTTCTTTTCTTTCTTCTATTCAAAATGATCATCATGAGGGATTGTGGAAAGAGGGAGAGCTTTTCTACTGGGTATTTCTTCATTACTTCTTGAGGATGCAGGATGTAGAATTGTTTTTTGGGGGCTATTTGGGGCTATTTTTAATGCTAAATAAATCAGGTTTATTTTTCAGTGAGAGTTCTTCCACCAAGCTATGTTAATGAAAAAAAGGAAAAAAAAAAAAGCAAAAAAAAAAGCAAAGCAATGTTTTCTGACAAGGAACAAAGTATTTCTTGCAGTTGGCTGTTAGCATGGTCTTTCTCAAGGCAAAGTGTCCTCACTGAAAATGATATAAAATTAATTACGTTAAGCTTCATCTCACCAAACAAGGCTGTTGTTCTTCTGTGAGTCTCACATTTATTGGGAAGCTGAGGCTTGTCTTTACTGATGCTTTCAAAGGTTAGGAAAGAAAAATATGAAAGTTGCCTTCCTTCTTTTCTGTGGTTAGGCCAAGGTAAAGTGAGGAAGACTGTTAAGCAAAACAGACCTGGCTGGCCTGAAAGGGTCAAACAGGGAACATGCGGCCCCTCCTGAAAGGGAAGGACTGTCATGTGAAACTGGCAAGCATAAGTTACAGCTTCTTCGTTCCGTGACCAAGAGCAGAACATGTGCTGTGAATAGAACGCCTTTTGATCATAATCCACAAAAGAGTTAATTAAGTAATGATGTATTGCTGTCAGCTGCATGAATGTTATCTGATTTAAGTATTGTATACTCCTGTAGCTAAAAGATATAAAAAGCCTGTAACAACAATGAAGATTGCTTCTTGCGCCACCAGAGCCTAAGCCCGTCTGTTCCAGGTGTCTTGAGCTGGTCTCCGTCAGTAAAGGAAACACATATCTTACTGTCAAGTTCTGTTCCCTAATAAAAGTACATTTTAGTTCTTAGCTTCACTGAAGAAAATGAAAATAATAAGAATCTACAAGCGTCCTTTGCAGCATCAGATGCTTACCAGAATGCTTGTGCTTGGCCAACAGCTTAGTGGGTACATAATGGTTTGTGTTTATCAGATGACTTGTGTTCATGTTGGAAGTTATGCCTTTTAGGGCTGTTGTTCCACTTTTTAATTTATTTTAAATCTAACAGAATACTTTTACAAATTTCCTTGTTGGTCATATTGAAGAATTTATCAAAAACTCTTTGGAGTCTGATCTTAAAGTAAGCAAGTATTGTTCCAGTAAGTTTTGTGTTGATTTAGTGATGTTTGCCTCTCACCAGGGTAGACATGAAAGCACAGTCATCTCAGTGAGTTATAACATACACAAGGATGTTTGTGGTGGAGCAGGAAGGTTTGTCCTAGTGAGAGGCAGCTGCTGTGCCTTTCAGACCTTTTCTACTTCTGGAGAAACATCATTTAACAACCCATTTCCCCTGAAAGTACTGGTGGTTCATGTTCTTCTATGGCAGATGTGCTCAATTGGCCAGAATCCATTGTAATCTCTCATTTAGCGGTTCTGATAATGAAGTCTTGACTCTGAGCAGATGGGGATTGCAAAGCAGTTCTGCTTACCACTAGTGGAATCTATGGGCCAATTTGTGCCTGAGTGTGACTTTTACATGCAGTGAAATGGCAGACTGGGTTAGGTGCTGTAGGGTGCTGAAGCTGGAATTACTCTCGGACTTATATTTATATACCTCACAGCAAGATGATGTCTGGACTAATCTTTGCTTTTGTCTCACCATGTATCCTTCTAGCTACTGCATTCAGTCCATGCATGATCTTCCAAAAATGCTGAGAACTGTTTAGATCAGTTGACAACTCAAGAAGGCAGTCCAAGTTTGTCATGCATAAGTTTCTGTTTATGTAACTGCTATAGGAGTTCTGCAGCTTCAGTAGAATGAGTTCTAACAAGTGCATTATTTGGATTGCTATGCAAATGGTAAATGTGGAAGGCAGTGTTGGTTGCACATTTGTGTCTCACACTCAAGTTTTTGATAGGATTCCTTATCCACTGAGTGGCCGATCCATCAGTTCATGCCTCTACCATCTAGACAGAAGGGTGTCATACAAGGCAGTATCAAATGTCTTCCAGCAGTCCAGGTAGACTGAAAGTACAATCATCTCACAGTCTACCCTCCAGGCAGTGTACCAACACATCAGCCTTCTTTTGGCCTGCCAGCAGACCGCACAGATGAAATCTCAACATGACTCTCAAGTTGTCGGCGCTCAGTCCAGTTAGAGCTCTCACAGTTTCCTGTAACATCAAAATAGTTCTCCTTTATTGTGTTCAGCATGCATCTTATACACCATTCACTTAAAGCAAGAAATTCTGTCCTGCTAATGAGTTAATTGGGCTTAGCTTCTCCCAAACAGCAGTGATAAAGGATGAAAGGATTCTTAAGTGTGATCAGATTAACAGTGCATACAAACGGAACCTCCTGTTTACCCTTGGACAAACAGACATCATTTGCTCTCTGTCTTACACTCCGGACTCCCAAGGTTTCACAGTGACAGGGGCTATCAAGGAGACTGATAAACTCTTTGCTGATTCGCTCAGTTACATCTTCCCCAAGTAAACTTGGATAGAAGTGTGATGTAACCCCAAGTGAAGTGTGAGAAAACACAGAGAAAAGGGTTAGCAAACACGGAATAAAGTGTGAGTAAAACCCAGAGTAAGGTGTGAGTCCACCGGGAGTAGAGTAAGAGTAATCTGAGAGTAAAGAGTGTGCAAGCCTGGTGCAAAGAGTGAGTAAAACCTGGAGGAAACTGTGAGTAAACCAGGACTAAAGTGTAAGAAAATCTGGGAGAAAAGTGTGGGTAGGTCCGTAAGAGAAAGCATACACAGCCGGAGTAAAATGCCAGAAAAACCCTGAGAAGTGAGAATAAAGCCAGAGAAAAGTGTGAGTAAAGTTGAAGGTAAGTTTGAGTAAGCCTTGAGTAAAGTGTGAGTAAACTGGTACAGTAAAGTGTGGTAAAAGAACAGCGTCAAGTGTGGGTAGGCCCCAAAAGAGAGAGCATACACACCCGGAGTAGAATGTCAGTAAAGCCTGGAGAAAAGTGTGAGTAAACCCAAAGAAAAGTGTGAGTAAAATTGAAGAAGAGTTAGAGATGACTCAACATGAGTTAGCAACTAAGTCCAACATTTAATGGTAGAGCAACAGAATACATAACTTTTAAGTACACTTGTCATGTTTTCACTGGCTATCACTAATGTCTGTCGACCTGTAACCATGACAACGTGAAGTTCCCTGCTACGCCTACTTCCCACAATGGCTTTCCCATACAGCACAACTTGCAACCAGTTGTTTACTCAAACTCCTTTACACCGTTATCGTGTCCTTGATACTCTAAACATAGCCTTGTTTTTCAAGCCAGCCCTCAACAAGGGCATGTTTTCAGCAGGCCATCTGGACAAGTGCCCTTCCCACTGCCCTCCTGATTTCCCCATCCCTTGCTCTTTGTTCACTCAGATACCTCCCAGCCATCTGCCTGATCTCTGATCTTCAGGGAGATTATTGGAACTTGCTCCATCTCTCCAAAGTTTCATCTACTCTTTTCTCAACTCCTTAGCTGTCATTATATCTATCCCTTCCTGTCTAACTCACTTCTTGTACAACCATTCCCTGTGAAAGACAAGCCTCATTAGATGCAGCTTGGACAAGGCATGCAGTTGATCACTGTGTTTACGGTTCATTCAATTGCATCACGTTTTCTACTGTTTGTTGGTAAAAAAGAGAAATCTTTCATTTCCCATGTGCATCTGGTTCTCTGGGGAAAGCCAGTGGGAGTTGGTGCAAATGAGGTTTAACAGTGAGCGGGTAACTGCAGAGGAGCAGAGTGATGTGAGGAAAAGTGATGCAAGTCCCATGGGACCAACGTGAGTAGAAATTGAGTGGGGAGGCTGAGGAGGATGTTTGTACACACAGTGACAGAGCAAAGCTCATTAGGGGACATCCTAGATCAATATCAGTTGCCAAGTGCTGCTTTAAATTCTTGTTCAAACCCAACTATAAAAAAATAAATAACTAGACTTCTTAAATGCCCATCATTCTCTTCCTCTATAAGCTCTCTCCTGGTACCTCTTGAGTTTGCTGAACAAGTTCTCAACACCTGAAGAAGATGACAGGAAGGCACAAGGCACAGCACGGCTCTTCAGGTTGTAATGGGCCCCAGGGGGCATTTGCTGCTCAGTCCATCAACCTCCAGTGCAGAGAGAAGATTGCATGAAGTGCTCAAGAAGACAAAATCAGAAGGTGAAATTTCTAGGAGTACAAATGAGCCCCACTGAGAGCCATTATCAAGCAAGCTTCCCCTGGGACTTGTTAGAGCAGAGAATTGGAAGCCATGACTGCAGGCAGACCAAGGCACTGGGATGGTGGCTGTGATGCTGAGAAAAGCCTCCTTTGTCTTATGGAGCAGAAAGGCCAAGCCCTGATCCCCAGAGCCTTGGCAGGGAGATCCTGTCCCTCATGCTGGCTCAGGGCCCTTCCTGGGGCAGTGGGATGGAGGTTTGTGTGTTGTCAAATGAAAGAGAAGGGGACAGCAGCTGCCAGACTCTGCATGGAGTGCAAAGATGTCATGAGAACCAAGTCCCACATGGGCAGTGTGTCTCATCCCAGGATGTGGGATGTGAGAGTGGCCCACTCTGAACAAGTAGTCAGTCACAACCGATCTTTCAACTTCAGATGTCTCAAGTCCAAGGTACAGGCACCATTTCCTCACTGGGATGTATGGCTCTGAGGATGGCATATGTGATGCTAAACCCACATGCAGAGCTCCTTCCGGGTTCTTCACTTTGGATACAATAACCGCAACCGCATGCAGCGCTACAGGCTTGGGCATGAGTGGCTGGATGACTGTGAAGTGGAAATAGACCTGAGGGTGATGGTTGATGCTTGGTTGAACGTGAGCAGACAGCATGCCCAGGTGGCCAAGAGGGCCAATGGCATCCTGGCCTGCAATAGAAACAGCATGGCCAGCAGGAGCAGGGAGGTGATCATCCCTCTGTACTCAGCGCTGGTGAGGGAGCACCTCAAATATTGTGTTCAGTTTTGGGCCCCTCACTACAAGAAAGACCCTGAAACATGTCCAGAGAAGGGCAACAAAATTGATGAGGGATCTGGAGCACAAGTCTTATGAGGGGCGGCTGAGGGACCTGGGATAGTTTAGTGTGGAGAAGAGGAGGCTCAGAGGAGACCTCACTGCACTCTACAGTCTCCTGAAGGCAAGTTGTGATGAAGAAGGGTTTGGCCTCTTCTCCCAGGCAACAAACAGGACCCGAGGAAATGGCCACAAGTTGTACCAGAGAAGGTTTAGGTTAGACATAAGGAAGAACTTGTTCTCTCTGAGAGTGGTCAGGCACTGAATGGCTGCCCAGGGATCTGGTGGAGACGCCGTCCCTGGCAGTGTTCAAAAGGCATCAGGATGAGGAGCTACAAGATATGGTTTAGTGCTTGTGGTGGAAATGGTAGTGGGAGGACGGTTGGACCAGATGATCTTACAGCTCATTTCCAACCTTGTGATTCTATGATTCTATGATTCTAATCTGCCTTGATCCATCATCACTGCCCTACTGCCCATTGTGACAGAGCAGTGGATCTGCCATCACTGTGCTCCTTCCCACTGTGACAGCACACTAACTGACATCACAACGCTCCTGGCCTGCATCCACTGGACAGCACAGTGACCCTGACATTACAGTGTTCCTTCTCACTGTCACAGAGCAATGACTGCAACACCACTGTGTTCATCACAGTGTGCTGTGACAACACAGTGCAGCTGAAATCACTGAGTTTGTCTCTCCTTTACAGTGCAGTGACTCTGACATCACTGTAATACTGACCACTGCCACAACTCAGTAGTTCTGACATCACTGCTCTCCATGTCTCCAAGACATCACAGTGACTTGGAGTCGCTGAGCTCCTATCCACTGTGACAGCACAGTGACTTCAACATCACTGTGCTTGTGCCCACTGTCATAGAATCCTGGCATATCCTGCAATGGAAAGGACCTGCAAGGATCATCAAGTCCAACTTTTGGCTCCAAACATCTGCCCTAAAAGCAGACCATATGACTGAGTGTGTTGTCTTGTCACGGAGTGATCTAGAGCAATCTGTGCCCGTGACAGAGGGCAGCAGGCCTGCAGTCCTACTGGCCAAAAATAATAATAATAATAATAATAATAATAATAATAATAATAATAATAATAATAATAAATCAAAATAAAATAAATAAAATAAATCAAAATAAAATAAATAGTAAAAATAAAGCAGTGACAACAATCTAAGGAGGAAAGTCAAATCTACTAAATATGATATCAAAATGCAAGACAACACAATATTATAAAATAAAATTGGAATTTAGGGTATTAAATCAAATAAAATGAGAGAGTGAGTGTCTGAAACCAAAAGCCTGACTTTGAACTGAAGGTGCACGGCTGGGGAGCGCTCCCACACATGGGGCAGCAAGTAAATGAGAGATCCCGGGGCTTCCTCCCTTATCTTCCTTATCTTCCCTATCTTCCTCTCTGAACTCAGAGTCCTCTGGGGTATGCAGTTCTTCTTCTCTTCTGAGAGCCAGGTGTTCAGAACAGTCAGTCCACAGAACTGGAGTGTTAAATCTTCAATTCCCCGTGCTTTACATGATGTTATGATGTGGAATACCGATAGCAAGAACTGTAAAACCACCAGACCAGATGGAGCATTTGCAGCTTTGCTAGGCACACACAATCTGCTAGGACAAACAATGCTTCTGGAATCAGTCTGTCTACTGGTGATTAATTCATCTGACTTCAAAGTGCATTTTACAGAGATGACCCTGTTGTCTATCAGGAGCTGCCAGCCCCAGAGCCCCAGGGTCATCTCCAGGGAGAGCAGTGAGAAAATGACATCCTCTGCTGGAGAGCTGGGCCGGGCTCCTGGGAAACAGGGAGCTCCTACAAATGGGCAGTGCTGCTGCGGAGAGACAGCTGTGCCCAGGAGCAGCTCTTCTGCACAGCACAGCCTGCAGGTGACAGGAGGACAGAAGGGAAAGGAGAGAGAGATCTCAAGATGTGTACATTGTGAGCAGCTGTGAGCTGAGTGCAGGAGCATTGCTCACAGCCCTTGACAAGGTAAGTCTCACTGCAGGCCATGCAGCTGCTTTTAGTAGAGGGATAACTAACTCTGGGATATCCCATTGCAGACCAGGCTGAAGGCACTCCATGTTTTGTTATCATGGAAACATTTTGGCTTCAGCTGAGGGCTTCTGTGCTACAGCATCAGAGCCCAGCCCTGAGGGCTGCGTGTCCCAGGACGGCTGCAGGCTGTGACATGCGGAAAATCAAACCCTGTAGCCTGTAAGGACACAGAGAAGCTATGTTTTATTGGCAATTGCACAAAAGCCCTGGTGCAAGGGGGATAATTCCTCCAAGCTGGCACACTGTCCAGAAAAGTCGTGCTACAGATAAAGGGCGAACTAATAAAAAATCAATGGTTTCCCGGAATTCGGATACATATTCATTATAGCCCAAAGCATGCAGACCCTCCCCTGTTGCGCTTGCATAGTGGGTCATGAGTTGAATTTGTTGTCTTTTTCGTGAAGGCTTCTGACCTTCCTCGCCATAACTCCTGGCAGAGAAGAGGGGGGCATCCCCCAAACTAGTTTTGTCTCACTCTTGTGGACATCTAATCACCTCCCTGCCAGATGTCTCAAACCTTATCAGTATGGCCTTCATCCCCCTCACTATCCCAGACCCTGTGCCTGCTATTCCCCTTTCTCTAACAAGCTCTACATTCCTGCTTCTACAAACTATCCCTAACTATCCCCCTTTATCCTCCCCCCTATTCTCAGTTACAGTGAAACCTTCTTTTTGCCTTTTGCTTTTCTTATGCGGCCCCTTTTCCGCCTTTCAGGCTGTGCAGCCAGGGCTGCAGCCGGGTGCCAGGGCTGTCCTGCAGAGCAGGTCCTGCTGTGCCCCAGGGGCTGTGTGCCGGGGCAGGGACTGTGCTGCCTGCCAGGCTCAGCACTCAGCCTGCCTGGGGAGCTGCCCAGGGCGCTGCGGGGAGACGTGTGGGGGGAAGGAGCCTCCATCACAGCAGGGCAGGGGTCTTCTGCTGCCACAGCTGCCGCCTGGGGCAGGGAGCTCATAGCTACACTGCACCCAGAGTGTTTCTAAGGGCATGTTGCAAGAGGAGAGGCAAGGCAAGGATATTCCTTTTCCTACTCTGACTGAAGGATGAATGAAGGCAGGAATATAAAAGGGGCTGTCAACTTTGAAGACAGCTCTGAGACTCCCAGATTTTTCTTTAATCAATAGCTTGTTTTGTGTACAGGCACATGCAATCAGTCTCTCCTTTCTCAAAGGATTGAACCTGTTGAAATTATTGTCATTTTCTGCAGACATGAATAATGCACTTATCCCACAAACAGACAGATTTCACTAACAGACAGTGCACAGAGGTTAGGGTTGTGGGCTCTAAGAGCAGTTGGGGTAAAGATATGAGACATGAAACAGATGAAAATATCCAAGGAGATGGGATAAGATTAAAAATGAGAGAAAGGTTAAAGCTCCAGATGCTTCCTCTGCTTATGAGTAGTGGAGCTTCATGAAATTAAATGGAGCCAATGGAACATTTGCTAAAGAGAAAGTAAAGGTATTATAATATAGCAGGAGGAGTGACTCTGAGAATGGCCTTGACTCGTCATTATGTTCTGCACTCTGCACAGGACTGCATGCCCAGGAACTGCAGATGCCCAACAGCAGCTCCATCAGCCAGTTCCTCCTCCTGGCGTTGGCAGACACGCGGCAGCTGCAGCTCCTGCACTTCTGGCTCTTGCTGGGCATCTACCTGGCTGCCCTCCTGGGCAACGGCCTCATCAGCACAGCCGTAGCCTGCCACCACCGCCTGCACACCCCCATGTACTTCTTCCTGCTCAACCTCGCCCTCCTCGACCTGGGCTGCATCTCCACCACTCTCCCCAAAGCCATGGCCGATGCCCTCTGGGACACCAGGCACATCTCCTATGCTGGATGTGTTGCACAGACCTTTCTGTTTGTCTTTCTGATATCAGCAGAGTATTCCATCCTCACCATCATGTCCTATGACCGCTATGTTGCCATCTGCAAGCCCCTGCACTACAGGACCTTGATGGACAGCAGAGCTTGTGCCACCATGGCAGCAGCTGCCTGGGGCACTGGACTTCTCCATGCTCTGCTGCACACTGCCAATACATTTTCTCAGCCACTGTGCCGAGGCAATGCTGTGGATCAGTTCTTCTGTGAAATCCCCCACATCCTCAAGCTCTCCTGCTCTGGTTCTTATGTCACAGAAGTTAGACTTATCATATTTAGTGCCTTAATCATCTTTGGTTGTTTTGCTTTCATTCTTTTCTCCTATGTGCTGATCTTCAGGGCCGTGCTGAGGATGCCCTATGAGCAGGGACGACACAAAGCCTTCTCCACATGCCTCCCTCACCTGGCTGTGCTCTCCCTGTTTCTCAGCACTCTGATGTTTGCCTATTTGAAGCCACCCTCCATTTGCTCCCCATCTCTGGATCCTGTAGTTTCATTTCTGTACTCAGTGGTGCCTCCAGTAATGAACCCCCTCATCTACAGCATGAGGAACCAGGAGCTCAAGGATGCTCTGTGGAAAGTAATGGCCAAATGTGTTTCGAAATCAGTGAACTGCCCACCTTCTTCTGTCTAGGAGTTGTAATGCAGATTTTAACAAAATCGAATTGTCTTCTTTCGGTTTGTGTATTCCTATTTACGTGTAATTTTTTGAGTATTTTTTTCTTTATCTTATGCATTCTAATATTTTCCATTTAAAAGCTATTATCCACATTGATCACTGCTCAGTTTGTACATATGCAGTGTAGCCCAGATATAGTGTACATAAGGAACCAAGCTCTCAGTGAATCTGAACAAAACAAAGGACATGCAATGACTTTGTCTGTCTTCCTTCCTGGGAGACATTTGTAGATCTGCTGGGGTCAGTTGTTCTCAGAAACCCACAATCCAGCAGGAAGCACACGGCTGTTAATCCAACTGTGTGGTGACTTCAGCCTGCAATAGCTGACTGGCCGTCCCTTGGCTCCTGGCTGGGGTCTGTGCTTGCAGGCTCACATCTGTCAGTGCCTCTGACAGGCCAGCAGCAGCACCTGGTTTGCATGTTGGTTCTGAGATCCACTCTTCCTCAGTCTCTATGAGACTTTGCATAGGAAAAGTTATTGGATATGGGTTCTCATCTCAGAGGTTTAAACGTTTCCCTGACAATTTCTTTCCATTTGCCTCACAGAGGTAGGTGGGCACTGCCTTCAGGATGCCCTAGGGTAGCTGACGTATGCATGAGAGTACAGGAAAGGTTTCCCAGGACTCTCAGGAGACATTCTGGAGCATGAATTTGCAGGTAGGTCCTCCTGCAGAGCTTGGTGTCCTTCTCCTTCCTGAGTAAGGTGCCACATCCACTTCAGGAATGGAACAGCCAACAGAGGTGAGACAGAAACTCTTCAAGAAAAGGCTCAGTGTTGCACTCAGGGACAGAATTCAGTGGTGTGGTGGTGTGTTGAGCTGAAACTCAACCCCGTTGCCCCTCAGCCTTGCAGCTCCTGTGGCTTGGTGACAGTGCTGCTGTGTGGCTGCAAACACAAGCAAGGACATGCAGTGGGCACTTCTGTCACACAGATTGTTTCCACCACAGCAAGTCTGTCGCTAATGGAGATCTCCTCATGGCGGTGCCTGAAGGCTCAGGGCCTCTTTGAAAGTTGCTGCCAAGAACATTCCCAAGGAATGGACTGCACAGATTCCCACACTTACTCTCCTACTCATGCTAAAACCAAGCTTTGTTGAAAACATTCAAAGATTGTATTTAGTGCTTGCCCAAACTGCAGCCCACATCAAAACACTAATCCATAATGCTTGTCCATACCCTAACAGTGTCCTGAAAACCTTAGCAGGACACCAAGCCCTCTCACTGAACCTTTGCTTAATCTCTGCCCCAAAAGGTGAGTTCTAACCCTTAATTCCTGTCCTGAACACCCACCACCCATAGAGCCTGCTCCTGTGCTCTGCCCTCCTCACCTTCAACCCCTTCCCTAACCCTAAACTTTGAGTACTTGGCTGTCCTGAGCAGAGCAGGAATCATGGAGTCTTTGAGCAAATGCGTGCAATGCAGTGATGAATGTGAGGTGATGTATGTACAGGAGGTGATGTGACTGATCAGCTTGAGGCCATCAGGAGGAGGTGGGTAGGAATGCTGCCATGAGCTCAGCTCTACCTCAGGACCTCAGGACTTGGTTGTGTCTACCTGGAAACTGGCAGGTGCCTTGGAAGATGATGGTGAGGTTCTGTCACAGAGTTATCTAGGTCAGTCTATGCCCGTGACAGGGGGCAGTAGGCCCCTGGCCCCCCTCCAAGCCCCACAAAATGGGAAGGGTGAAGGAAGAGAGATAGGAAGATGGAAGCTGGGCTCAAGGAAGGAAAAAAGCAAAAACAGCAGCAATGATCTATGGAGGAAAACTTATTTTACTATGATACTGGAATGCAAGATAACACAGTATCATATAATCTAATTGAAACTGAGACTAATAAACCAGGTAAGATAGGAGAGAGAGAGAGTTCCTGAGTGAGTCAAACCTGAAAAGCTTGGAAGGGCTGGGAAAGCACCTCCAGCACCCACTGCCAGGCAGCAAGAGAGCGCCCCATCCAAAGGGCCAGGTGCCATGACTTCAGTAATGTACAGGGACAGGTACCTGGAACTGCAGCATGAACACTTTAACTCCCAGTGCACTGCTTGATGTTATGGTGTGGAATGCTGAAAACCAAAAACACAGAACCATGACATTGGAGTTACCTCTCTTTATTCCAATTTTAATCGCACTTTACTCCAGGCCTACTCACACTTGACTCAAGTATCTCTGACTCACACTTTGCTCAAGAGTTACTCAGACTTTTCCTTAAATTTACCCACACTTGACTCTGGGTTTACTCACACTTTTCTCTGGGTTTTACTGACACCCTACTCTGGCTGTGTACACCCTCTGTTCCAGGCCTACCCACACTTTACTCCGGGTTTTTCTCACACTTTATTCTGAGTTCACTCACATTTAATCCTGATTTATTCAGAGTATTCTCCGGGTTTTATACACAATTTTCCCCAGGTTTGCACACTCTTTACTATGGGTTTACTTTTCCTCTACTCTGGGTGGACTCACACCTTACACTGGCTTTTACTCACACTTTACTCCATGTTTACTAACACTTTAGTCTGGGTTTTCTCACACTTGACTTGGGCTTACCTCACTCTTTACTCCAAGTTTACTTGCACTTTACTCCGAGTTTACTCACACTTCTTTTTTGAGTGCGTTGTACTCACACTTTACTCAAGATTTACTCAAACTTTTCCTCAACATTACTCACGCTTGACTCTGGTTTTACTCACACTTTTCTCCAGGTTTTACTGACACCCTACTCCAGGTGTGTACGCTCTCTCTTCTGGGCCTACGCACACTTGACTCCAGATGTTTCTCACACTTTACTCTGAGTTTATTCACACTTGACTCTAGGTTTACTCACAGTTTTCTCTGGGTTTTACTCACACTTTCTAGCAGGTTTGCACACTCTTTACTCTGGATTTACTCTTCCTCTACTGTTGTTTCTGCATTTGATATTAAAAAGAGCAATTGGTTTGAAGAAGTAGAACACAATGCATTCGTATTCTGTAACATCCTTAGAAATAGTTGATATAAGAAGTAAAATACTGCATATGTGAGCAGCGTGTTTTAGAAGCATTGTTACTGAATTATGTTTTATGTGTTAATTCTTTCTTGCGAAACTGTAGTAGTTGTTAAATGTTCCAAACAATGTGTGTATAGTATTAGGGATTAGAAAACATCTTGTAGAGTTGTTCTGTTAGGATAAGAAACTCCCTACAAAAGAAAAACAGATTTAACAAACATCAAAGAAGCCAGGGCCTCTACACAAGGCTGAACTGTCTGATTCCGTGAGAAGTTTGGGATGTGATGAGCAGGCACCAAGATCCTCCCCTCTGTTCTTCTCCCAAGCTTGTCTTTGTGGAAGGGAAGACAAGAAGGTATCTGCAAAAGAAGTGTCAAGTGTGGAATAAGTCCATTAATTAATTACAGATCTATGCTTAGGCTGCAAAGATTCATGTTTGTCCAGTGTCTGCATGTTTAGTGAAGCGTCGAGAAGATTGTGAACCTAAAGCACTCAGCTTATGAGGAACTAGGGGAGAAGGAGATCAGCATCGGGGAATACGGAATAAAAGATGTAATTCTGTTTTTCTGGGGTGCTCTCTTGCTTGCAGGAGGCCCTCCACTGCAATTGTGAATAAAATCGGCTTCATCAGAGATACCGTCCTAGAAAATTATTTGGATATTTCCAACAGAGAGGCCGCACCATACAGTGAACTACCAGAAAATGAAAAGAAATATGCCCTGTTCACAGATGGGTCGTGTTGTATTGTGGGGAAGCATCGCAGATGGAAATCTGCTGTGTGGAGCCACAAGTTGCAAGGCCACTGAAGGGAAAGGCGAATCAAGGCAATGTGCAGAGGTAAAGGCTGTCCAGCTGGCCTTAGATGTTGCTGAACGGGAGAGGTGGCCAGTGCTCTATCTTTATACTGACTCATGGATGGTAGCGAATGCCTTATGGGGGTGGTTACAGCAGTGGGAGCAAAATAATTGGCAAAGAAGGAGTAATCCTATTTGGGCTGCTGAACTGTGCAAAGACATTGCTGCCCAAATAAAGGATATGGCTGTAAAGGCGCATCATGTGGATGCTCATGTGCCCAAGAGTCGGGCTACTGAAGAACAGCAAAATAACCATCAGGTAGACCGAGCTGCCAGAATTGAGGTGGCTCAAATAGACCTGGACTGGCAGAACAAGGGTGAATTATTTCAGGCTCGATGGGCCCGTGAGACCTCAGGCCATCAAGGATGCGATGCAACATACAAATGGGCTGGAGACCAAGGGGTGGAATTAACTATGGACACTATTGCACAGGTGATTCATAACTGCGACACATGTGCCACAAGTAAACAAGCCAAGAGGATGAAACCTCTCTGGGAGGAAGGGCGATGGCCAAAGTACAAATATGGGGAGGCATGGCAGGTTGATTCTATCACCTTGCCACGATCTCACAGTGGTAAGCGTTATGTGCTCACTATGGTGGAGGCAACCACTGGGTGGCTCGAAACATATGCAGTACCCCATGCTACCGCCCGAAACACCATACTGGGTCTGGAGAAACAAGTCCTGTGGCGACATGGCACCCCAGAAAGGATTGAGTCAGATAATGGGACTCATTTTAAAAATTCTCTTGTTAATGGTTGGGCCAAAGCATTTGGATTTATGATATTTCCTGTTATGCACCAAAATTCTGATTCCTCTGTAATTGGTTATTTAGGCCACACAGCTACACAATTTCTAATCATTTTCTGTTATGTTTTATCTCTGGTGCTCAAATTTCTCTTTCAATTTTTCACTATATTTCCTAAAGGACTTACAGCAGGCACTGCTCTGGTGGCTCACTCACTGTCCCTCACCTTGGAACTCTTGTTCTCCATTTCTCTCAGCAACCTATGGCCGTAGGACTGCAGAATCCGCCCTTTTGCAGCGCCGAGCACACCAAGCCTCAGTCCTACGAAATGAGGTGTATCATTAAGTAACCTTTTTGCAAGATGTTCACATAAAACATCAGAGTCCCAGACCTCGACCTCCAAGGCAGTACTTAATCACACATGATTGTTCTTACCTTGCTCTGTGCACAGAGTTGCCAGGAGTTATCAGGTCAGTCACACAACACCACAGTGCCTGCTGTCCATCCCTATCCCTCAGCTGTTCACAGATCTTGCCTCTTAAAAACAGCCTCGGGTACACAACTGGCTCCACAATGAACCCCAAAATCCAAATGGATAACTGAGAGCACCCAGAACTCCTAGCATGACCCCCAAAATCAAGGGATTAACCCAGTACCCCAGCAGATGACACCATAAGCCCAAGGAAAACCCCCAACCCAATGAAAGCCAACCCACAGGGCTGCAGAATAATGAGCGGGGTACACTGTCCTGTGCTGTAGAAGTGGAGGCTCACCACAGACGTTGTTGTTTCCCAGGTTTCGGCACCATATTGTGAGAAACACGCTCCAGATCAACAATTTCTAATCAGGCAAAGAACTTTCTGAAGAGCAGATTATGCATTATTGCAGTAATGGGTGCACTCCCCCTGCCGACAAGGGAGAAACTGGACAAGTACTCAGTGAAATCCATCCCTTTATATACCCTGGGTCAGATGCAGGTAAAGCCTCTCCTGGCATTCATTGGTTGAGCATCCCAGGCTCACAATCTTCACAACGCTCTTCTTCCTTACATTTCCACGCAATGACTGTTACCAACCCATTGTTTTTAGGTATGTTCTGTACTTTTTATGGCAATAGGAGGGCAATATTCTCAAAAATTAACACACTCATTCTATCCTGTTCCAGGCTCTCCCCTACCTGATGTAATTACCTTACCGAGTGCCTGTGCCGATTCTGCCCAGGTTGGAACACTCCAGTCTCAACCTTACTCTGTTCAGCAGCTTTCTGTGTGACTGGAAATTTCCACGGCAAGAACACAATCACAGGGTTTTACTCACACTTTACTCCATGTTTACTAACACTTAACACCAGGTTTACACACACTTTACTTCAAGTTTACAAACACTTTACTCCGGGTGCATTTATACTCTACTCTGTGTGCACTCACACTTTGTCTGGGTTTCACTCACACTTTACTTCGGGTTTACTCTTACTTTTCTAAGGGTCACTTTTCTCAGTCACGCTGTACTCTGGGTCTGCTCACACCTTACTTCAGGTTGTATGCAAACTTTACTCCAGGTTCACTCATGCTTTATTTCAGGTTTAATCACACTTTATTCTGGGGTTTACTCATGCTAAGCTCCAGGTTTACTCAGACTTTACTTCAAGTTTACTCACACTTTTCTCCATGTTTACTCTTGCTTTTCTCCAGATTTTACTCACACCATACTCCAGGTGTACTCTCACCTTTGTGTTTTACTCTCAGTTTACTTCCTTTACTCAAGAATTTCTCCAGCTTTATTCTTACTTTTCTCCAGGCTTTACTCACACTGCACAACTGGCGTACTCACAGTCTATTCCGAGTGTACTCACACGTTACTTCAGGGTTTATTCACACTTTACACTGGTTTAATTCACACTTTACATCTGATTACCTCACACTTTTCTCTGGGTTTACTGATACTTTACTTCTGCTTTACTCTGACTTTTATCCAGATTTTATTCACACTCTACTCTGAGTGTATTCACAATGTACTCCAGGTTTACTCAGACTTTACTCTGGGATTACTCACACATTAGTTCATATTTACTTATGCTTTGCTGTGTGTTTACTCAAACTTTACTCTGGATGTACTCACAACATACTCTGAGTTTAATCACACTTTACTTTGATATCACTCATACTTTACTCTAGCTTTTACTCATGCTTTATTCTGGGTTTACTTATACTTTACTTCAGAAGTGTTTATAATTTACTTCAAGTTTGCTTATTCTTTACTCCCGGTTTACTCCTATCTTCTTTTGGGTTTTACTCACACTTTACTCCAGATTTTACACACACTTTACTCCACTTTTTGATCACATTTTACTCAGAGCTTACTAACACTTTGCTCAGTCTTTGACTCACCCTCAGCTCCAGGTTTACTCCAACTTTATTTTGGATTTTACTCATACGTTACTTTGAGTTACCTCACACTTTACTCTGGGTTTACTTTTCTCTGGGTGCCCTCACACTTTAGTTTGTGTGTGCCCACACCTTACTCAGGGTTTTACTTGCAATTTCCTTTGCTTTTCACTCACTCTCTACCCAAGTTTTACTCACATGTTACACCAAGTTTACTCTTACTTTTCTCCTGGTTTTAATCACAGTTTGCACTGGATTTACACACACCTTGCTCCAGCCTTTTCCAACCTGAGCGATTCTATGATGCTATGATTCTATATGGAGGTACATATAGTCATAACTATCACACATTTCCTGTTATCTCTCTTAGTAAAGAGCTTTATTTCAACCCACGTGTTGTGCTCTGTTTTTTCCAAGTTCTCTTATCCATCCCAGTGGGAAGGGGCAGTGCACAAAGCCCTGTGTGGTGCTGAGCCTCCTGCCGGTTTAAACCACCACCGTCATTTTGGTGCCTGATGTGGGGCTGCAATGGCTGAGACAGCAGCTGATCTGTCCAGAGCAAGTTAGCACAGGGCTCTGTGGTAGTTGGATAATTGCTGGTCGTGATGCCAATTGTTTCCCAACTTATGGAGCTCATTCAGTCTTCTCATGACACTGCATTGCACAGCTCCTTGCTTGCTGCTTGTTTTTCCTGCGGAACTGTTTCTCAACTCTGGGGGCTGGATTAGGGATTTTATTTTGCTGTGCTGTTTGGCCTTGGCTTACATCGTGATAAAATGGTCAGCTGACAAACTCAAGTTCTGTGTGCATTCAGCTCTGCAGTCGTTCTTTGGAAGTAATATTGTTGATATTAGTTAATCACACTCTTGGTTTTGTCAGGGAGCCCAGCTATGGAGGAGGTAAGGGAGAACACTTTCCAGCGGTTCCTCAGCCTCCGTTTCACTTCTTTCCCTAAAGCTCAAAAGCTACTAACAATAGCTCCTGAGAATTTTGTCTATTCGTGGGATGTTCAAACCAGAGTGCTCCCATTGCTACGTGTTCTCAACGTGTTTCAGCTTGTTTCAGATTAAACAGTTATTCAAGAATATCACAGAGATATCTGCCCCAAGGCAGTATAGTTCTGCATGGCAGGGGATGTGGGATGGTCTGGGCAGGTACCTGGAGGGGTGGGCACCCCCAGGGGTTTGGAACTTCGTCTCCAGGCAACTGCAGAATCCTCACAAACTGGTAGAATATTTGGGGAAGGTCTGCTATTGCCCAGGTAATCCTAAAGAGGCACAAACCACTGCAGTGTGCCAGGGCCTGGCACACACCTACTGAGCTGTATTCAACACTCTTCAGTATCCTCAAGGGGAAGAGAGCTGGATTTGCTGACAGAGTTGCAGCCTCTCCAATTCCTGGGACAGATCCTGCAGCCGCTCCAATTCTTGCTACAGGTCCTGTGGTTGCTCCACACTTTTTGACAGACCCCACTGTCACTCCTACCCTCACAATGAACCTTGGTGGTCACTCCTGTTACAGCTCCTGTAGCTGTTCCAAGCACTGTGATAAGAAAAGTAAAAGAATTCCTCCCCAGGGAGGTGCACTGTGCCAGGAGGTACAGCCCTGTGGTCTCTCCAACTCCCAGGACAAGCCCTGTAGTTGCTCCAACCCGTGCAATGAGCCCAGTGGCTGCTCCAAACCCTGCAATGGGACCTGGAGTTTCAAATATATATACATATATATTGGTCCCTATGCAAAAATGTTTGCAACTGCGTATATTATGTATATCATAGAATCATAGAATCATAGACTGGACTGGGATGAAAAGGACCACAATGATCATCTACTTTCATTAGACCAGGCTGCCAAGAGCCACATCCAGCCTGGCCTTGAATGCATCCAGGGAAGGGGCATCCACAACCTCTTTGGGCAAAACGTGAATATATACTACATATATCATAGATGAATAAAAACGCATGTCAAAATTACTACCCCTTTCTTTTTTTTTCTCTTACTAAATAATATTATCTCAACCCATAGATTTGACTTTGTGGTTTTATTTCAGTTTTGTCTCCTCTTCAACTGGGAAGGGGGCAGGGAACGAACGACTGTGTGGTGCTGAGCCACCTTCCATGCTCAACCACAGTGCTGCCCTGAGACCATAACAGATCACCTTGGGACTCTGAATCCGAGCCACTGACTCAGTGAAAGCACCAGAAGATCTCAATGTCTTGTCATAGAGCAGCTCCTGAGGTATATTCCTTACAGCAGCTTTGGAAGAGGCCTCCAGTTCTCTGGTCCTGCTCTGATGAGCCCCTCTTGTTATGGTGGTGCCAGCAAGGAGACCAGCTGTGACACAGCAGTTCATATTGCTGACTACTGACTGCAGCCCCGGAGTGCTGCTGTAGAGACAACAGCACTGTTGTGAGACACACAAGACCTTCAGGTCTGCACAAATGCGAGGACATGAGAGCAGTGTGGCAGCGTAAAGAGACCAGCAATGAAAAGAGCGTGTTGTGCTGCTGACTGTGGCTGTACATCCTCCAAATTCAGATGATGTAGGGAGAGAGAACAGTTAAGGAACAGTATTTTTTGCAAGGTGTTTCAGTGTCTTCTAATCTATTTGGGTGATCTGGTTCCACATTTATCAGAGCAGTTGGAATGAAAAAATAGTAAGTGGATGGGAAAGAAGAAGAGGAATAAATTGCAATTTTTTTAATTTTTTTTTTCCAGATTATTGTATCACAGTTACAAAGTCAAAAAATCGAACGTAGATAAAGTAAAAAAAAAAAATACAGTGAATCACGTGAGGATGATGTGCATTTTATCGAAGCTGGGATAGTGCATATTGCAACAGTTTGCTGAGTGCATGCTTGATTTCCTTGTTCCTCATGCTGTAAATAATAGGGTTCAGGGTTGGGGGAACCACTGAGTAGAGAATTGCCACCACCAGATCCAGGAATGAGGAGGAACTGGAGAAGGGCTTCAGGTGGGCAAACACCACAGTGCTGAGAAACAGGGAGACCACAGCCAGGTGAGGGAGGCACGTGGAGAAGGCTTTGTGCCGTCCCTGCTCAGAGGGCATCCTCAGCACAGCCCTGAAGATCTGCACATAGGACACAACAATGAATACAAAGCACCCAAGTAAAACAAGGGCACTAATCACACTAAGCCCAAATTCCCTGAGATAGGATTTTGAGCAGGAGAGCTTGAGGATCTGAGGGATTTCACAGAAGAATTGGTTCAGAGCATTGCCATGGCAGAGAGGCAGAGAAAATGTGTTGGCAGTGTGCAGAAGGGAATAGAGAAGCCCAGTGCCCCAGGCAGCTGCTGCCATGCTGGCACAAGCTCTGCTGTCCATCAAGGTCCCGTAGTGCAGGGGCTTGCAGATGGCAACGTAGCGGTCATAGGACATGATGGTGAGAATGCAATACTCTGCTGAAAATAAAAACAAATAGAAAAATACCTGTGCAGCACATCCTGAGTAGGAAATGGCTCTGTTGTTCCAAAGGGCATTGGCCATGGCTTTGGGGAGAGTGGTGGAGATGCAGCCCAGGTCGAGGAGGGCGAGGTTGAGCAGGAAGAAGTACATGGGGGTGTGCAGGCGGTGGTGGCAGGCTACGGCTGTGCTGATGAGGCCGTTGCCCAGGAGGGCAGCCAGGTAGATGCCCAGCAAGAGCCAGAAGTGCAGGAGCTGCAGCTGCCGCGTGTCTGCCAACGCCAGGAGGAGGAACTCGCTGATGGAGCTGCTGTTGGGCATCTGCTGCCTTTGGGCACAAGAACCTGTTTAAGGAGTACAAAAAGACAGAGATTGCTGTGTGCAAAATGTTCATTCAACCCCAATGATGGGAGCTACATTTCTTGAGGTTGAGTTTGCCTGGAGGGCTTCTGCACTTTTTCTCCCCAGGATGCAGTCTGCTCCCCATTGGGACAGGGAAATGTGGTCATGTAGGGAAAGGTTTTCTTTTCAAAATGTGTCACAGGAAGTAAATTCTTATAGGGAGGTGCTAGTCAGCATCTGTTCACTCAAAACCAAAAATATGTGGTCACAAAAGCAAATTGTGATCGTTTTTCTGCACTTTCTCCTCTCACTCAGTGTGTCCATGGACTATTTGCTGAATTGAGAAATTTGGAGCACTTCTGCTGTACTCAGTATGAATGCCTATGAGACCTGTGAGGCAAAGGGATTCACCTCTGCTTAGTAAAGGGAGAGAAAAGTAGAGAAAGGGGAGCTGGTTGGGCTTGTTTCAAATTGCTCTGAGCTTGCTAGTGTTGAAGATGGAGAATGATTGTACTCCCAAAATATTGTGAAAAGAAGGCAGACACAGCTGAGAGAAAAAGAATCCACTGCCCATCACTGAATATTCTCTATTTCTCAACATACTTCAGCAGTGCCTCATCACCACAGCATTTCTGGGTGTGAGCTTCCTACAAGAAAGGTGTCTGCACTTCAGGATTATCAGTTGATGTGCTCAAACTCGATGAATTATTTACCCTTCTATGGAAGCAGGAGAGAGAAAAGTTGGCCTAAAATCCCTGTAATTGCTATTCTTATAGAAAGGTCTCTGGCAGTGCCCTGTGATGCAGAGTATCTGTGATCCTGCAGCTCCAGGCAGCAGCTGTGGCAGCAGAAGGCCCCTGCCCTGCCCTGCCCTGCCCTGCCCTGCCCTGCCCTGCCCTGCCGGGGAGCTCCTTCCCCCCACACGTCTCCCCACAGCGCCCTGGGCAGCTCCCCAGGCAGGCTGAGTGCTGAGCCTGGCAGGCAGCACAGTCCCTGCCCCGGCACACAGCCCCTGGGGCACAGCAGGACCTGCTCTGCAGGACAGCCCTGGGCACCCGGCTGCAGCCATGGCTGCACAGCCTGCAGCCGTCCTGGGACACGCAGCCCTCAGGGCTGTGCTGTGATGCTGGAGAAAGGAAGACCTCAACTAGAGAAGGTCTTTCTCCACAGTAAAGAAACATGAAGTGTCTTCAGCCAGATCTGCAATGGGATTACCCAAATTCAGTGATCCCTTCAGGAAAATGTAGCTGCATTGCCTGTAGCTAAAGACTTACCTTCTCAAAAACTGTGAGAAATGCTCCTCCAGTGAGCTCACCACCAGTTCACACCATACGCATTCTATAAGCTCTCTCCCCTTTCTCTGCTCTCCTGTCACCTGCAGGCTGTGCTGTGCAGAAGAGCTGCTCCTGGGCACAGCTGTCTCTCTGCAGCACTGCCCACTTGTATGAGTTCCCTGAGTCCCAGGAGCCCAGCGCAGATCAGCAGCAGAGAATTTCATTTTCTCTTCCTCACTGCTCTCCCTGGACATGTCCTTGGAAATCTGGAGCTGGCAGCTGCTGACAGACTGGGTCAGCTCTGCAAAGCGAACTTTGAAGTCAGATGAATTAATCACCACTAGACAGACTGATTCCAGAAATATGGTTCATCCTAACAGATCATGCTTGCCTAGAAGAGCTGAATATGCCTCACCTGGATATCACTGTTCCTGGCCCTTAACGAAAAGGACACACAGACAAGGACAGGGACCCTCTGATTTCTCCCGTGCAGGGCAGTCATTCAGCTGAGGCAATTGGTGCAGGTGTCTCGTCTCCAGATGGAAAAGCCTGGCAGTGAAATTAGGTTCAGTTCCCCCACAGACCCACAGGAGATGGTTCTCCTGTTGGTTCAGATCAGATGTGCACAGTCAGTCGCCTGCATGTGTGAGCCCCTGGTCTGCATCCTTTGTTTTCCTTCAGCAGGAAGTGGCTTGCTCGCACACAGGCATTCGGTGATGACCAAGGTGCCTGTGGTTCTCCTAAATGTGTGGCAACAGTGCCTGCAAGCTGTGGTAGACAGCCTCTGAGAGCCACCTCCTTCCTGAGCATCAGCTGGGGGCCAGACATGGAATGGGAGTGTTCTTGGCCATGCTAAATGACATCAGGTATCCCAGTAATGGGCACCTGAGGGTGTCATTTTTCACCTCTCCCCATGGAACATTCAGCTGACCAAATGGATGAGCTCACCAGATGAAGAGTCAGATCTTTCTCTCTTCCCCATCTATTGCATATGCTGGAGCTTAAGGAATTACAGGGCTGTGACAAACCTACATTCTTTCACTGATGATACTTCAGTTTTTTCTGGGCTCTCCTTTGAATGGCAGTTCCCTGGAGTCTCCAGCACACCCCCAGCCAGTTGGCAAATGCAGCTCTGGGCTTTCAGGAAAGTCATGGTGGTGCCAGTGCTTCCTGGACACCTGTGAGCCCCACAGTGTACCTGTGTGTACCTGTGTGCCACCTTCTGAACATCAGTACCATGGTGTAGATACAAGGCCCAGCCAGGCTATATCACATAATGCTTCTGGAATGGGATGCATTCTGAAGTGTCTTTACATTAATGAGAACGAACATAAACTCAGTGAGCTCGAAATCTTTTGCATTTGCAGTCCTGGGGTCTTGTTTGGCTCACAGAGACGTGGTGGGATGGTTCCCACCTCTGAACTGTAGCAAAGGGAATATGGACTCTATGACTGATGGTCAATGAAGAAAAGGATAGGCTGCTGCCCTCTGTGAGAGTGCACTGAGCTCTGCCTTGGGGTGGCAGAAGAGCCAGCTGAGAACTGATGGAAATGGCTCCAAGAGGAGACTGGCAGCATCTGTTCCTTGATTCCAGATCATGAAAAACAAGCAAAAGGGGACTCAAAAAGACAAACAGGTGCCTCACATTTTCAGGCCCTTGTCCCACTCAGGAACCTGACTCTCTCCAGTACCTACTGCAGGGACAGCCCAGCAGAGCCCACAACATCCAGAAGATCTCTGTAGAGCACTGCTGACAGCTTCTTAACCAAGCCATAGAGAAACCAAAGAAGAGAGCTGCTCTGCTGCATCTCATACTCACCAGCAAGGAGGAAGTCGTTGGGAATATGAGTATCAAAGATAGCCTGTGCTGCAGTGTCCATGAGATGGTAAAGTTAAGAATTCTGAAGGGAGAGCAAAAGACAGATTCACGACTCTTGGCTCACACAAGCTCTCAACAAGCTCACACCTCTGGACATCAGGAGAGAACACTTTGCATTCTTCAAGTGTCTGTGGGGTACAGTAGAGAAAGAAAGCATATAGGAAGTGGTAACAACAAGTGGTCACCTGGCAGCAGTAGAGACTTTGTTCTGCTGTACCTTCTGAGATGAGTTTAGAAAGCCTGAAACTCAAACGCAGTTGAATCTGCCCAGGCATATCTAAGACAATAAGGACTTGTAGAAAAATATATGCAGCAAAAGGAAAGCTAGGGAGAATGTGGACCAAGTAGTATGAGGCAGAGTACCTGATGTGAAGGGCATGAAGGGCATGAAGGACATGATGAGTCCTGTGCTGCATGTGACCATCTAAAGCAAGCTCCGAGAAACACGAGAAGAGCTCAGTACCACAGTGTGACTCAGACAGTGCAAAGACTGAGAGATATGATGGACAGTTCTTTCTGACGGGAAATTCCAGGGGCACCAGACTCTGTGCAAGACACCAATGGATCTTCTCTCATTTGTGAAGCTGTAAGTTCTGAAAGATGTTCATTAATGCCAATGAAACTGAAACAGTGGTCTGAAGACAAAGATAGAAATCAATAAAAGCATGCTAACACACTTCTCAACTGGAAGTATTCTCATGAGTCCTCTCTTTTTTTTAGGTTGAAAGCACCAGCCTTTGAGGGGATTTGGTGTCTTATTCTGTTTTTATTTTTGCTTTAATACAGTGTTTTGCAGCACTGTGTTTGCAGGACACAGATGCCTTCAGGTACAGGGACACAGACAGTGGTGCCAGTGCCAATGCCCTGTGACCGATGCCCAGCATCCACCGCTGCTCCATCCTGCTGCGTATTTGATGTCCCTCATCCTCCAGGTGTCTCCAGCTCTCCTAAATCAATGACCATGGTTTAGGGCATGTTTTCAGCAGGCCATCTGGACACATGCTCTTCCCACTGCTCTCCAGGTTCATGTATTGGCTGCATTGCTGATCAGCCTTGCAAGAGGCCTCCAGGTCTCTGTTCTGAGCAGCCCCTTGTGTTGTGGTGCTGCTGGCTAGTGTGACCAGCTCTGACACATTGGTGCGCATTGCTGCTCCTGTCTGCAAACACAGGGATGCCAATGTTATATACAACAGGACTGCTGTGAAATCAGATGAGACCCAAGAGATACCAGGAATCTAGAGATACAGTAGGACATCATGGGATTGGAAAGAGAGAAGCACCCAAAAGACCACCTCCTGCCCCTGCCCATTGCCACAGCCCCAGCAAAGCAGCAGCCCTGGCTCAATGGGCACAGATAGCGAGAGCCAACCAGGCAGTGAGGAGCATCTCCCAGGGACAGCAGGGCTGCCGCTCCCTTTGGTATTTGGTCTTCTGATCCCTGAAATCCCCCTGAACAACAACTTTGCACCACCAGGTCCAGAGGACAAGACAAGACATGGCTGCTGAAACAAATGAATTTCTACTGGCTTGTTTATTGAGTTTATCTACAGAGGAAGCCTGCTTCTGTAGGTACATGAAATGATTGGGACAAAATTACTAATTAGCAAGTAGGAGGCTCATAATAAATATATTTAAATCAAAATTCAAGTTGTTAGAAATAATAACAAGGACAAATATTAACAAAATACTGTCCTAATATTTTCTGATATAGCTGAGGATTATCCTATGTTTTCTCAGCGCATCCTTAAGCTCCTGGTTCCTCATGCTGTAGATGAGGGGGTTCATTACTGGAGGCACCACAGAGTACAGAAATGACACCACCAGGTCCAGGGCCCGGGAGGAGACTGAGGGTGGCTTCAGGTAGGCAAACATCACAGTGCTGACCAAGAGGGAGAGCACAGCCAGGTGAGGGAGGCACGTGGAGAAGGCTTTGTGCCGTCCCTGCTCAGAGGGCATCCTCAGCACGGCCCTGAAGATCTGCACGTAGGACACAACAATGAATATAAAACAACCAAAGATTAAACAAAGACTGAAATAAATAATTCCAGTTTCCCTGAGGTAGTCTGGTTCTGAGCAGGAGAGCTTGAGGATCTGGGCCATTTCACAGAAGAACTGATCCACAACATTAATAAGACAGAAAGACATAGAAAATGTACCAGCTGTGTGCAGCAGGGAATAGAGAACCCCAGAGCCCCAGGCAGCTGCTGCCAAGTGGCACAAGCTCTGCTTCCAAAAAGAGTGCTGTAGTGCAGGGGCTTGCAGATGGCAACGTAGCGGTCATAGGACATGATGGTGAGAATGCAATACTCTGCACCAAAGAAGAATAATAAAAAGAAGACCTGAGCAGCACATCCAGCATAGGAGATGTGCCTGGTGTCCCAGAGGGCATTGGCCATGGCTTTGGGGAGAGTGGTGGAGATGCAGCCCAGGTCGAGGAGGGCGAGGTTGAGCAGGAAGAAGTACATGGGGGTGTGCAGGCGGTGGTGGCAGGCTACGGCTGTGCTGATGAGGCCGTTGCCCAGGAGGGCAGCCAGGTAGATGCCCAGCAAGAGCCAGAAGTGCAGGAGCTGCAGCTGCCGCGTGTCTGCCAACGCCAGGAGGAGGAACTGGCTGATGGAGCTGCTGTTGGGCATTTTGTTCTTCCAGGCACCAGGACCTGTTCAAGGAGGAAAAAAATCAAGGACAAGTATTTCTGTGAGGGGAGTGTTCATTCAGCTCCATGAAGTGATTTACATTTCATGAGGTTCAGTTTGCCATGAGGGACTGTGCACTTTTTATCTCAGTGAAGCACACTTGTTCCTGTGGGACACATGCTCTTCCCACTGCTCTCCAGATTTCCCCATCCCTCGCTCTTTCTTCACTCCGATATCTCCCAACTATCTGCCTGATTTGTGACCTTTAGGAAGATTACTGGAATTTGCTCCATCTCTACAAAATCTGATGGACTCTTTGATCTGCCCCTTAACTGTGATTATGTTTATCCATTCCTATCTCTGCCTAACTCATTTTTTGTACAAATACGCTCTGTGACAGACAAGCCTCATTAGATGCATCTTGGACAAAGCATGCAGTTGATCACTGTGTTTTACTGTCCATTCAAATGCATCACATTTCCTTCAGTTTGTTGGCAAAAAAAAAAAAAAAAAGAGCAATCTTTCATTGCCCATGTGCAGCTGATTCTCTGAGGAAAGCTGGGGGGAGTTGGTGCAAAGGGTGTTTAAAACTGAGCAGATGACTGCAGAGGAGAAGAGTGATGGTAGGAAAACTAATGCAAGTCCCATGGGGTCAATGGGAGTAGAAATGAGGAGGGGATGTTGAGGAGTAATTTTGTGCACACAGTGACCGAGAAAAGTTCATAAGGGAACATCCTGGATCAATATCAGTTGCCAAGTGCTGATTAAAATCCTTGCTTAAACACAACTATATATAAATAGCAAATGAATGTCGGTTGGATTCTTCCTCATTAAGGTCACTCCAGACACCTCTCCAGTTTGCTGTACAAGTTCTCAACACATAAAAAAAAGACAGGAAGGCACAAGGCACAGGAGGCTTCTGTGGGTTGTAATGGGCCCCAGGGGGCATTTGCTGCTGAGTCCATCAACCTCCAGTGCAGAGAGAAGAGAAGATTGCACAAAGTGCTCAAGAAGACAAAGTCAGAAGGAACGGTGAAGTTTCTTGGAGTATTAATGGGCCCCTCTGAGGGCCATTCACAAGCAATCTTCCCCTGGGACTCGTTAGAGCAGATAATTGGAAGCCACGATTGCAGGCAGACCAAGGCACTGGGATGGTGGCTGTGATGCTGAGAAAAGCCTCCTTTGTCTTGCGAAGCAGAAAGTCCAAGCCCTGATCCCCAGAGCCTTGGCAGGGAGATTCTGTCCCTCATGCTGGCTCAGGGCCCTTCCTGAAAGAGAAGGGGACAGCAGCTCCCAGACTCTGCATGGGGTGCAAGGATGCCATGATGCCCAAGTCCCATGTGGGCAGTGTGTCTCACCCCAGGATGTGGGATGTGAGAAGGGACCACTCTGAACAAGCAGTCAATCCCGATGAAACTTTGAACTTCAGATCTCTCAGGGCCGAGGTGAAGGCACCCTTCCTCACTGGGAAGTTTGGCTCTGATGATGCCACGTGTGATACTAACCCACATGCAGAGCTCCTTTCACATCCTGCACTTTTTCCACAATAAACCCATGCAGCACTACAGGCTCGGGGATGAGTGGCTGGATGACTGTGAAGAGCAAAGGGACCTGGGAGTGTTGGTTGATGCTTGGCTGAATGTGAGCAGACAGCATGCCCAGGTGGCCGTTAGGGAAAACGGCATCCTGGCCTGCAGTAGAAATAGTGTGGCCAGCAGGAGCTGGGAGGACATCACCCCCCTGTACTCAGCACTGGTGAGGTCACACCTCAAGTTCTGTGTTCAGTTTTGGGCCCCTCACTACAAGAAAGACCCTGAAACTTGTCCAGAGAAGGGCAACAAAGCTGGTGAGGGGTCTGGAGCACAGGTCTTATGAGGAGTAGCTGAGAGAGCTGGGATTGTTCAGACTGGAGAAGACGAGGCTCAGAGGAGACCTCCTGCACTCTCCCACATCCTAAAGGCAGGTTGTGATGAGGAGGGGTTTGGCCTCTTCTGCCAGGCAACAAACAGGACCCGAGGAAGTGGCCACAAGTTGTACCAGAGGAGCTTTAGCTTAGACATAAGGAAGAACTTGTTCTCTCAGAGAGTGGTCAGGCACTGCAATGGCTGCTCAGGAGGTTGCGGAGGCTCCGTCCCTGGCAGCGTTCAACAGATGTCAGGATGAGGAGCTGTGAGATCTGGTTTAGTGCTTGTGGTAGTAATGATGATGGGAGGACGGTTGGACTCGATGATCTTACAGGACATTTCTGACCATGCAATGTTATGATTCTGTGATTCTATGACTATTCTATTACAACTCAGTAATTCTGACATCACTGCTCTCCGCATTTCTGATACACCACTGTGGCATTGCTGAACTCCTATCCACTGTGACAGCACAGTGACTTCAACATCACTGTGCTTGTACCTGCTATCATAGAATCCTGGCATATCCCGCAATGGAAGGGACCCATAAGGATCATTAAGTCCAACTTTTGGCTCCACACATCTGCCCTAAAAGCAGACCGTATGACTGAGTGTGTTGCCTTGTCACGGAGTTATCTAGAGCAATCTGTGCCCCTGACAGAGGGCAGCAGGCCTGCAGTCCTACTGGTCAAAAATTAAAGTATGAATGATAATAACAATAACAACAACAATAATAATAACAAATCAGCGGCAACAATCTAAGGAGGAAACATAATTTTACTAAATATGGTATTGGAATGCAAGATAAAAGATAACACAATATTATAAAATAAAATTGAAATTTAGGGTAATAAATCATATAAAATGAGAGAGTGAGCGTCTGAAACCAAAAGCCTTGCTTTGAACTGCAGGCGCACGGCTGGGGAGCGAAGCCACACACTGCAGGGCAGCGAGCAAGGGAGAGATCCTGGGACTTCCTGCCATGACTGATCTTCCCCTCTGAACTCAGAGTCCTCTGGGTATGCAGTTCTTCTCTCCTGAGAGCCAGGGATCCAGAAAGTTGTCCGTCCACAGAACTGGAGTATTTACTCCTTAATTCCCTGTGCTTTACATGATGATATGATGTGGAGTACCAATAACAAGGATCGTAAAACCATGACACCAGATGGGGCATTTGCAGCTTTGCTAGGCACACACAATCTGCTAGGACAAACAATGCTGCAGGAATCAATCTGTGTACTGGTGATTAATTCATCTGACTTCAAAGTACGTTGTGCAGAGATGACCCTGTTGTCTATCAGGAGCTGCCAATGCAGAGACCTAAGGACATCCCCAGGGAGAGCAGTGAGGAAGAGAAAATGACATCTTCTGCTGGAGAGCTGGGCCGGGCTGCTGGGACACAGGGAGCTCATAAAAGTGGGCAGTGCTGCAGAGAGACAGCTGTGCCCAGGAGCAGCTCTTCTACACAGCACAGCCTGCAGGTGACAGGAGGAGAGCAGAGAAAGGAGAGAGAGCTTGTAGGATGTGTATGGTGTGAGCAGGCTGTGAGCTCACTGGAGGAGCATCGCTGACAGCCTCTGACAAGGTCAGTCTCACTGCAGGCTATGACTCTGCCGCCTGCCAGGCTCGGTGCTCAGCCTGCCTGGGGAGCTGCCCAGGGCGCTGCGGGGAGATGTGTGGGGGGAAGGAGCCCCTCGGCAGGGCAGGGCAGGGCAGGGCAGGGCAGGGCAGGGCAGGGCAGGGCAGGGCAGGAGCCTTCTGCTGCTGGGGGCATGGGGATCACAGCTTCAGCGCTCCCAGAGTGTCTCCAAGGGCACTTTGCAAGAGGAGAGACAAGGCAGGGATTTTCCCATACCTGTCCTTAGGGAAGGAGAATGAGTTGGAGGCAGAAATCTGAAAGGAGATGTGAAATATGAACACAGCTATAAGAGTCCTGAACTGTACGTTTCTCAGTCTGCAGTTACATGCACAAACTCCTCATGTGCTTTCAGCCCCTCTTCTCCCAAAGGATTGCACCAGCTGAGATTTCCATGCTTCTCTGCAGACATGAATAATGCACTTGTCCAGCAAACAGGCAGCTTTCTCTAGTAGAAATTCAAGTGCACAGAGGTAGGAATGGGCACTCTGAGTGCAGACAGACAAAAGATACGAGGAATGGAAATATGTCATAGGAAGAAAGTATCCAGGAGGCTGGGATATGATTAGGCAATGAGAGGAAAGCAAGAGCTCCTTCATCTTCGACTTCTCAAGGGATGGTGAAGCTCATGTAAATTCAAGTTATGGAGTTAAATGAACCCTGTCCTAAGAGAAAGAAACACTGTTATAGTATAGGGGTGGAGTGTCTCTGAAAAAGCTCTTGACTCGTCATTATCTTCTGCACTCTGAACAGGACTCCAGGCCCAGCAGGAACTGCAGATGCCCAACAGCAGCTCCATCAGCCAGTTCCTCCTCCTGGCGTTGGCAGACACGCGGCAGCTGCAGCTCCTGCACTTCTGGCTCTTGCTGGGCATCTACCTGGCTGCCCTCCTGGGCAACGGCCTCATCAGCACAGCCATAGCCTGCGACCACCGCCTGCACACCCCCATGTACTTCTTCCTGCTCAACCTCGCCCTCCTCGACCTGGGCTGCATCTCCACCACTCTCCCCAAAGCCATGGCCAATGCCCTCTGGGACACCAGGCACATCTCCTATGCTGGATGTGTTGCCCAGACCTTTCTGTTTGCATCTCTGTATTCAGCAGAGTATTCCATTCTCACCATCATGTCCTATGACCGCTACGTTGCCATCTGCAAGCCCCTGCACTACGGGACCTTGATGGACAGCAGAGCTTGTGCCACCATGGCAGCAGCTGCCTGGGGCACTGGGCTTCTCCATGCTCTGCTGCACACTGCCAGTACATTTTCTCAGCCACTGTGCCGAGGCAATGCTGTGGATCAGTTCTTCTGTGAAATCCCCCACATCCTCAAGCTCTCCTGCTCTGAATCAGACTACCTCAGGGAAATTGGTTTCATTGTGTTTACTCTTCTTGCCATATTTGCGTGTTTTGTTTTCATTGTTGTGTCCTATGTGCAGATCTTCAGGGCCGTGCTGAGGATGCCTTCTGAGCAGGGACGCAAAAAAGCCTTCTCCACGTGCCTCCCTCACCTGGCTGTGCTCTCCCTGTTTCTCAGCACTGACTTTTTGGCCTACATGAAGCCCCCATCCATCTCCTCCCCATCCCTGGATCTGGTGGTTACATTTCTGTACTCAGTGGTGCCTCCAACACTAAACCCCCTCATCTACAGCATGAGGAACCAGGAGCTCAAGGATGCAGTGAGGAAAATGTCATGGACAAATTTCAGTAGGGATCGTCTTCTCATCTGCCTGAACAAATGACTCAGTTTTTTCTGAAACATGTCTATGTTGTCTTAGAAATATTGAATGGCCTGTACTGAAAAGGACTATAAAGATCATCTAGTTTCAACCCCACTGTTACAGGCAGGGTACCAACCACCAGAGCAGGCTGCCCAGAGCCTCTCATTTCCAGCCTGGCCTTGAAAGCCTCCAGGGATGGGGCATCCACAACTTATGTGGGCAACCTGTCCCAGGGCTTTACTACCCTCTGGGTGAAAAACCTCCTTTTAATATCTAGCCTAAACCTCCCCAGCCTCAGTTTAAAACCGCTCCCCCTTGTTCTATCACCAGCCACTGTGCTAAACAGCCATTCCCCCTCCTCTTTATACATTCCCTTGAAGTACTGGAAGGCCACAATGAAGTTTCCTCAGAATCTTCTCTTCCACAAACTAAGCAAGTCCAGTTCCCTCAACTTTTCTTCCTAGCAGAGCTGCTCCAGCCTTCTGATCATCTTAGTGCCCTCCTCTGGACCCACTCCAACAGGGGAAGCTGGGGGGCCCACAGGCAAATGAGGGCTCTGCAGTGGTGCTGCTGAGCTAGCAGGACAGATGGAGAGGGACTCAGCAGTAGAGAGAGTCTGACACTGATGACCCAAAATGGTTCATGGATGTTTGTTTTCACTGAGAAGAAATCAGAGTTTCTTGGCTTCCCAGTGGCCATTTCAGCACTGGGTCACCCCCAGGAATCCAGTGACTTCTCTGGGGGCATTGAGTGTGCTGGGTTGGGCTGCAGCTGCAGGGACAAAAACAACATTGGCAGTGTACTGCCCTGAGACCTTCTTCCCAAGTTCCATCTGCAGCTTCCAGAGGGCTCTGCTCTCCTGCAGGTCCTCTTGGAAAGCTGCCTGTCCCAGACACGATCTCTGGGGCCCTTGGAGATGGCATGGGATGCTTGTGATCACACAGTGGAGCTTTGCTCCTTTTCCTTTTTTCCCATTAATAATTATCATTTCCTGTCTACTTATGTAAAGTACTTGTCCTAGTGGGAAGGTGAACCACACTGGTGGGATATGGCTGAGGAGTGTGTTCTCTTCTTAGGCAAATTGTATTGTGCTTTACTGTTGTTTGTTTTAAAGCAGGAAGCAACATCCTATGCCTGTGTGCAGACAGTTCTCTTAGGGAAGCAGGTAAAGGAATGGTGTAAAGGAACTGTACCATCCAGCTGCAGACTCCAGTGGAGAATTCTGGTGTAGGGAAAAGTGATGCAAGGGCCAGGTGGCATACAGCAGACACGTCAGGCCTGGGGAGGTGAGCAGTCAGGTTGTCTGTACTGTGTCAGACCTCAAGCAATTGCTTCTCCTGCCTATGCAGATCTCCTTAGGAGACACCCTCAATCAACATCAGTTGGACAATGGTGCTCCAAAAGCAACAAGATGCACCTTGTAAAATCAGAAAACATTTTTCTTGGGTGCCCTTTGAAATCTTCTTTCTTTCCTATAGGAAACATGGAGTGAAGTGTGAGTAAACTCAGAATCAAGTGTGAGGCAATCCCGGAGTAAAGTGTGGGTAGGCCCGAAGAGAGAGTGCACACACCCAGGGTAGGGTGCCAGTAAAGCCCAGAGAAAAGTGTGAGTAAAACAGGAGTAAAGTGTGAGTAATGTTGAAGAAAAGTTTGAGGAATCCTTGAGTAAAATGTGAGTGGAACGCAGTCAAAACAGAAGTATGAGTAAACCCAGAGTACAGTGTTCATAAACCCAGAGTAAAGTGTGAGTAAAAGCCAGAGTAAAGTGTGAATCTGCCCAGAGTAGAGTAAGACTAAACTCAGAGTGAAGAGTGTGCATGTCTGGTGCAAAATGTGAGTAAAACCTGGAGAAAATTGTGAATAAACTAGGAGTCCAATGTGAGTAAACTTGGAGTCAAGTGTGAGAAACTCCCAGAGCAAAGTGTGGGTTGGTCCAGAGCAAAGTGTTGGTAAATGTGGAGTAAAGTTTGAGGAAAACCCACAGTAAGGTGTGAGTCTACCCGTATTAAAGTGTGGATAGGCCCAGATGACAGAGTGTTCACACCAGGAATAGAGTGTCTGTAAAACCTTGATATTAATGTGAGTAAGCCCTGTGTAAAGTGTGTGTAAGGTTGAAGAGCAATTTGAGTAAACCTTGATTAAAGTGCCAGTGAAACACACTCAAAAATGAAGTTGTGAGTAAAGCCGAAGTAAAGAGTTAGTAAACGTGGAGTAAAGTATGAGTAAAATTGAGTTAGGTTCGAGTGCACCCAGAATTGCATAAGCATAACTCAGAGTAAAGAGTGTGCAAACCTGGTGTAGAGTCATTTTTGTGACTCAACATTTCCATCTGCAAGCCCCTGCACTACAGGACCTTGATGGACAGCAGAGCTTGTGCCACCATGGCAGCAGCTGCCTGGGGCACTGGGCTTCTCTATTCCCTCCTGCACACTGCCAATACATTTTCTCTGCCTCTCTGCCATAGCAATGCTGTGGATCAATTCTTCTGTGAAATCCCTCAGATCCTCAAACTCTCCTGCTCAAAATCCTACGTCAGGGAAGTTGGGCTTCTTGTCTTGTACTGTCCTTGTCTTATCTGGATGTTTTGTTTTCATTGTTTTGTCGTATGTGCAGATCTTCAGGGCCGTGCTGAGGATGCCCTCTAAGCAGGGACGGCACAAAGCCTTCTCCACGTGCCTTCCTCACCTGGCCGTTGTCTCCCTCTTTGTCAGTACTGCCATGGATGCCTATCTGAAGCTCCCCTCAATCTCCTCCCCTTTCCTGGACCTGGTGGTGTCATTTCTGTACTCGGTGGTGCCTCCAGCAGTGAACCCCCTCCTCTATGGCATGAGGAACCAGGAGATCAAGACTGCAGTGAGCAATACATACTTCTTCGGCATCCGCAAGATGCATGCCAGCCTAAGATGAGTCTCACAGTAATTCAGAAATTGTTAGAATAATCTCTTGTTTCTATTTTTCTTCTTATTATTATTTTCACAGACATGACTTCAATTTAAATCCGTTATTCTTGGCATGTTTCATTTTTGTAGTGTTTTGACACTCTCATCTCATGTACCCATAGAACAAGGAGCTCTGTTGATAAGTACAATAAGGAAGACAGCAGAAATTCACACACACAGAATCACAGAATCACAGAATCACCCGGGTTGGAAGGGACCTCAAGGATCACGTAGTTCCAACCCCCCTGCCCAGCAGGGCCACCAAACACACACATTCAGATCAGGTTGCCCAGGACCCCGTCCAACCTGGCCTTGAACACGTCCAAGGACGGGGCATCCACAACCTCCCTGGGCAGCCCGTTCCAGGCCCTAACCGCTCTCCTTGTGAAGAACTTCCCCCTAACATCCAACCTCAATCTTCCCTCCTTCAACTTGGATCCATTTCCCCTAGTCCTGCTGTTGTCAGCCCTTCTGAAGAGTTTACTCCCCTCCTGGGTGTAGGTTCCCTTCAGGTATTGATAGGCTGCAATGAGGTCACCCCGCAGCCTTCTCTTCTCCAGGCTGAACAAGCCCAACTCCCTCAGCCTGTCCTCATAGGGGAGGTGCTCCAGCCCCCTGAACATCTCAGTCGCCCTCCTCTGGACCCTTTCCAAAATCTCAATGTCTTCCTTGTACTGAGGGCTCCACACCTGGACACAGGACTCCAGATGGGGCCTCACAAGAGCCGAGTAGAGTTGTCTGTGCTCCCATGTTTTACCACCTCTGAAACTGGAGGAGCGACTCATGTAGGCAGGAGTGGTGCAGGGTCCAGGAGCCCAGCTGCAACACAGAGCAGCAGCCTCACTGTCATTGGGCTGCCCCTTAATGCCCAGTGGTTCCATCCTCTCTTTTGTGTTTGAGTCATGGCCGCAGCTTCCCAGCTCCAATGGCCACAGAGAGCAGCACGATGTGGTCTTTGCAGTGCTGCTCTCTTCTCACTTCCATCCCTCTTCCCCTTCCTCTCTACATCCTTGTGGACACACGTGGACCAGGAAGGTGGCTCTGGACTTTTGCCACCCTCAGCCTCTCACACCAGCCATTTCCAGCACTGACTGCATGTTTATGGCAGAGCTTTTTCCTGAAGCTGTCTCCATGCTCCTGGTGGTAAAGCAGGGCTGTCTGCAGACCCCTGTGTAGGACACGGCTGGAGCAGCACTGGGTCTGAAAAGCAGGATTGCTGAGAAGTGTGGTGCACTGAGGGCTGCCATGGGCACTTGTGCTGGGGAACCCACCCCGAACACACCTGTCCTGTGCAGTGCAGTCATTGCAGAGCCGTGCCTGGGACAGTGCACTGATAGGCCACAGATGGGAAACCCAGCACGGCCATCAGGAGGTGGAACCAGGAACGGCACACAGGGAGCCGGGCAGGAGGCAGCGGTGTGCCCTGGCAGAGCAGTCAGGGAAGGCTGAGGGCACATCACTGCAGCCTGTGAGAGCCTGCATGGAGATCTTAGAGAATACAGAGCCACACTCCGTGCTGTTGTGCACAGTGGGGGGATGAAAGTGATGGGTGAATCTGGAGGCACTCTGCCTGAAGGTAAGGAAAAGATTTTCCACTCAATTCAAGGCTCCTCTTGAGCAAGGTGGCTACTGTCATGTCCCTACTAGGATGAGTGCTTATGGGATGTGTTTCCTGTTCCAAATTGCCGCCTGCTGGACAAGCAGCCTCCTGAGACAAACAAGTCCACACCATCAGCATCACAACTTGTGCCTTCCAAGCTCTGCTTGCTAAGAAACATAGAATCACAAAGGTTGGAACCTTTACTGTCATCTCCATCACTTTCACTCCGCGGACTGTCAGAGCTCAGGTGGGATATGTTGCTTTCAAGCCCTGTAGTGTTCGTACATAAAGCCTGAAACAAAGTGTGCTGAAATCAGACCCTACTGTGCAGAAAATAATAGTAATAAATAAAGCATGAAGAAAAGATGATGTAAAGCAGCAGCTTTACAGCTGAGAAGTCTGTGTTGGTTTAACAAGTGAGGGCCTCCACACTCCTGAGAAAAGGATCTGCTACTGCCTAGATTCTTTTGCTGTTTTGTGCTGTCACTGGCAGAGGTCTTGCAAAGTCAGTCTGCATAGGACTTCCCTATCTTGATGCTGGACAGAGGCTTTTATTCCAGAGTTATCTGCATTGGGCATCGCAGAAGAAAGGCAGTTCCTGCACCAGCAATTGTATGTTTCTTCATATAAGGTCACAACTCATGGTTCTGTTCTGTGCTCGGAGTGATTTGTCTTCACTCTTGAATGCTGTGATTTAATTTTCCTTCAGTGAGTATGAGTCACAAATGAATGCTTATTCCTTTTTGCCTCTACAGCTCAATAAATCTTATTTTTCCCTTACTCTGCAGATCGACCTGATGAGTCTTTTGGCTTTATTTGCTGCATTTTCCTTAGCTAGACAAGAACATTATGGTCTAGTGGGATGAGCTGATGGGTTCCATCCCAGCCTCTTGAAGCGACCTGCTCTTGAGTCTTACAGCCTGTGTTTGCAAGAGATGATTCAAGGTTTTCAACGCTCTCACATGAGCTTCTTACTGCACAATCAAATATAGGCAAGGCCACACAGGTGGAACCAAGTGGGCACCACCTGCAGGCTGCCCTGCTCCACGGAGCTGCTGAGGCTGTCCCAGGGCCAAGGAATCTGAGCATCCCAGCACAGCCATGAAGGCCACATCAGACACACAGCACAGTAAGGCACTACTCTGACTTCTCTGTGTGCAGTGCTATTCTGGTCAAGGTCACTGCTCAGGATGTTCTTGAACAAGGCTTCAATTATGCAGGCTTTGACTGCCCCCACAAATAGGGCATATATAATTTCTTAGTGACTCCAATTCCAGTGAGTCCAACTAAAAACAGTCTTACTAACATCCAATCTAAATCTCCCACTTTTAGTTTGAAGCAATTCCCCTTCGTCCTATTTCTATCCAACCATCTCATCCTAACCCTGGCGTTTGGCATCTCATCCTCAGATGGAAACCCAGGGGCTGAAAGGGGACTAAGGTCCTCACAGAACCATGGGACTGGGGAGTCCTCTTAGCTGAATTCAGATGTTCACAACGATGTGCCTGTGCGAGCCCCTCATCTGAATGCTTGGCATTTATTCCCAATGGAGTGGGGTCTCCATTGTTCAAGCAGACCCTGGGCGATGACCAAGGTGCCTGGGGTGCTCCTGGATGTGTGCTAGTGCTTGTAAACTGCGTGGGAAACATCTGAGATAGACACCTCCTTCCTGAGCATCAGCTGAGGGCCAGAGAGGGAACAGAGGATGTCCAAGAATGCCTAACTGACAACAGACTCCAGTATCAAGGGCACCCAAGTGTGCCTTTTCCACCCACCTCCATGGAGCGTACAGAGTTATTCAGCTGGATAAATGGATGAGTTCATAAAAGAAGACACAGATTTTCTCTGTTCTTCATCTGCTGCACATTCTGGAGCACAAAGCACTACGGAACTAACACACATCTTTATTCTTCAGCTGAAGAAACTTCATGTTACTCAAGGCTCACATGTTAATAGCATCAGAAGCAACCCGGTGTCACGCCAGTTCCCTGGGGTGCCCAGCAACTCACATAGAATCATAGAATCACAAGGTTGGAAACGACCTGTAAGATCACCTAGTCCAACCATCCTCCCATCATCGTTACTACCACAAGCTACTACACCATATCTCATAGTTCCTCATCCAGACATCTGTGAACACTGCCAGGGACGGCAACTCCACCACCTCCCTGGGCAGCCATTCAGTGCCTGACCACTCTCTGAGAAAAAAAGTTCTTCCTTATTGCTACTCTAAACCTCTCCATGCTTCCAGCTGTTTCTTTGGGTCCTGTTTGTTGCCGGGGAGAAGAGGCCAAATCCCTCTCCACCACAACTTCCCTTCAGCAAGCTGTAGAGTGCACTGAGGTCTCCCCTGAGCCTCCTCTTCTCCAGACTAAACAATCCCAGCTCCCTCAACCGCTCCTCATAAAGTTTGTGCTCCAGACCCCTCACCAGCTTTGCGCCCTTCTCTGGACACTCTCCAGGGCCTCAATGTCTTTCTTGTAGTGAGGGGCCCAAAAGTGAACACAGTACTCGAGGCGTGGCCTCAGAAGAGCTGAGTACAGAGGGATGATTACCTCTCTGCTCCTGCTGGCCATGCTATTTCTAATGCAGGCCAAGATGCTGTTGGCCCTCTTGGCCACCTGGGTATACGGTTGGCTCATGTTCAGCCAAGCATCAACCAACACCCCCAGGTCTCTTTCCTCTTCGTTGTCATGCAGCGACTCAGCCCTAAGCCTGTAGCACTGCATGGGGTTATTGTGGCCAAAGTGCAGGACCCGGCACTTGGCCTTGTTGAACCTCATCCCACTCACCTCAGCCCAGTGATCCAGCTTATCCAGATCCCTCTGAAGGGCTTCCCTACCTCAGGCAGATCGACACTACCTCCCAACTTGGTGTCATCTGCAAACTTACTGAGGGTGCACTCAATCCCCTCATCTAGGAAATCAGTGAAGATATTAAACAGGATGGTTCCTAGTACCGACCCCTGGGGGGCACCGCTTAAAACGGGTCGCCAGCTGGACTTAACTCCATTAACCATTACGTGCTGGGCATGGCCCTCTAGCCTGTTCTTTAACCAAAGATGAGTATACTTGTCCAGGCCAGTTTCCCCAGGAGAATACTGTGAGAGACCATGTCAAAGCCTTTGCTCCCAAGGGACGCATGCTACAAGTGTCCTGAATGGGTCAAAGTCCACCCTCCCTGCCACTTTTCCTTCTGGCACGCCAGTGACTCCACCAGTAAATCTGCCACTCACACTCCCTGGTGGCCCTTAGTCTCTCCACCTCCTCCTTCAGCTCCCCCACCAGGCTGAGCAGCTCATCCACCTGCTCACACCTCACACTGCTGGAATCCCTGCCACCCTCCCCCGGCAGCAGCAGGCTCAGGCACTCCCTGCACCCTCAGATCTGAACAGCCGCATTTCTGGCAGGCCCTTCGTCTGGGTCACCACGGTCTTCCTGCAGTGATCCCGCTGTCTTGTGGAGACCGTGTTGAAGCCTGTGGTCTCAGAGAGTGCCCAGAGGAACGCCTGTCTCCTGAGCCGAGAGGGACAACCCTTACACACCCTGCCACTTGACCCACCTCCCACACCCACAGCTGCAGCACCGCAGAGGCAGCGTGGGCTGAGCTCACACACAGACTTACCATCGCCCTTCTCAGCAGGCAGCAACAACCTGCTGTGCTCTGTGGCCGGAAGCGAGCCTCCGCCGAGGCTATTGGAAGATTATCACCATGGACCAGGTGTCGAGGTCAATAGTGGGCAGTGCCAGCCCCACCATGCTCACTCAACAGCCTGCCTACAAGCTGCCAGCCTACTGGCACAAGTGCAGC
Organism: Tympanuchus pallidicinctus; assembly: GCF_026119805.1. Lineage (NCBI taxonomy): Eukaryota > Metazoa > Chordata > Aves > Galliformes > Phasianidae > Tympanuchus > Tympanuchus pallidicinctus. The sequence continues at coordinate 412,915 of NW_026294774.1, forward strand.
CCTGCTACTGGCTGAAAAAAAGCCTGCCCTGAAAGTGAGCTTCCTCAGAGTTTACTCACATTTTACTCCAGGTTTACTCATACTTTACAATGTGCTTTACTCACCCTTTACTTTGGTTTTACTCCCAATTTATGCTGGGTTGACTCTTACTTTACTCAGTGTGTACTCACACATTCCTCTGTTTCACTCACACTTTACTCCACAATTACCAGCACTATACTCCAGGTTTACACACACTTTATGCCAGGTTTGCACACAATTTGCTCTGGGTTTTCTCTTACCCTTCTCCATGTGGACTCACATTTTCCTCTGGATTTTACTCACACCTTACTCCACATTTGCTAACACTATACTCCAGGTTTTCTCACACTTGACACCAGGTTTGCTCACACTTCTCTCCCTGTTGTTTTTCTCACAATTCATTCCATGTTTACTAACACTAGGCTGTGGGTTTTCTCACACTTTACTTATGGTTATCTCCCAGTTTACTTCAAGTTTATTCTCACTTTACTTTGGGTTTACTCAATCTTTTTAGTGTGTTTTACTCACAATTTACTCAAGGCTTACTCACACTTTTCTTCCAGTTTACACACACTTTATTCTAGGTTTACCCAAACTTTTCTGCAGATTTTACTTACTCTCTAATTCATCTGTACTCACTTTCTACTCTGGGTCTACCCACAGTTTACACCTGGTCTTACTCATGTGTGAAGTAGATTCTGCTTTTGCAGTAGATTTTCCAGTATTTTCTGCATGCAGCATCGGATAAGTAACCTTTTAAGAAAACTCCTGAACAGAGTGAAGTTGAGACTGTAGCATTTCAACCTAGGTAGAATTGGCACTGGCGCTAATGCAAAGGAGAGACAGAATGAGTGAATGAATTGTCCTCCTATTGCTGTATAAATTCCTGAACATACACAAAGACAGCAGGTTGGTAACGCACATTGCATGGTGAAAATGTAAACGTAGCTATGGAAGTGTAGCCACAGCTATGGAAGCGTAACACAGCTATGGAAGTGTAACGTAGCTATAGAGTCAGAACACTGTGAGCCTGAGATGCTCAACCACTGAGTGCCAGGAGAGGCTTTACCTGCGTCAGACCCAGAGGATATAATGGATTTCACTAACTAGCTGTGCAATTTCTCCCTTGTCAGTAGGGTATGCACCCATTATTGCAATAATGAAGAAACTGTTCTTCACAGAGATCTTTGCCTGATTAGAAATTGTTGATCTTGAGCACATTTCTCACAGTATCTAGGCATAAGATAGGCTCGCTACTGCTATGAAGATCTGTTTTGAAGCTTGCTTGTTTTCTAGCCAATTTACTGTTAGTGGAAATGCCTTGAATACATGTGTTGGACTCTAAAAACCTTGATGGGAAAATAAAGGAGAGTTTTTGCACAAGAACCCTGTGTCATTTTGCTAGCCTGTGACAAGCAGCCCTTGTCTTATGGTGGTGGCAGCAGCGAGACAAACTCTGACACATTGGTGCATATGGCCTGTTCCTGCCTGCCACCTCACTGCCAGTGGATGCCACTGGATGCCCTGTAGAGACAACAGGACTGCTGTCAATTCATATGAGACCCGAGGGCTACCAGGAGTGTAGAGGTACAATAGGAAGGCATGGAAGTGGAAAGAGAGCAGCACTCAAAAGACCTCATCTTGCCTTTGCCCATCACCGTGGCCCCAGCAAAGCAGCAGCCCTGACTTGAAGGCAGTGAGGTGCAGAAGCCCACTGAGTAGTGAGGGGCAGCCTCCAAGGAAATTTGGGCTGCTGCTCCATTTGGCAGCTGGGCCCTTGGCTCCTGAATCCCTGCTGCGTAAGGGGGTTTCTCTTCCAGCTCTGGAGGAGAAGGGAAGAAAAGTGAGCTGAGAGAAATAAATGTCTGCTGTCCTCTTCATTGTGTTTATGCACATGTATCTACATAGTTCTGCAGGCACTTGGGATGTCTGGGTACAGACATACTTAACTATAATAACATAATTAAGATAACTATATTTAAAAAGCAATGCAAGTCTTAAGAAATAACAAACATTACATGTAACAAAATGCTGTTCTAATATTTCCTGCTACAGTTGGGAATTTTCCAGAGTTTCCTCAGGGCATCCCTGAGCTTCTGGTTCCTCACACCATAGATAAATGGATTCACCGTGGGAGGTACCACCGAGTACAGAAATGACACCACCAGGTCCAGAGATGGGGAAGAAAGGGAGTGTGGCTTCAGGTAGGCAAACAAGAGAGTGCTGAGAAACAGGGAGACCACAGACATGTGAGGGAAGCACGTGGAAAAGGCTTTGTGCCGTTCCTGCCCAGAGGGCATCCTCTGCACGGCCCTGAAGATCTGCACATAGGACATAACTATGAACACAAAACAACCAAAGATTAAACAAACACTAAAATAGATATTCACAGTTTCCCTGAGGAAGTCTGATTTTGAGCAGGAGAGTTTGAGGATCTGGGCTATTTCACAGAAGAACTGATCCACAGTATTGTGTTGGCAAAGTGGTATTGAAAATGTGCTGACAGTGTGCAGCAGGGAATAGAGAAGCCCAGTGCCCCAGGCAGCTGCTGCCATGGTGGCACAAGCTCTGATGTCCATCAAGGTCCCGTAGTGCAGGGGCTTGCAGATGGCAACGTAGCGGTCATAGGACATGATGGTGAGAAGAAAAATCTCTGCAGAAAATAAGAATAATAAAAAGAAGACCTGAGCAGCACATCCAGCATAGGAGATGTGCCTGGTGTCCCAGAGGGCATTGGCCATGGCTTTGGGGAGAGTGGTGGAGATGCAGCCCAGGTCGAGGAGGGCGAGGTTGAGCAGGAAGAAGTACATGGGGGTGTGCAGGCGGTGGTGGCAGGCTACGGCTGTGCTGATGAGGCCGTTGCCCAGGAGGGCAGCCAGGTAGATGCCCAGCAAGAGCCAGAAGAGCAGGAGCTGCAGCTGCCGTGTGTCTGCCAACGCCAGGAGGAGGAACTGGCTGATGGAGCTGCTGTTGGGCATCTGCAGTTCCTGCTGGGCATGGAGTCCTGTGCAGAGTGCAGGAGATAATGACAAAACAAGACCTTTTTCAGAGACTCTCCTCCCACCATACTATAACAGTTTTTCTTTCTCTTAGGAAAATGTTCATTTTATTTGAATTTATTTTCATGAGTTTCATCAACCCCTAAGAAGTACAAGATTAAGGAGCTCTTACGTTCCTCTCATTTCCTAATCACACCCCAGCTCTGTGGATATTTTCCTCTTTGGAACAATTTCCATGCCTCAGATCTTCTCCCCGTCTGCACTCAGAGTGCCCATCTCAGCCTCTGTGCATTAAATTTCTCTCTTAGGGAAAGCTGCCTGTGTGCAGGATAAGTGCAATATTCATGTCTGCTGATAATTTTGGTAATTTCAGCTGGTACTTTCGGAGAGGAGACGCGGAAAGCACATGAGGAGCTTGTTCATATAATAGCAGATTGAGGAAGGTAGAATTCAGGATTCTCAGAGACGTGTTCAGATTTCACAGCTCCTTTCAGATTTCCCAACTCTTTCCCCTTCCCTAAGAACAGGAAATGGAAAATCCCTTCTTTGTCTCTCCTCTTGCAACGTACCCCTGGAAACACACTGGCATGCAGTGTGTCTTGTGAACCCCCTGCCCCAGGCAGCAGCTGTGGCAGCAGAAGGCCCCTGCCCTGCCCTGCCCTGCCCTGCCCTGCCCTGCCCTGCCCTGCCCTGCCGAGGGGCTCCTTCCCCCCACACATCTCCCCACAGCACCCTGGGCAGCTCCCCAGGCAGGCTGAGTGCTGAGCCTGGCAGGCAGCACAGTCCCTGCCCCGGCACACAGCCCCTGGGGCACAGCAGGACCTGCTCTGCAGGACAGCCCTGGGCACCTGGCTGCAGCCCCGACTGCACAGCCTGCAGCCGTCCTGGGACACGCAGCCCTCAGGGCTGTGCTCTGATGCTGCAGCAGGAAAAGCCCTCAGCTGGAGCAGGTTTTTATCCAAAATAAAGAAATATGGAATGCCTTCAGCCTGTTTTGCAATGGATGTCCCAAATTCATTTATCCCTGCAGTAAAAGTCGCGACGTTGCCTGCAGTGAGAGACTTGCCTTGTCAAGGGCTGTGGGCAATGCTCCTCCAGTGAGCTCACAGCCTAACGTGCCACACAGCGTGTAAGATCTCTTTCTTCTGTCCTGTCACCTGCAGATCATGTCCCCAGCTCTGCTGAATGCTTCACACGAGCTGCTCATGGGCACAACTGTCTCTCTGCAGTGCTGCCTACTTGTATGAGCTCTGTTTCCCAGTAGACCAGGCTAGCTCAGCAGCCAAGAATGTGATTTCTTTCTCTCCCTGCAGATATCCATGTTTCTCCTGAGCTCTTCCAAGGCATCAGGGTCATCTCTGCAGAACGTATTTCAAAGTCAGCTCAATTAATCAACACATCCACTGGATTCCAGAAGCAGGTCAACTAATTCCAAGCCCCAGCCATGTTGCCAACCACCAGATCAGCCTGTCCAGCATCCAATCCATCCTGACCTTGAATGGATCCAGGGTTTGGTCATCCACAGCCTCTTTTGGCAACATTTTCCAGTGCCTGTGTCTAAGAAATGTCTTCCTAAAACAATTTAAAAGCCGTTTCAATTTGTCTAATTACTGTCAGACCATCACTTCCAAATCCTAAAAGTAGGCATCTCATCTGCTGGTGGAAACCCCGGGGCTGAAATGGGATCAGTTCCTCACAGAACCATGGGAGCCAGGAGTCCTCTTAGCTGAGTTCAGATGTGCACAATGAGGTGTCGGTGCGTGAGGCCCTCATCTGAATCCTTGGTCTTTCTTCAACAGGACTGCACTGCTCACACACAGACACTCAGTGATGCCCAAGGTGCCTGGGGTGATCCCAGCTGTGTGCTGGTGCTTGTAAGCTGTGGTGGCAAATCTGTGAGACAGACACCTCCTTCCTGAGCATCAGCTGAGGGCCAGAAGGGAGGCATTCTTGGCCATCCTAAATGCCACCACAGCCCTGTGCTTAGGGCACCCAGTGTGCCTTTTGCACCTGCCCCAAGGAGCATGTGGTGTTATTCTGCTGATCAAATGGATGAACTCACAATAGAAGAGCCAGATCTTCCTCTGTGCTCCACCTGTGGCATACTCTGGAGTTCAAGGCATTACAAAGCTATGACACATTTACATTCTTTCACTGATGACACTGTAGTTTGCTCTGGGCTGTCATGTAAATGGCATCAGAAGTCGTCTCAGGTCATGCAAGTTCCCAGTTCACAGGGAAATGGCAATCACTGCTCCAGTTTTCAATAAGAACAAGCAAGATTATCCAGGCAATTCTGGACCTGTCAGTCTCAAGTCAGTGCCTGGTAAAATTATGGAAAAAAATGATACTGAGAGTTATTAAAAAGCACCTGAAGAACAATTCTGTCAATGGCAGAGAGAACACAAGTTCATGAAGGGAAAGTCCTGTTTAACTTCATATCCTTTTATGACAAGGTCAAATTTAGATGAACTAGGGAAGCCACCTGATGTTATCCTTGAGGATTTCAGGAGAGCTTTTGATATTGTATCTCACAGAATTCGTCTGGGCAAAATGTCCTGCATATTGCTAGACAGAACTATAATGTGGTGGGTGAGCAGTTGGCCAGTGGGTCCGACTCAGAGGGTGGCAAATGGGGTTCCATCAGGCTTGCAGATGGCCACTGGCAGGGTTCCCCAGGGCTCTGTTTGAAGACCACTTCTTTTTAATGCATTTGTGATTGAGTGCAGGTATGGCTAGAAAATGTTTTGAGTAAGTTTGCTGCTGGTACCAAATAGGGTGGAGCTCCTTGCCTCCATTGAGAGTGGAGAGGACTTTCAGAGAGATGTGCTCCAGTTAGAGAACTGGGTAAGCACAAAATGCAGATGAAGTATAATGAGAACAAGTGCGTGATTCTGAACCCGGGTAGGGGCAGCCCTGGACATACACACTGACTGGATATGGGACTTTGGAGAGCAGTCCCAATGAAAGGGATTCAGGGTCTTGGTCAGCATGAAATTGAATGTGAGTCAGCAGTGTGCCCAGGCAGCCAGGAAGGCCAACTGTCCCCTGGGATGCACTGAGCATGGCATTGCCAGCTGGGTGAGGGAAGGGATTGTCCTGATCTGCTCTGCACTGCTGCAGCCTCACCTGGAGCACTGGGTGCACTTCTGGGCACTGCAGAACATAAAGGACATAAAACTACGGGACACTGTCCAAAGGAAGGCACCAGAACTGAGACTCTGAAGTTCAAAGTTTCATCTGGATTGACTGCTTGTTCAGAGTGGTCCCTTCTCACATCCCACGTCCTGGGATGAAACACACTGCCCACAGGGGACTTGGGCCTCGCGGCATCCTTGCACCCCATGCAGAGTCTGGCAGCTGCTGTCCCCTGCTTTTTCATTTGACAACACACAAACCTCCACCCCACTGCCCCAGAAAGGGCCCTGAGCCAGCAGAAGAGACAAGATCTCCCTGCCAAGGCTCTGGGGATCAGAGCTTGGTCTTTCTGCTCCATAAGACAAAGGAGGCTTTTCTCAGCATCACAGCCACCATCCCAGTGCCTTCGTCTGCCTGTAATCATAGCTTCCAAAGAGAGCATTCTCTGCTCTAACAAGTCCCAGGGGAAGCTTGCTTGATAATGGCCCTCAGTGGGGCCCATTAATACTCCTAGATACTTCACTGTTCCTTCTGACTTGGTCTTCTTGAGCACTTCATGCAATCTTCTCTGTGCACTGGAGGTTGATGGACTCAGCAGCAAATGCCCCCTGGGGCCCATTACAACCTGAAGAGCCCTCCTGTGCCTTGTGCCTTCCTGTCATCTTCAGGTGTTCAGAACTTGTACAGCAAACTGGAGAGGAATCTGGAGAGAGCTGAAAGGGGAAGAGAATGACGGGCATTTATGAAGACTGTTTATTTATTTATTTATTTAAAGTTGGGTATGAACAGGAAGCTAAAGCAGCACTTGACAATTGATATTGATCCAGGATGTCCCCTAATGAGCTTTGCCCTGTCACCGTGTGGACAAATGTCTGCCTCAGCTACCCTTCCCCATTTCTACTTACATTGGCCCCATGGGACTTGCATCACTTTTCCTCACATTGCCCTTCTCCTCTGGAGTCACCCGCTTAGTGTTACACATGCTTTGCACCGGCCCTCCCCGGCTTTCCTCAGAGAACAAGGTGCACATGGAAAATAAAAGATTTCTCATTTTTTTCCAACAGCAGTTGTAAACATGATACAATTGAATGAACAGTAAAACACAGTGGTCAGCTGCATGCCTTGTCCAAGATACCTCTAGTGAGGTTTGCCTTTCACAGGTAATATTTGTACAAGAAATATGTTAGTCAGAGATAGGAAGGGATAGATAGAATCACAGTTCTCTGCTCTAACAAGTCCCTGGGGAAGCTTGCTTGTGAATGGCCCTCCGTGGGACCCATTAATACTCCAAGAAACTTCACTGTTCCTTCTGACTTTGTCTTCTTGAGCACTTTGTGCAATCTTCTCTCTGCACCAGAGGTTGATGGACTCAGCAGCAAATGCCCCTTAGGGGCTCATTACAACCTGAAGAGCCGTGCTGTGCCTTGTTCCTTCCTGTCATCTTTTTTCAGGTGTTCAGAACTTGTACAGCAAACTGGTGAGGAATCTGGAGAGAGCTAAAAGGGGAAGAGAAGAACAGGCAATACGAAGTCCACTTGTTAATTTTCATATTGTTAGATTTAAACATGAACTTAAAGCAGGACTTTGTGACTGGTATTGATCCAGGATGTCCCCTAATGAGCTTTGCTCTTGTCACTTTGTGGACCAACATCCACCTCAACATCCCCACCCCATTTCTACTCACATTGGCCCCACAGGACTTGCATCTCTTTTCCTCACAACACTGTTCTCCTCTGGAGTCGCTTGCTCAGTGTTTAACCTCCTTCGTACCAACTCCCCCCGGCTTTCCTCATAGAACGAGCCGCACATAGCTGCACATGGGCAAGGAAAGATTTCTCTTTTTTTTTTTTTTTTTTTTTTTTTTTTTTCTTCTTTCTGCCAACAAACAGAAGGAAACATGATGCAATTGAGTGAACAGTAAAACACAGTGGTCAGCTGCATGCCTTGTCCAAGCTGCATCTAACGAGGTTTGTCTTTCACAGGGAATATTTGTACAAGAGATATGTTGGACAGGGATAAGTAAGGATAGATAGAATCACAGTTAAAGAGTTGAGAAAAGAGTTCATCAGACTTTGGAGAGAAGGAGCAAATTCCAGTAATCTCCCTGAAGGTGATGGATCAGCCATATGTTTGGGAAGAATCTGAGTGAAGAACGAGCAAGGGATGGGGACATCTGGAGAGCAGTGGGAAGAGCGTGTGTCCAGATGGCCTGCTGAAAACATGGCCTGAACCATGGTCACAGATTTAGGAGAGCTGGAGACACCTGGAGGATGAGGGACATCAAATACACAGCAGGGTGGAGCAGCGGTGGACGCTGGGCATCGGTCACAGGGCATTGGCAGTGGCACCACTGTCTGTGTCCCTGTACCTGAAAGCATCTGTGTCCTGAAAACACAGTTCTGGAAAACACTGTGCTTTTTGGAAAAATAAATAAATAAATAAATAAATAAAATAAAAGACACAATATCCCCTCAAAAGTGAGCGTTTTCAGCTTAAAAAGGGGGATGACACGTGAGACTATTTGAAGTTAAGAAGTGGTAATACCTATCAGCTCCCACTTGCAGACGTCTTTCTTGTGTTGGAGATCTGAAATGTGGAGGCACTACTCTGCTTAATGCTTTCCTGCATCTTCGAGCCATTTTCTTGTTCAAATAAAAAAAGGTGGAGTGCGACTTCTTAAAGCATTTCTGAATAACAGGACAAGGATGAAACACAACAAACCAAAAGAGAGATTTACATTAGACGTTTGGAAGGAATTTCTAACATTCACAGAATCACAGAATTGTAGGGGTTGGAAGGGACCTCCACAGATCATTGAGTCCAACCCCCTGCCAAAGCAGGTTCCCTACACCAGGTAGTACCTGTAGGCATCCAGGCAGGTCTTGAACATCTCCAGAGAAGGAGACTCCATCACCTCCCTGGGCAGCCTGTTCCAGTGCTGCATCACCCTTACTGCAAAGAAGTTCTTGCGCACATTTTTGAGGAACTTCCTATGCTGCAGTTTCCAGGATTTTCCCCTTGTCCTGTCTTCACTCACCACTCAAAAGAGTCTGGCCTCACCGTTCTGCCCCCCACACCTTAGATATTTATAGACCTGGATCAGGTCCCCTCTCAGTCTTCTTTTCTCAAGGCTGAACAGACCCAGTTCACTCAGCCTTTCGTCATAGCAGAGATGCTCCAGGCCCTTCACCATCTTTGTGGCCCTCCGCTGGACTCTTTCCAAGAGATCCCTGTCTTTTTTGTACTGGGGAGCCCAGAACTGGACACAGTACTCCGGATGAGGCCTTACCAGGGCAGAGCAGAGGGGGAGGATCACCTCCCTCGACCTGCTGGCCATGCTCTTTTTAATGCACCCCAGGATGCCATTGGCCCTCTTGGCCACAAGGGCACACTGCTGGCTCATGGCCAACCAGTCATGGCCACCAGGACACCCAGGTCCCTCTCCGCAGAGCTCCCCTCCAGCAGCTCATCCCCCAACCTGTACCGGTGCACGCAATTATTCCTCCCCAGATGCAAGACTCTGCACTTGCTTTTGTTAAACCTCATCCGTTTTTTTCTGCCCAGCTCTCCAGCCTCTCCAGGTCTCGCTGAATGGCAGCACGGCCTTCAGCCAATCCTCCCAACTTCGTCTCATCAGCAAACTTGCTGAGGGTGGCCACCATCCCCTCATCAAGGTCATTGATGAAGATGTTGAACAAGACCTTACCCAGCACCTACCCCTGAGGAACACCGCTGCTTACAGGCCTCCAGCCAGACTCTGCACCACCAACGACGACCCTCTGTGCTCTGCCAGCAGCCAGTTCTCAGCACACCTCACTGTCCACTCATCCATCCCACACTTCCTCAGCTTTGTTGTAAGCATGTTGTGGGGGACAGTATCAAAAGCCTTGCTAGAATCAAGGTAGGCTACATCCACTGCTCTCCCCCCATCCACCCAGCCAGAATCAACATCCATAGAAGGCCACCAGATTGGTCAAACACGACCTCCCCCTGGTGAATCCATGCTGACTACTCCTGATAACCTCCTTTTCTTCCATTGTCAGGAGATGACATCCAGCACAGCTGTTCCATCACCTTTCCAGCTACAGAGGTGAGGCTGACTGGCCTATAGTTGGCTGGGTCTCCCTTCTTGCCCTTTTTGAAGACTGCAGTGACATTGGCTCTCCTCCAGTCTTCAGGCACCTCCCCCATCTTGGAGACCTTTCAAAGATGACAGAAAGCGGTTCAGCAATCACATCTGCCAGCTCCTTCAGCACCCGTGGATGCATCCCATCGGGTCCCTTGCATTTATGAACACTGGTGTTGCCTAGGCACTCTCGGATCGCCTCTTACCTGATTGAAGGGAGGTCTTCCATTCCCCAGATCCTCTCACTCACCTCCAGGGTTTCGGATACCCAAGGGGGAGCTTTTTCACTGAAGACAGAAGCAAAGAAGGCGTTCAGTATCTCTGCCTTCTCAGCATCCCCTGTTATCAGAACACCCCCGTCACTTAGCAGGGGAGCCACATTCTCCCTAGTCTCCCTTTTACTGTTAATATACTTAAAAAAGCCTTTTTTATTATCCTTTATCCCCTTCACCAGATTTAATTCCAGGCAGGCTTTAGCCTTCCTCGTTGCATTCCACAGATCATGATGTGAGGCATGGAGCTGGTATGGAACAGGCAGCCCAGAGCAGATGGGGTTGCCTCATCCCTGGAGATATTGAAGATGTCAAAGGCCCCAGGCATCCTCATCTACTGTGTGACAGCCCTGCACACAGCAAGGGGGATGGAACTGGATGGGCTTTAAGGTCCTTCCAACCCAAACCGTTCAAAAATCCTACAATACTTGTCAGCCTCTTCCAACAAGGGATCCTGTTTGCTCAGCTATTCCCTGATCACCTCTTCTTCCACCAACGGTACATCTGCCTTGCACCAACATTTCCCACCTGTCTCTGGCACCCAGGATTCCAAGAAGCCCAGACCAACTAATAAACCATGAGGAAGGAAATGAGTATCAGAGACTTTTCCATGTCCTGTCTCATGATGTTCCCTGCCCCATTCTATGCTGGGCCCACATTCTCCCTAGCCTTCCTTTTGTAGACTACATTGTATTTCTACAAGCCCTCCTTGCCTGTGATATGCCTGGGCTCATTCAATTGCGGTTGAACTCTGATGTTCCTGAACTCATCTCAGCAGGAACACTGGACAAAGTCTCTGCATTGCTGCCAGGTGACCTCTTCTTGTTTCCACTTCCTGCACGCTTCCTTTCTGTGTTTGGGTGAGACCAATGCAATCCATTCCCAGTCATGCAGGAATTCTGCCATTTATATTTGGCTTCCTTTTCCTTGGAAAGGACTTATTCTGCTTGGAAGCCATGATCCCTATATTGCAAGCCCATTTTTTGTCCCCATTCCCCTCAAAGCCTTTCCCTGCTGTACTGTATGTCACAGAGAACTGAAGAAGCCAAGGTGTGCTCTTCTGAAGCCCAGGGTTGTGAGCTTGTCTTTTATCCTCCTTCAGACTCCTCAGCTCCACCATCCCATGGCCACTGCAGCACAGGTTCACTTTCATCTTCACATTCACCTTCCCCATCAGCCCTTCCTTTTCAGTATGTTTGGGATCCAGCAGAGCACCTCTCCTCTTGGATTCCTCTATGGCTTGCTCAAGAAGCTGCCATCTGTCCTGTCCAGGGATCTCCTGCATGGTGCATGCCCTGCTGTGCTGTCCCTGCAGCAGATACTGCAGTGAAAATGGCCTCTAAATGGCCTGACAAGATGAGGCTCCCATCTGTCTTCAGAGGGCACCTTCCACTTGCTCTTTCTGATCAGGAAGCCAGGAACAGACACTGCTGGTCTCCTTTGATTGCCATTACCATTTGCTCTGACCTGGCTGCTCTGCCATCCCCAGGAGAAGTTCAGTGCACTCTCCCAGAGCGCAGTCACCTTTCCTTGTCTCCTCACTCATCCATCACAAAGATTCTGTAACCCGTTGTGCTTCAGTCCAGTTGTGGAAGCCCTTTAACCGTGTCCCTGTGGTCCAAACAAGAGCTCAGGCCTGCAATTGAACAAAGATTTCTAGCTCTGCATGTGTTGGTGTTCTCATTACTGTAAAAGCACATAAAGAAACAAGCACCATTGTTCCTAGCATGGCTGCATAACACATCTACGGTATTTGTGTTCAGAAGGTGGCACACAGGCATTAGACCCACTGTGAGGCTCGGAGTTGTCCCAGCAGCACGGACACTCCTAGGGCATGGCTTTTCTGAAGGCCTTGTGCTGCATTTGCCAGCAGCATCTGTGTGTGCTGGAGCACCTAGGGAACTGGCATGGCACTAGGCTGCTTCTGATGCCATTCACGTGTGTGCCCATAGAACACTGAGATTTCATCAGTTGAAATATGAAGATGTGTGCCAGCTCTGCAGTGCCTGGAGCTCCAAAATATTGAGTAGATGGTGAACAGAGAAAGATCTGGCTCTTCTTTTGTGAGCTCAGCCATTTAGTCAGCTGTAGAACTCCACACGCACCATGGGGACGGGTAAAGAAGGTAAACTTGGGTGCCCTAAATTCAGGAGTCTGTTGTCATTTAGGATGGCTGAGAATAGCTCTATCCCCTCTCTGGCCCTCAGCTGATGCTCAGAAAGGAGGTGGCTCTCTCAGGGATGTTCCACACACTTCACAAGCACTGGCACACATCCAGCAGCACCCCAGGCACCTTGGTCATCACCCAGGGTCTGTGTGTGAGCAACTGACTCCCCGCTGAAGGACCAAGGACTCAGAGCAGGAGCTCACATGCAGGCAACTCCTTGTGCACATCTGAACTGAACCAGAGGAATCCCTGAAATTCCTTTGTGTCCGTGGGGTGCTGAATCCCATTTCAACCTTTGGGTTTCCATCTAGGGATGAGATGCCTCACTGCCTCAGGGAAATTCCACTGTCCTTGTCTGTGTGCCCTTTTTGTTTCAGCAAACACTTTCTGGTAGGACTGACCATATGTCTGGAATCAGTCACTGTCCACTGGACGTTTGGTGGTTAATTCAGCAGATGTAGAAGTACTATAATGACACTGAAGTCTTTCAGGAGCTGTTGGCCATGGAGACCCAGGGACGTGTCAGGAGAGATCAGTGGGTGGAATAGAAATGACATCATCTGCTGCTGAGCTGGGCCAGGCTCCAGGGACACAGGGAGCTCCTACAAGTGGGCAGTGCTGCAGGGACACAGCAGTGCAAAGGAGCAGCTCCTGTGCAGCACACAGCAAGACTCTGGGCATGGTCTGCAAGAGACAGGTAGAGGAAATAAGGAAGAGAGCTGACAGGCTGTGTGGCACGTTAGGCTGTGAGCTCACTGGAGGAGCATTTGTCACAGCCCTTGACCAGGTAAGTCTCTCATCGCAGACAGCGTAGTGGCTTTAATACAGGAATTACTAAATCTGCGACAGCCCATTGCAGGTCAGGCTGTAGGCACTCCATGTTTCTTTATTTTGGATAAAAACCTGCTCCAGCTGAGGGCTGGAGCACTGATTCACTGCATGCCAGAGTGTTTCCAGGTGCACTTTGCGAGAGGAGTGACAAGGTAGGAAATTTCCTTTTCTTTTTTGTAGGGAAGGTGAAAAAGTTGGAGGCATAAAGGATCTTTGAAATAAGAACACATCTCAGAGAATCCTGAATTGAATTTCTCTATCTGCTGTTATGTGTGCAATCTCCTTAAATGCTTTCAGCCTCTTTGCTCCCAAAGGAGAGCACCAGCTGAAATTATCATCATTTTTTGCAGACATGAGTAATGCACTTTTCCTGCAACCAGGCAGCTTTCTCCAGCAGAAATTTAGGTGCACAGATTAGGGGTGAGGTCTCTGAGTGCAGACAGGGTAAAGATAAGATTTCTGGAAACAGCTCCTGTGAGGAAAATATCTAGCAGCCTGGGATATGATTTGGAAAAAGAGAGCAAAGTAAGAGCTACATATACTGCAAATCCTTAAGGAATTGTGAAGCTCATGAAAATAAACTCCCGTTATGGAGTTAAATGAACATTTTAAACAGGAAACAAAAAAATTCAAAGTATAGCAGGAGGAGGTTCTCTGCAAGTTATCTTGACTTCTGTCATTATCTTCTGCATTCTAAACAGGACTCCAGGCCCAGCAGGAACTGCAGATGCCCAACAGCAGCTCCATCAGCGAGTTCCTCCTCCTGGCGTTGGCAGACACGCGGCAGCTGCAGCTCCTGCACTTCTGGCTCTTGCTGGGCATCTACCTGGCTGCCCTCCTGGGCAACGGCCTCATCAGCACAGCCGTAGCCTGCCACCACCGCCTGCACACCCCCATGTACTTCTTCCTGCTCAACCTCGCCCTCCTCGACCTGGGCTGCATCTCCACCACTCTCCCCAAAGCCATGGCCAATGCCCTCTGGAACACCAGGCACATCTCCTATGCTGGATGTGCTGCCCAGACCTTTGTGTTTGCATCTCTGTATTCAGTGGAGTATTCCATTCTCACTATCATGTCCTATGACCGCTATGTTGCCATCTGCAAGCCCCTGCACTACGGGACCTTGATGGACATCAGAGCTTGTGCCACCATGGCAGCAGCTGCCTGGGGCACTGGGCTTCTCTATTCCCTCCTGCACACTGTCAGCACATTTTCACTGCCTCTCTGCCATGGCAATGCTGTGGATCAGTTCTTCTGTGAAATCCCCCAGATCCTCAAGCTCACTTGCTCAGAATTCTACCTTAGGGAATTTGGACTTATCATGGCTGGTGTTCTTGTCTTATTTGGGTGCTTTGTATTCATTGTGCTGTCCTATGTGCAGATCTTCAGGGCCGTGCTGAGGATACCCTCTGAGCAGGGACAGCACAAAGCCTTCTCCACATGCCTCCCTCACTTGGCTGTGGTCTCCCTCTTTGTCACCACTCTGATGTTTGCCTATCTGAAGCCCCCCTCCATCTCTTCCCCATCCCTGGACCTGGTGGTGTCATTTCTGTACTCGGTGGTGCCTCCAACACTGAACCCCCTCATCTACAGCATGAGGAATCAGGAGCTCAAGGGTGCCCTCAGGAAAGTACTCTATTATGCATTGTTTGCCCATCAAAACAATGTTCATCATACCCTCAAGACTGCAAAAAAGTTAGGAAAAGTGTGATTTATTTTATGTGATGTTTCCATTTTTCCTTCCTATTTTTTTGTCATAGCTATAATGAACTTAATTCCGATTAAATAATATTCATCATCAGTCTTTATGTTTACCTATTTTTAATTCCCTGTCTTGAACCTATTGTACTTAAGGAACCAGGTTCAATGAATACATAAAGAAATCAGCAGAGGATCATTTGTTTTGCCTCCCATCTAGTCTGGATCATCAGCAGAAGCTCATGATCTAAGACACAAATGGCACAAGGAGCAGCAGTGTCCCCTGAGGGATGTCCGTCACTGACTAGAGGGACTTTCTGCTGCCTTTGAGTTATGCTGAGGCTTCCCTGGAGCCACGGCCTTGGGCAGCAACAGGACGTGGTCTTTTCAGTGCTGCACTCGTTATGTTCCCAACTGTTCTCTTGTGTCCTTGCATTTGTGTCAGCTCTCAGTTCTGGTGCAATTGATGACAGCGCTGTTGCTCTGCGGCGCTGTTGTCTCTGTGGCGGCATCCCTGTGGCTGCAGGCAGGCAGGCAGTGTGCAGCACTGCTCCTCAGCTGGCCTCCCTGCTGAGACCAGAACAAGAAGGGGCTGCTCAGGGCAAGGCCAGAGGACTGAACACCCCTTCCAAATCTGTGCCAGGAATACAGCCAAGGAGTTGCCCTCGGGAAAGTCCTCTTGCTTTCCAGGGGTTCTGCATGGTTCAGAGTCCCAGGGTGGTCAGTGAGGACCAAAGGACAGACGAGAGCTCCCTTCTTGGTTGTACATGGCCCACCAAAACATAACTGGTCTTGAACATGACTGTGCGGGACTGTCCCTGCTGCTGTGGGACTGATGGCAGACACTGTCCTGGAGAGGAATCTGGAGCAGCCTGGAAACGCCAGGGGATCTCCGGGGACAGCGTAAGAGACAGTGTAAGTGTAAGGCAAAGAATAATTCCTTGCGCAATGACAGACCATTGATCCAAAGAAACAGGGGAACCTGAGGAGCCCACAGGCAAAGGAGGGCTCTGCAGTGGTGCTGCTGAGCCAGCAGGGCAGATGGAGAGGGACTCAGCAGTAGAGATCCCATCCAGCTGGGACTGCCTCTCACCCTGAGCAGCACAGGGTCAGCCCGGTGTCCCAGGGCACCACAGCTCCTTCGCCCTGCAGAGCAGCTCCACCAGCTCAGGTCCTGCAGGGAGCACGGGGAGGGAAGCTGGAGGGAACAGGGAGCTGCTGTCAGGCCAGCACGGACACACTTTAGTTATTTGAGTCACAATCGAGTGCTTTTTGCTCTCCACCTCTGTAGTCGATAAATTTTACATACCCTTCCTCTGAGGACTGACCTGATGGTCATTTCACACTGCTCCTTTTTAACTTCCATAGTCTGGTGGGACATTTTGCCAATGTGATGGGTTTCATCACCTGTACTTGAGTCTTTCAGGCTGAGTTTGACACTGATGATCCAAAATGGTTCATGGATGTTTGTGTTCATTGAGAAGAAATCAGAGTTTCTTGGCTTCCCAGTGGCCATCATAGCACTGGGTCACCCCCAGGGATCCACTGATTTGCCTAAGGAGCATTGAGTGTGCTGGGTTGAGCTGCAACTGCAGGGACGAAGACAACTCATTCCAAATTCTGTCTGCAGCTTCCAGAGGGCTCTGCTCTCCTGCAGGTCCTCTCGGAAAGCTGCCTGTCCAAGACAGGACATCTGGGACCTCTGGAGATAGCATGGGATGCTTGTGATCACACAGTGGAGTTTGCTCCTTATCATTTATCCTTCAGTTAGTATCTGTTTTCTATTAATATTTATCATTTCCTACCTACTTATGTAAAGTACTTATTCTTTTGGGAAGGCGAACCATACTGGTGAGATATGGCTGAGGAGTGTGTTCTGTTGTTGGGGAAATTGTGTCATCCTTTACTGTTGTTTGTTTTAAAGCAGGAAGCAACAACCTGTGCCTGCGTGCAGACAGTTCTCTTAGGGAAGCAGGTAAAGGAACGGTGTAAAGGAACTGTACCATCCAGCTGCAGACTGCAGTGGAGAATTCTGATGTAGGGAAAAGTGATGCAAGTGCCAGGTGCATACAGCAGACACGTCAGGCCTGGGGAGGTGAGCAGTCAGGTTGCCTGTACTGTGTGAGACCTCAAGCAATTGCTTCTGCCTATGCAGATTTCCTTAGGAGACTCTCTGGATCAACATCCATTTGAAATCTCCTTCCTTTACTACATTATGAAACCTCTCCAACTTCAAGGACATTATGGAACAGATATGGCTCATTGCAAATTTCTGTACTACAGAGAGACCCATGGTACATTTGATGCTGGGTCTATGAACCTCAGGTACTGAGAGGAGAAAGTTAATTGGATTGACAAGTTGAAGTATCTTGGAGTACTGTGGCCAATAAGGGACATTACCAACACAGCCTCCCTTGGACTTGTTCGAGCCGGTAATTGGAGGCAATGATTACATTTACATAAGGTATTGTGCTGAGAAATCTCTTGGTTTGCTTGATGAAGGAGAAGGGCCAAGGCCTGACATCCAGACACTGGACAGGAGATTCACCGTATCGGAGGGAATGAGCTCAGGGCTCGTCCTGGGGTTGGTGTGGTGGTGCAGATTGCACTCCATGTGAAGGACAACAGTGTGACACCTGCCAGCCTCTGCACAGGGATGCAAGGCAGCAGTGAGGCCCCATTACCATAAGCATAATAAATCTCCTCACAAAGAGGGGACAAAAAACCTTACTGATGTTGCAGCCTTTCATCGTCACCAGCACCCACTGCCTTCTCCTCTGCAGGCTTTCCTATGCTGTTCCAGCCCAGCCCCTGTTTCCCTGTGGTCTGCAGACACCCACCTCTCCTCTGCACCCTGCTCTGACCCTGGCACTACAATCATTTCACTGATGTCTCTTAGGCCTCTCTGAATGGCCCTTGAAACACAGAGGCATGGAGTGATCCCTCAGCATGGTTCCACATCATAACACTTCCAGTGACATTTCTTCCTCCTCATGCCCAGTCTCTGGCTTTCAAGCTGCACTGTGAGGGAGCGTTTTTCTCCCTTGGCACATTTCTGCTACCAACTCCATCGTGTTGGAAATCATTTCCTCATGGAAATGCCACCCATCAGCTTTCTTGTGCCATTGAGAAGAAGGAACCTCACCATCATCTTCCAAGGCACCTGCCAGCTTCATGGACAGACACTTTCAAGTCATGTCCCTCCTGCTATCCAGTTGGTACTCACACAGAAGAGCCATCACAATCCCTCACACAAACCTCCTTCTTGCTCTATGGCCCTACCAGGTGCTCAGGCACAGAGGATCCCACAGGCAACACGTCAACCTGGCACTTTCTGTCGACCTCTCAGGGACACTGCAGATGTGATCCTGTATGCACAGATCCCAGCCAGGAGCCAAGGGATGGCCAGTCAGCTATTGCAGGCTGAAGTCACCACACAGTTGCATTAACAGCCGTGTGCTTCCTGCTGGATTGTGGGTTTGTGAGAACAACTGACCCAACAGCTCCAGAAATGCCTCTCAGGAAAGAAGACAGACAAAGTCATTGCATGCCCTTTGTTTTGATAAGGTTCACAGAGAGCCCGGTCCCTCATGTACAGTGTGTCTGGGTTACACTACATAGGTACAAGCTGGATAGGAATGGATAGGCATAGTGAAGATTCAGTGAAAGAGTTTAGAATACATAAAACAGAAAAGAAAACATTCAAAAAATAACACTTAACAAATGAATACATAAACCAAAAAAAAGACAGCGTGGTTAAGTCAAAATCTGAATTACAAGTCACGTATAGAAATAGATGGGCAGTTCATTGTTTTCACAACACATTAGGCCATTAGTTTCCACAGAGAATTCCTCAGCTCCTTATTCCTCATGCTGTAGATAAGGGGGTTCATTACCGGCGGTACCACTGAGTACAGAAATGACACCTCCAAATCCAGGGATGGGGAAGAGATGGAGTGGGGCTTGAGGTAAGCAACCATGGCAGTGCTGAGAAACAGGGAAACCACAGCCAGGTGAGGGAGGCACGTGGAGAAAGCTTTGTGCCGTCCCTGCTCAGAGGGCATCCTCAGCACGGCGCTGAAGATCTGCACATAGGAGAAAAGAATGAAAGCAAAACACCCAAAACAAAGAACTATACTAGCCACAAGAAGCCTAATTTCCATAACAAGGCCCAGTATCGAACAGGAGAGCTTAAGGATCTGGGGGATTTCACAGAAGAACTGATCCACAGCATTGCCTTGGCACAGTGATTGAGAAAATGTGTTGGCAGTGTGCAGCAGAGAATAGAGAGGCCCAGTGCCCCAGGCAGCTGCTGCCATGCTGGCACAAGCTCTAATGCTTAAAAGGGTTTCATAGTGCAGGGGCTTGCAGATGGCAACATAGCGATCATAGGACATGATGGTGAGAAGGAAATATTCTGCTGATAACAGGAACAAAAAGAAAAAGACCTGTGCAGCACATCCAGCGTAGGAGATGTGCCTGGTGTCCCAGAGGGCATTGGCCATGGCTTTGGGGAGAGTGGTGGAGATGCAGCCCAGGTCGAGGAGGGCGAGGTTGAGCAGGAAGAAGTACATGGGGGTGTGCAGGCGGTGGTGGCAGGCTACGGCTGTGCTGATGAGGCCGTTGCCCAGGAGGGCAGCCAGGTAGATGCCCAGCAAGAGCCAGAAGTGCAGGAGCTGCAGCTGCCGCGTGTCTGCCAACGCCAGGAGGAGGAACTGGCTGATGGAGCTGCTGTTGGGCATCTGCAGTTCCTGCTGGGCCTGGAGTCCTGTGCAGAGTGCAGAAGATAATGACGAGTCAAGAGCTTTTTCAGAGACTCTCCTCCCACCATACTATAACAGTTTTTCTTTCTCTTAGGAAAATGTTCATTTTATTTGAATTTATTTTCATGAGTTTCATCAACCCCTAAGAAGTACAAGATTAAGGAGCTCTTACGTTCCTCTCATTTCCTAATCACACCCCAGCTCTGTGGATATTTTCCTCTTTGGAACAATTTCCATGCCTCAGATCTTCTCCCCGTCTGCACTCAGAGTGCCCATCTCAGCCTCTGTGCATTAAATTTCTCTCTTAGGGAAAGCTGCCTGTGTGCAGGATAAGTGCAATATTCATGTCTGCTGATAATTTTGGTAATTTCAGCTGGTACTTTCGGAGAGGAGACGCGGAAAGCACATGAGGAGCTTGTTCATATAATAGCAGATTGAGGAAGGTAGAATTCAGGATTCTCAGAGACGTGTTCAGATTTCACAGCTCCTTTCAGATTTCCCAACTCTTTCCCCTTCCCTAAGAACAGGAAATGGAAAATCCCTTCTTTGTCTCTCCTCTTGCAACGTGCCCCTGGAAACACACTGGCATGCAGTGTGTCTTGTGAACCCCCTGCCCCAGGCAGCAGCTGTGGCAGCAGAAGGCCCCTGCCCTGCCCTGCCCTGCCCTGCCCTGCCCTGCCCTGCCATGCTGGGGGGCTCCTTCCCCCCACACATCTCCCCGCAGCGCCCTGGGCAGCTCCCCAGGCAGGCTGAGTGCTGAGCCTGGCAGGCAGCACAGTCCCTGCCCCGGCACACAGCCCCTGGGGCACAGCAGGACCTGCTCTGCAGGACAGCCCTGGGCACCCGGCTGCAGCCCCGACTGCACAGCCTGCAGCCGTCCTGGAACACGCAGCACCCAGGGCTGTGCTCTGATGCTGCAGCAGGAACGCCCTCAGCTGGAGCAGGTTTTTATCCAAAATAAAGAAATATGGAATGCCTTCAGCCTGTTTTGCAATGGATGTCCCAAATTCAGTGATTCCTGCAGTAAAAGTCGCGACGTTGCCTGCAGTGAGAGACTTGCCTTGTCAAGGGCTGTGCGCAATGCTCCTCCAGTGAGCTCACAGCCTAACGTGCCACACAGCGTGTAAGATCTCTTTCTTCTGTCCTGTCACCTGCAGATCATGTCCCCAGCTCTGCTGAATGCTTCACAGGAGCTGCTCATGGGCACAACTGTCTCTCTGCAGTGCTGCCTACTTGTATGAGCTCTCTGTTTCCCAGTAGACCAGACTAGCTCAGTAGCCAAGAATGTGATTTCTTTCTCTCCCTGCAGATATCCATGTTTCTCCTGAGCTCTTCCAAGGCATCAGGGTCATCTCTGCAGAACGTATTTCAAAGTCAGCTCAATTAATCAACACATCCACTGGATTCCAGAAGCAGGTCAACTAATTCCAAGCCCCAGCCATGTTGCCAACCACCGGATCAGCCTGTCCAGCATCCAATCCATCCTGACCTTGAATGGATCCAGGGTTTGGTCATCCACAGCCTCTTTTGGCAACATTTTCCAGTGCCTCTGTCTAAGAAATGTCTTCCTAAAACAATTTAAAAGCCGTTTCAATTTGTCTAATTACTGTCAGACCATCACTTCCAGATCCTAAAAGTAGGCATCTCATCTGCTGGTGGAAACCCCGGGGCTGAAATGGGATCAGTTCCTCACAGAACCATGGGAGCCGGGAGTCCTCTTAGCTGAGTTCAGATGTGCACAATGAGGTGTCGGTGTGTGAGGCCCTCATCTGAATCCTTGATCTTTCTTCAACAGGACTGCACTGCTCGCACACAGACACTCAGTGATGCCCAAGGTGCCTGGGGTGATCCCAGCTGTGTGCTGGTGCTTGTAAGCTGTGGTGACAAATCTGTGAGACAGACACCTCCTTCCTGAGCATCAGCTGAGGGCCAGAAGGGAGGCATTCTTGGCCATCCTAAATGCCACCACAGCCCTGTGCTTAGGGCACCCAGTGTGCCTTTTGCACCTGCCCCAAGGAGCATGTGGTGTTATTCTGCTGACCAAATGGATGAACTCACAATAGAAGAGGCAGATCTTCCTCTGTGCTCCACCTGTGGCATACTCTGGAGTTCAAGGCATTACAAAGCTAGGACACATTTACATTCTTTCACTGATGACACCATAGTTTGCTCTGGGCTGTCATGTAAATGGCATCAGAAGTCGTCTCAGGTCATGCAAGTTCGCAGTTCACAGGGAAATGGCAATCACTGCTCCAGTTTTCAATAAGAACAAGCAAGATTATCCAGGCAATTCTGTACCTGTCAGTCTCAAGTCAGTGCCTGGTAAAATTATGGAAAAAAATGATACTGAGAGTTATTAAAAATTACGTGAAGAACAATTCTGTCACTGGCAGAGAGAACACAAGTTCATGAAGGGAAAGTCCTGTTTAACTTCATATCCTTTTATGACAAGGTCAAATTTAGATGAACTAGGGAAGCCATCTAATGTTATCCTTGAGGATTTCAGGAGAGCTTTTGATATTGTATCTCACAGAATTCGTCTGGGCAAAATGTCCTGCATATTGCTAGACAGAACTATAATGTGGTGGGTGAGCAGTTGGCCAGTGGGTCCGACTCAGAGGGTGGCAAATGGGGTTCCATCAGGCTTGCAGATGGCCACTGGCAGGGTTCCCCAGGGCTCTGTTTGAAGACCACTTCTTTTTAATGCATTTGTGATTGAGTGCATGTATGGCCAGAAAATGTTTTGAGTAAGTTTGCTGCTGGTACCAAATAGGGTGGAGCTCCTTGCCTCCATTGAGAGTGGAGAGGACTTACAGAGAGATGTGCTCCAGTTAGAGAACTGGGTAAGCACAAAATGCAGATGAAGTATAACGAGAACAAGTGCGTGATTCTGAACCCGGGTAGGGGCAGCCCTGGACATACACACTGACTGGATATGGGACTATGGAGAGCAGTCCCACTGAAAGGGATTCAGGGTCATGGTCAGCATGAAATTGAATGTGAGTCAGCAGTGTGCCCAGGCAGCCAGGAAGGCCAACTGTCCCCTGGGATGCACTGAGCATGGCATTGCCATGTGGGTGAGGGAAGGGATTGTCCTGATCTGCTCTGCACTGCTGCAGCCTCACCTGGAGCACTGGGTGCACTTCTGGGCACTGCAGAACATAAAGGACATAAAACTACTGGACACTGTCCAAAGGAAGGCACCAGAACTGAGAATCTGAAGTTCAAAGTTTCATCGGGATTGACTGCTTGTTCAGACTGGGCCCTTCTCACTTCCCACATCCTGGGATGAGACACACTGCCCACATGGGACTTGGGCCTCACGGCATCCTTGCTCTCCGCACAGAGTCTGGCAGCTGCTGTCCCCTTCTCTTTCATTTGACATCACACAAACCGCCACCCCACTGCCCCAGAAAGGGCCCTGAGCCAGCAGAAGAGACAAGATCTCCCTGCCAAGGCTCTGGGGATCAGGGCTTGGTCTTTCTGCTCCATAAGACAAAGGAGGCTTTTCTCAGCATCACAGCCACCATCTCACTGCCTTCGTCTGCCTGTAATCATGGCTTCCAAAGAGAGCATTCTCTGCTCTAACAAGTCCCAGGGGAAGCTTGCTTGATAATGGCCCTCAGTGGGGCCCATTAATACTCCTAGAAACTTCACTGTTCCTTCTGACTTGGTCTTCTTGAGCACTTCATGAAATCTTCTCTGTGCACTGGAGGTTGATGGACTCAGCAGCAAATGCCCCCTGGGGCCCATTACAACCTGAAGAGCCCTCCTGTGCCTTGTGCCTTCCTGTCATCTTCAGGTGTTCAGAACTTGTACAGCAAACTGGAGAGGAATCTGGAGAGAGCTAAAAGGGGAAGAGAATGACAGGCATTTATGAAGACTGTTTATTTATTTATTTATTTAAAGTTGGGTATGAACAGGAAGCTAAAGCAGCACTTGGCAATTGATATTGATCCAGGATGTCCCCTAATGAGCTTTGCTCTGTCACCGTGTGGACAAATGTCTGCTGCCTCAGCTACCCTTCCCCATTTCTACTTACATTGGCCCCATGGGACTTGCATCACTTTCCCTCACATTGCCCTTCTCCTCTGGAGTCACCCGCTCAGTGTTACACATGCTTTGCACCGGCCCTCCCCGGCTTTCCTCAGAGAACAAGGTGCACATGGAAAATAAAAGATTTCTCATTTTTTCCAACAGCAGTTGTAAACATGATACAATTGAATGAACAGTAAAACACAGTGGTCAGCTGCATGCCTTGTCCAAGCTGCATCTAACGAGGTTTGTCTTTCACAGGGAATATTTGTACAAGAGATATGTTGGACAGGGATAAGTAAGGATAGATAGAATCACAGTTAAAGAGTTGAGAAAAGAGTTCATCAGACTTTGGAGAGAAGGAGCAAATTCCAGTTATATCCCTGAAGGTGATGAATCAGCCATATGTTTGGGAAGAATCTGAGTGAAGAACGAGCAAGGGATGGGGACATCTGGAGAGCAGTGGGAAGAGCATGTGTCCAGATGGCCTGCTGAAAACATGGCCTGAACCATGGTCACAGATTTAGGAGAGCTGGAGACACCTGGAGGATGAGGGACATCAAATACGCAGCAGGGTGGAGCAGCGGTGGACGCTGGGCATCGGTCACAGGGCATTGGCACTGGCACCACTGTCTGTGTCCCTGTACCTGAAGGCATCTGTGTCCTGAAAACACAATTCTGGAAAACACTGTGCTTTTTGGAAAAATAAATAAATAAATAAATAAATAAAATAAAAGACACAATATCCCCTCAAAAGTGAGCGTTTTCAGCTTAAAAAGGGGGATGACACGTGAGACTATATGAAGTTGAGAAGTGGTAATACATATCAGCTCCCACTTGCAGACATCTTTCTAGTGTTGGAGATCTGAAATGTGGAGGCACTACTCTGCTTAATGCTTTCCTGCATCTTCGAGCCATTTTCTTGTTCAAATAAAAAAAGGTGGAGTGCGACTTCTTAAAGCATTTCTGAATAACAGGACAAGGATGAAACACAACAATCCAAAAGAGAGATTTACATTAGACGTTTGGAAGGAATTTCTAACATTCACAGAATCACAGAATTGTAGGGGTTGGAAGGGACCTCAGAGATCATTGAGTCCAACCCCCTGCCAAAGCAGGTTCCCTACACCAGGTCGTACCGGTAGGCATCCAGGCAGGTCTTGAACATCTCCAGAGAAGGAGACTCCCCCACCTCCCTGGGCAGCCTGTTCCAGTGCTGCATCACCCTTACTGCAAAGAAGTTCTTGAGCACATTTGTGAGGAACTTCCTATGCTGCAGTTTCCAGGATTTTCCCCTTGTCCTGTCTCCACTCACCACTCAAAAGAGTCTGGCCTCACCGTTCTGCCCCCCACACCTTAGATATTTATAGACCTGGATCAGGTCCCCTCTCAGTCTTCTTTTCTCAAGGCTGAACAGACCCAGTTCACTCAGCCTTTCGTCATAGCAGAGATGCTCCAGGCCCTTCACCATCTTTGTGGCCCTCCGCTGGACTCTTTCCAAGAGATCCCTGTGTTTTTTTGTACTGGGGAGCCCAGAACTGGACGCAGTGCTCCAGATGAGGTCTTACCAGGGCAGAGCAGAGGGGGAGGATCACCTCCCTCGACCTGCTGGCCACGCTCTTTTTAATGCACCCCAGGATGCCATTGGCCCTCTTGGCCACAAGGGCACACTGCTGGCTCATGGCCAACCTGTCATGGCCACCAGGACACCCAGGTCTCTCTCCGCAGAGCTCCCCTCCAGCAGCTCATCCCCCAACCTGTACTGGTGCATGCAATTATTCCTCCCCAGATGCAAGATTCTACACTTGCTTTTGTTAAACCTCATCCGATTTTTTTCTGCCCAGCTCTCCAGCCTCTCCAGGTCTTGCTGAATGGCAGCACGGCCTTCAAGCCAATCCTCCCAGCTTCGTATCATCAGCAAACTTGCTGAGGGTGGCCATTATCCCCTCATCAAGGTCATTGATGAAGATGTTGAACAAGACCTTACCCAGCACCAACCCCTGAGGAACACCGCTGCTTACAGGCCTCCAGCCAGACTCTGCACCGCCAACGACGACCCTCTGTGCTCTGCCAGCAGCCAGTTCTCAGCACACCTCACTGTCCACTCATCCATCCACACTTCCTCAACTTTGTTGTAAGCATGTTGTGGGGGACAGTATCAAAAGCCTTGCTGGAATCAAGGTAGGCTACATCCACTGCTCTGCCCCCATCCACCCAGCCAGAGTCAACATCATAGAAGGCTACCAGATTGGTCAAACATGACCTCCCCCTGGTGAACCCGTGCTGACTGCTCCTGATCACCTCCTTTTCTTCCATTGTCAGGAGATGACATCCAGCACAAGCTGTTCCATCACCTTTCCAGCTACAGAGGTGAAGCTGACTGGCCTATAGTTGCCTGGGTCTTCCTTCTTGCCCTTTTTGAAGACCGCAGTGACATTGGCTCTCCTCCAGTCTTCAGGCACCTCCCCATCTTGGAGACCTCTCAAAGATGACAGAAAGCGGTTCAGCAATCACATCTGCCAGCTCCTTCAGCACCCGTGGATGCATCCCATCGGGTCCCTTGCATTTATGAACACCGGTGTTGCCTAGGCACTCTCAGACCACCTCTTACCTGATTGAAGGGAGGTCTTCCATTCCCCAGATCCTCTCACTCACCTCCAGGGTTTCGGATTCCCGAGGGGGAGCTTTTTCACTGAAGACAGAAGCAAAGAAGGCATTCAGTATCTCTGCCTTCTCAGCATCCCCCGTTATCAGAACACCCCTGTCACTTAGCAGGGGAGCCACATTCTCCCTAGTCTCCCTTTTACTGTTAACATACTTAAAAAAAGCCTTTTTTATTATCCTTTATCCCCTTCACCAGATTTAATTCCAGGCAGGCTTTAGCCTTCCTCGTTGCATTCCACAGACCATGATGTGAGGCATGGAGCTGGTATGGAACAGGCAGCCCAGAGAAGATGGGGTTGCCTCATCCCTGGAGATATTGAAGATGTCAAAGGCTCCAGGAATCCTCATCTACTGAGTGACAGCCCTGCACACAGCAAGGGAGATGGAACTGGATGGGCTTTAAGGTCCTTCCAACCCAAACCGTTCAAAAATCCTACAATACTTGTCAGCCTCTTCCAACAAGGGATCCTGTTTGCTCAGGTATTCCCTGATCACCTCTTCTTCCACCAACTGTACATCTGCCTTGCACCAACATTTCCCACCTGTCTCTGGCACCCAGGATTCCAAGAAGCCCAGACCAACTAATAAACCATGAGGAAGGAAATGAGTATCAGAGACTTTTCCATGTCCTGTCTCATGATGTTCCCTGCCCCATTCTATGCTGGGCCCACATTCTCCCTAGCCTTCCTTTTGTAGACTACATTGTATTTCTACAAGCCCTCCTTGCCTGTGATATGCCTGGGCTCATTCAATTGCGGTTGAACTCTGATGTTCCTGAACTCATCTCAGCAGGAACACTGGACAAAGTCTCTGCATTGCTGTCAGGTGACCTCTTCTTGTTTCCACTTCCTGCACGCTTCCTTTCTGTGTTTGGGTGAGACCAATGCAATCCATTCCCAGTCATGCAGGAATTCTGCCATTTATATTTGGCTTCCTTTTCCTTGGAAAGGACTTATTCTGCTTGGAAGCCATGATCCCTATATTGCAAGCCCATTTTTTGATCCCATTCCCCTCAGAACCTTTCCCTGCTGTACTGTATGTCACAGAGAACTGAAGAAGCCAAGGTGTGCTCTTCTGAAGCCCAGGGTTGTGAGCTTGTCTTTTATCCTCCCTTCAGGCTCCTCAGATCCACCATTCCAAGGCCACTGCAGCACAGGTTCACTTTCATCTTCACATTCACCTTCCCCATCAGCCCTTCCTTTTCAGTATGTTTGGGATCCAGCAGAGCACCTCTCCTCTTGGATTCCTCTATGGCTTGGTCAAGAAGCTGCCATCTGTCCTGTCCAGGGATCTCCTGCATGGTGCATGCCCTGCTGTGCTGTCCCTGCAACAGATACTGCAGTGAAAATGGCCTCTAAATGGCCTGACAAGATGAGGCTCCCATCTGTCTGCAGAGGGCACCTTCCACTTGCTCTTTCTGATCAGGAAGCCAGGAACAGACACTGCTGGTCTCCTTTGATTGCCATTACCATTTGCTCTGACCTGGCTGCTCTGCCATCCCCAGGAGAAGTTCAGTGCACTCTCCCAGAGTGCAGTCACCTTTCCTTGTCTCCTCACTCATCCATCACTAAGACTCTGTAACCCGTTGTGCTTCAGTTCAGTTGTGGAAGCCCTTTAACCGTGTCCCAGTGGTCCAAACAAGAGCTCAGGCCTGCAATTGAACAAAGATTTCTAGCTCTGCATGTGTTGGTGTTCTCATTACTGTAAAAGCACATAAAGAAACAAGCACCATTGTTCCTAGCATGGCTGCATAACACATCTATGGTATTTGTGTTCAGAAGGTGGCACACAGGCATTAGACCCACTGTGAGGCTCGGAGTTGTCACAGCAGCACGGACACTCCTAGGGCATGGCTTTCCTGAAGGCCTTGTGCTGCATTTGCCAGCAGCATCTGTGTGTGCTGGAGCACCTAGGGAACTGGCATGGCACTCGGCTGCTTCTGATGCCATTCACGTGTGTGCCCATAGAACACTGAGATTTCATCAGTTGAAATATGAAGATGTGTGCCAGCTCTGCAGTGCCTGGAGCTCCAAAATATTGAGTAGATGGTGAACAGAGAAAGATCTGGCTCTTCTTTTGTGAGCTCAGTCAGCTGCATAACTCCACACACACCATGGGGACGGGTAAAGAAGGTAAACTTGGGTGCCCTAAATTCAGGAGTCTGTTGTCATTTAGGATGGCTGAGAATAGCTCTATCCCCTCTCTGGCCCTCAGCTGATGCTCAGGAAGGAGGTGTCTCTCTCAGGGATGTCCCACATACTGCACAAGCACTGGCACACATCCAGCAGCACCCCAGGCACCTTGGTCATCACCCAGGGTCTGTGTGTGAGCAACTGACTCCCCTTGAAGGACCAAGGACTCAGAGCAGGAGCTCACATGCAGGCAACTCCTTGTGCACATCTGAACTGAACCAGAGGAATCCCTGAAATTCCTTTGTGTCCGTGGGGTGCTGAATCCCATTTCAACCTTTGGGTTTCCATCTAGGGATGAGATGCCTCACTGCCTCAGGGAAATTCCACTGTCCTTGTCTGTGTGCCCTTTTTGTTTCAGCAAACACTTTCTGGTAGGACTGACCATATGTCTGGAATCAGTCACTGTCCACTGGACGTTTGGTGGTTAATTCAGCAGATGTAGAAGTACTATAATGACACTGAAGTCTTTCAGGAGCTGTTGGCCATGGAGACCCAGGGACGTGTCAGGGGAGATCAGTGGGTGGAATAGAAATGACATCATCTGCTGCTGAGCTGGGTCAGGCTCCAGGGACACAGGGAGCTCCTACAAGTGGGCAGTGCTGCAGGGACACAGCAGTGCAAAGGAGCAGCTCCTGTGCAGCACACAGCAAGACTCTGGGCATGGTCTGCAAGAGACAGGTAGAGGAAATAAGGAAGAGAGCTGACAGGCTGTGTGGCACGTTAGGCTGTGAGCTCACTGGAGGAGGATTTGTCACAGCCCTTGACCAGGTAAGTCTCTCATCGCAGACAGCGTAGTGGCTTTAATACAGGAATTACTAAATCTGCGACAGCCCATTGCAGGTCAGGCTGTAGGCACTCCATGTTTCTTTATTTTGGATAAAAACCTGCTCCAGCTGAGGGCTGGAGCACTGATTCACTGCATGCCAGAGTGTTTCCAGGTGCACTTTGCGAGAGGAGTGACAAGGCAGGAAATTTCCTTTTCTTTTTTGTAGGGAAGGTGAAAAAGTTGGAGGCATAAAGGATCTTTGAAATAAGAACACATCTCAGAGAATCCTGAATTGAATTTCTCTATCTGCTGTTATGTGTGCAATCTCCTTAAATGCTTTCAGCCTCTTTGCTCCCAAAGGAGAGCATGAGCTGAAATTATCATCATTTTTTGCAGACATGAGTAATGCACTTTTCCTGCAACCAGGCAGCTTTCTCCAGCAGAAATTTAGGTGCACAGATTAGGGGTGAGGTCTCTGAGTGCAGACAGGGTAAAGATAAGATTTCTGGAAACAGCTCCTGTGAGGAAAATATCTAGCAGCCTGGGATATGATTTGGAAAAAGAGAGCAAAGTAAGAGCTACATATACTGCAAATCCTTAAGGAATTGTGAAGCTCATGAAAATAAACTCCCGTTATGGAGTTAAATGAACATTTTAAACAGGAAACAAAAAAATTCAAAGTATAGCAGGAGGAGGTTCTCTGCAAGTTATCTTGACTTCTGTCATTATCTTCTGCATTCTAAACAGGACTCCAGGCCCAGCAGGAACTGCAGATGCCCAACAGCAGCTCCATCAGCGAGTTCCTCCTCCTGGCGTTGGCAGACACGCGGCAGCTGCAGCTCCTGCACTTCTGGCTCTTGCTGGGCATCTACCTGGCTGCCCTCCTGGGCAACGGCCTCATCAGCACAGCCGTAGCCTGCCACCACCGCCTGCACACCCCCATGTACTTCTTCCTGCTCAACCTCGCCCTCCTCGACCTGGGCTGCATCTCCACCACTCTCCCCAAAGCCATGGCCAATGCCCTCTGGAACACCAGGCACATCTCCTATGCTGGATGTGCTGCCCAGACCTTTGTGTTTGCATCTCTGTATTCAGTGGAGTATTCCATTCTCACTATCATGTCCTATGACCGCTATGTTGCCATCTGCAAGCCCCTGCACTACGGGACCTTGATGGACATCAGAGCTTGTGCCACCATGGCAGCAGCTGCCTGGGGCACTGGGCTTCTCTATTCCCTCCTGCACACTGTCAGCACATTTTCACTGCCTCTCTGCCATGGCAATGCTGTGGATCAGTTCTTCTGTGAAATCCCCCAGATCCTCAAGCTCACTTGCTCAGAATTCTACCTTAGGGAATTTGGACTTATCATGGCTGGTGTTCTTGTCTTATTTGGGTGCTTTGTATTCATTGTGCTGTCCTATGTGCAGATCTTCAGGGCCGTGCTGAGGATGCCCTCTGAGCAGGGACAGCACAAAGCCTTCTCCACATGCCTCCCTCACTTGGCTGTGGTCTCCCTCTTTGTCACCACTCTGATGTTTGCCTATCTGAAGCCCCCCTCCATCTCTTCCCCATCCCTGGACCTGGTGGTGTCATTTCTGTACTCGGTGGTGCCTCCAACACTGAACCCCCTCATCTACAGCATGAGGAATCAGGAGCTCAAGGGTGCCCTCAGGAAAGTACTCTATTATGCATTGTTTGCCCATCAAAACAATGTTCATCATACCCTCAAGACTGCAAAAAAGTTAGGAAAAGTGTGATTTATTTTATGTGATGTTTCCATTTTTCCTTCCTATTTTTTTGTCATAGCTATAATGAACTTAATTCCAATTAAATAATATTCATCATCAGTCTTTATGTTTACCTATTTTTAATTCCCTGTCTTGAACCTATTGTACTTAAGGAACCAGGTTCAATGAATACATAAAGAAATCAGCAGAGGATCATTTGTTTTGCCTCCCATCTAGTCTGGATCATCAGCAGAAGCTCATGATCTAAGACACAAATGGCACAAGGAGCAGCGGTGTCCCCTGAGGGATGTCCGTCACTGACTAGAGGGACTTTCTGCTGCCTTTGAGTTATGCTGAGGCTTCCCTGGAGCCACGGCCTTGGGCAGCAACAGGACGTGGTCTTTTCAGTGCTGCACTCGTTATGTTCCCAACTGTTCTCTTGTGTCCTTGCATTTGTGTCAGCTCTCAGTTCTGGTGCAATTGATGACAGCGCTGTTGCTCTGTGGCGCTGTTGTCTCTGTGGCGGCATCCCTGTGGCTGCAGGCAGGCAGGCAGTGTGCAGCACTGCTCCTCAGCTGGCCTCCCTGCTGAGACCAGAACAAGAAGGGGCTGCTCAGGGCAAGGCCAGAGGACTGAACACCCCTTCCAAATCTGTGCCAGGAATACAGCCAAGGAGTTGCCCTCGGGAAAGTCCTCTTGCTTTCCAGGGGTTCTGCATGGTTCAGAGTCCCAGGGTGGTCAGTGAGGACCAAAGGACAGACGAGAGCTCCCTTCTTGGTTGTACATGGCCCACCAAAACATAACTGGTCTTGAACATGACTGTGCGGGACTGTCCCTGCTGCTGTGGGACTGATGGCAGACACTGTCCTGGAGAGGAATCTGGAGCAGCCTGGAAACGCCAGGGGATCTCCGGGGACAGCGTAAGAGACAGTGTAAGTGTAAGGCAAAGAATAATTCCTTGCGCAATGACAGACCATTGATCCAAAGAAACAGGGGAACCTGAGGAGCCCACAGGCAAAGGAGGGAGAGGGACTCAGCAATAGAGATCCCATCCAGCTGGGACTGCCTCTCACCCTGAGCAGCACAGGGTCAGCCCGGTGTCCCAGGGCACCACAGCTCCCTCGCCCTGCAGAGCAGCTCCACCAGCTCAGGTCCTGCAGGGAGCACGAGGAGGGAAGCTGGAGGGAACAGGGAGCTGCTGTCAGGCCAGCACGGACACACTTTAGTTATTTGAGTCACAATCGAGTGCTTTTTGCTCTCCACCTCTGTAGTCGATAAATTTTACATACCCTTCCTCTGAGGACTGACCTGATGGTCATTTCACACTGCTCCTTTTTAACTTCCATAGTCTGGTGGGACATTTTGCCAATGTGATGGGTTTCATCACCTGTACTTGAGTCTTTCAGGCTGAGTTTGACACTGATGATCCAAAATGGTTCATGGATGTTTGTGTTCATTGAGAAGAAATCAGAGTTTCTTGGCTTCCCAGTGGCCATCATAGCACTGGGTCACCCCCAGGGATCCACTGATTTGCCTAAGGAGCATTGAGTGTGCTGGGTTGAGCTGCAACTGCAGGGACGAAGACAACTCATTCCAAATTCTGTCTGCAGCTTCCAGAGGGCTCTGCTCTCCTGCAGGTCCTCTCGGAAAGCTGCCTGTCCAAGACAGGACATCTGGGACCTCTGGAGATAGCATGGGATGCTTGGGATCACATAGTGGAGTTTGCTCCTTATCATTTATCCTTCAGTTAGTATCTGTTTTCTATTAATATTTATCATTTCCTACCTACTTATGTAAAGTACTTATTCTTTTGGGAAGGCGAACCATACTGGTGAGATATGGCTGAGGAGTGTGTTCTGTTGTTGGGGAAATTGTGTCATCCTTTACTGTTGTTTGTTTTAAAGCAGGAAGCAACAACCTGTGCCTGCGTGCAGACAGTTCTCTTAGGGAAGCAGGTAAAGGAACGGTGTAAAGGAACTGTACCATCCAGCTGCAGACTGCAGTGGAGAATTCTGGTGTAGGGAAAAGTGATGCAAGTGCCAGGTGCATACAGCAGACACGTCAGGCCTGGGGAGGTGAGCAGTCAGGTTGCCTGTACTGTGTGAGACCTCAAGCAATTGCTTCTGCCTATGCAGATCTCCTTAGGAGACTCTCTGGATCAACATCCATTTGAAATCTCCTTCCTTTACTACATTATGAAACCTCTCCAACTTCAAGGACATTATGGAACAGATATGGCTCATTGCAAATTTCTGTACTACAGAGAGACCCATGGTACATTTGATGCTGGGTCTATGAACCTCAGGTACTGAGAGGAGAAAGTTAATTGGATTGACAAGTTGAAGTATCTTGGAGTACTGTGGCCAATAAGGGACATTACCAACACAGCCTCCCTTGGACTTGTTCGAGCCGGTAATTGGAGGCAATGATTACATTTACATAAGGTATTGTGCTGAGAAATCTCTTGGTTTGCTTGATGAAGGAGAAGGGCCAAGGCCTGACATCCAGACACTGGACAGGAGATTCACCGTATCGGAGGGAATGAGCTCAGGGCTCGTCCTGGGGTTGGTGTGGTGGTGCAGATTGCACTCCATGTGAAGGACAACAGTGTGACACCTGCCAGCCTCTGCACAGGGATGCAAGGCAGCAGTGAGGCCCCATTACCATAAGCATAATAAATCTCCTCACAAAGAGGGGACAAAAAACCTTAC
The DNA here is from genome assembly GCF_026119805.1 of Tympanuchus pallidicinctus. Taxonomy (NCBI): domain Eukaryota; kingdom Metazoa; phylum Chordata; class Aves; order Galliformes; family Phasianidae; genus Tympanuchus; species Tympanuchus pallidicinctus. The sequence goes on from NW_026294774.1 coordinate 447,025, forward strand.
TGATGTTGCAGCCTTTCATCGTCACCAGCACCCACTGCCTTCTCCTCTGCAGGCTTTCCTATGCTGTTCCAGCCCAGCCCCTGTTTCCCTGTGGTCTGCAGACACCCACCTCTCCTCTGCACCCTGCTCTGACCCTGGCACTACAATCATTTCACTGATGTCTCTTAGGCCTCTCTGAATGGCCCTTGAAACACAGAGGCATGGAGTGATCCCTCAGCATGGTCCCACATCATAACACTTCCAGTGACATTTCTTCCTCCTCATGCCCAGTCTCTGGCTTTCAAGCTGCACTGTGAGGGAGCGTTTTTCTCCCTTGGCACATTTCTGCTACCAACTCCATCGTGTTGGAAATCATTTCCTCATGGAAATGCCACCCATCAGCTTTCTTGTGCCATTGAGAAGAAGGAACCTCACCATCATCTTCCAAGGCACCTGCCAGCTTCATGGACAGACACTTTCAAGTCATGTCCCTCCTGCTATCCAGTTGGTACTCACACAGAAGAGCCATCACAATCCCTCACACAAACCTCCTTCTTGCTCTATGGCCCTACCAGGTGCTCAGGCACAGAGGATCCCACAGGCAACACGTCAACCTGGCACTTTCTGTCGGCCTCTCAGGGACACTGCAGATGTGATCCTGTATGCACAGACCCCAGTCAGAAGGCAAGGGATGGCCCATCAGCTATTGCAGGCTGAAGTCACCACACAGTTGCATTAACAGCCGTGTGCTTCCTGCTGGATTATGGGTTTGTGAGAACAACTGACCCAACAGCTCCAGAAATGCCTCTCAGGAAAGAAGACAGACAAAGTCATTGCATGCCCTTTGTTTTGATAAGGTTCACAGAGAGCCCGGTTCCTCATGTACAGTGTGTCTGGGTTACACTACATAGGTACAAGCTGGATAGGAATGGATATGCATAGTGAAGATTCAGTGAAAGAGTTTAGAATACATAAAACAGAAAACAAAACATTCAAAAAATAACACTTAACAAATGAATACATAAACCAAAAAAAAGACAGCGTGGTTAAGTCAAAATCTGAATTACAAGTCACGCATAGAAATAGATGGGCAGTTCATTGTTTTCACAACACATTAGGCCATTAGTTTCCACAGAGAATTCCTCAGCTCCTTATTCCTCATGCTGTAGATAAGGGGGTTCATTACCGGAGGTACCACTGAGTACAGAAATGACACCACCAAATCCAGGGATGGGGAAGAGATGGAGTGGGGCTTGAGGTAAGCAACCATGGCAGTGCTGAGAAACAGGGAGAGCACAGCCAGGTGAGGGAGGCACGTGGAGAAGGCTTTGTGCCGTCCCTGCTCAGAGGGCATCCTCAGCACGGCGCTGAAGATCTGCACATAGGAGAAAAGAATGAAAGCAAAACACCCAAAACAAAGAACTATACTAGCCACAAGAAGCCTAATTTCCATAACAAGGCCCAGTATCGAACAGGAGAGCTTGAGGATCTGGGGGATTTCACAGAAGAACTGATCCACAGCATTGCCTTGGCACAGTGATTGAGAAAATGTGTTGGCAGTGTGCAGCAGAGAATAGAGAGCCCCAGTGCCCCAGGCAGCTGCTGCCATGCTGGCACAAGCTCTAATGCTTAAAAGGGTTTCATAGTGCAGGGGCTTGCAGATGGCAACATAGCGATCATAGGACATGATGGTGAGAAGGAAATATTCTGCTGATAACAGGAACAAAAAGAAAAAGACCTGTGCAGCACATCCAGCGTAGGAGATGTGCCTGGTGTCCCAGAGGGCATTGGCCATGGCTTTGGGGAGAGTGGTGGAGATGCAGCCCAGGTCGAGGAGGGCGAGGTTGAGCAGGAAGAAGTACATGGGGGTGTGCAGGCGGTGGTGGCAGGCTACGGCTGTGCTGATGAGGCCGTTGCCCAGGAGGGCAGCCAGGTAGATGCCCAGCAAGAGCCAGAAGTGCAGGAGCTGCAGCTGCCGCGTGTCTGCCAACGCCAGGAGGAGGAACTGGCTGATGGAGCTGCTGTTGGGCATCTGCAGTTCCTGCTGGGCCTGGAGTCCTGTGCAGAGTGCAGAAGATAATGACGAGTCAAGAGCTTTTTCAGAGACTCTCCTCCCACCATACTATAACAGTTTTTCTTTCTCTTAGGAAAATGTTCATTTTATTTGAATTTATTTTCATGAGTTTCATCAACTCCTAAGAAGTACAAGATTAAGGAGCTCTTACGTTCCTCTCATTTCCTAATCACACCCCAGCTCTGTGGATATTTTCCTCTTTGGAACAATTTCCATGCCTCAGATCTTCTCCCCGTCTGCACTCAGAGTGCCCATCTCAGCCTCTGTGCATTAAATTTCTCTCTTAGGGAAAGCTGCCTGTGTGCAGGATAAGTGCAATATTCATGTCTGCTGATAATTTTGGTAATTTCAGCTGGTACTTTCGGAGAGGAGACGCGGAAAGCACATGAGGAGCTTGTTCATATAATAGCAGATTGAGGAAGGTAGAATTCAGGATTCTCAGAGACGTGTTCAGATTTCACAGCTCCTTTCACATTTCCCAACTCTTTCCCCTTCCCTAAGAACAGGAAATGGAAAATCCCTTCTTTGTCTCTCCTCTTGCAACGTGCCCCTGGAAACACACTGGCATGCAGTGTGTCTTGTGAACCCCCTGCCCCAGGCAGCAGCTGTGGCAGCAGAAGGCCCCTGCCCTGCCCTGCCCTGCCCTGCCGGGGGGCTCCTTCCCCCCACACGTCTCCCCACAGCGCCCTGGGCAGCTCCCCAGGCAGGCTGAGTGCTGAGCCTGGCAGGCAGCACAGTCCCTGCCCCGGCACACAGCCCCTGGGGCACAGCAGGACCTGCTCTGCAGGACAGCCCTGGGCACTCAGCTGCAGCCCTGGCTGCACAGCCTGCAGCCGTCCTGGGACACGCAGCACCCAGGGCTGTGCTCTGATGCTGCAGCAGGAAAGCCCTCAGCTGGAGCAGGTTTTTATCCAAAATAAAGAAATATGGAATGCCTTCAGCCTGTTTTGCACTGGATGTCCCAAATTCAGTGATTCCTGCAGTAAAAGTCGCGACGTTGCCTGCAGTGAGAGACTTGCCTTGTCAAGGGCTGTGGCCAATGCTCCTCCAGTGAGCTCACAGCCTAACGTGCCACACAGCGTGTAAGATCTCTTTCTTCTGTCCTGTCACCTGCAGATCATGTCCCCAGCTCTGCTGAATGCTTCACACGAGCTGCTCATGGGCACAACTGTCTCTCTGCAGTGCTGCCTACTTGTATGAGCTCTGTTTCCCAGTAGACCAGACTAGCTCAGCAGCCAAGAATGTGATTTCTTTCTCTCCCTGGAGATATCCATGTTTCTCCTGAGCTGACAGCTCTTCCAAGGCATCAGGGTCATCTCTGCAGAACGTATTTCAAAGTCAGCTCAATTAATCAACACATCCACTGGATTCCAGAAGCAGGTCAACTAATTCCAAGCCCCCAGCCATGTTGCCAACCACCGGATCAGCCTGTCCAGCATCCAATCCATCCTGACCTTGAATGTACCCAGGGTTTGGTCATCCACAGCCTCTTTTGGCAACATTTTCCAGTGCCTGTGTCTAAGAAATGTCTTCCTAAAACCATTTAAAAGCCGTTTCAATTTGTCTAATTACTGTCAGACCATCACTTCCAAATCCTAAAAGTAGGCATCTCATCTGCTGGTGGAAACCCTGGGGCTGAAATGGGATCAGTTCCTCACAGAACCATGGGAGCCGGGAGTCCTCTTAGCTGAGTTCAGATGTGCACAATGAGGTGTCGGTGTGTGAGGCCCTCATCTGAATCCTTGGTCTTTCTTCAACAGGACTGCACTGCTCACACACAGACACTCAGTGATGCCCAAGGTGCCTGGGGTGATCCCAGCTGTGTGCTGGTGCTTGTAAGCTGTGGTGGCAAATCTGTGAGACAGACACCTCCTTCCTGAGCATCAGCTGAGGGCCAAAAGGGAGGCATTCTTGGCCATCCTAAGTGCCACCACAGCCCTGTGCTTAGAGCACCCAGTGTGCCTTTTTGCACCTGCCCCAAGGAGCATGTGGTGTTATTCTGCTGATCAAATGGATGAACTCACAATAGAAGAGCCAGATCTTCCTCTGTGCTCCACCTGTGGCATACTCTGGAGTTCAAGGCATTACAAAGCTAGGACACATTTACATTCTTTCACTGATGACACCATAGTTTGCTCTGGGCTGTCATGTAAATGGCATCAGAAGTCGTCTCAGGTCATGCAAGTTCCCAGTTCACAGGGAAATGGCAATCACTGCTCCAGTTTTCAATAAGAACAAGCAAGATTATCCAGGCAATTCTGGACCTGTCAGTCTCAAGTCAGTGCCTGGTAAAATTATGGAAAAAAATGATACTGAGAGTTATTAAAAATTACTTGAAGAACAATACTGTCAATGGCAGAGAGAACACAAGTTCATGAAGGGAAAGTCCTGCTTAACTTCATATCCTTTTATGACAAGGTCAAATTTAGATGAACTAGGGAAGCCATCTGATGTTATCCTTGAGGATTTCAGGAGAGCTTTTGATATTGTATCTCACAGAATTCGTCTGGGCAAAATGTCCTGCATATTGCTAGACAGAACTATAATGTGGTGGGTGAGCAGTTGGACAGTGGGTCCGACTCAGAGGGTGGCAAATGGGGTTCCATCAGGCTTGCAGATGGCCACTGGCAGGGTTCACCAGGGCTCTGTTTGAAGACCACTTCTTTTTAATGCATTTGTGATTGAGTGCAGGTATGGCTAGAAAATGTTTTGAGTAAGTTTGCTGCTGGTACCAAATAGGGTGGAGCTGTTGCCTCCATTGAGAGTGGAGAGGACTTACAGAGAGATGTGCTCCAGTTAGAGAACTGGATAAGCACAAAATGCAGATGAAGTATATAATGAGAACAAGTGCGTGATTCTGAACCCGGGTAGGGGCAGCCCTGGACATACACACTGACTGGATATGGGACTTTGGAGAGCAGTCCCACTGAAAGGGATTCAGGGTCTTGGTCAGCATGAAATTGAATGTGAGTCAGCAGTGTGCCCAGGCAGCCAGGAAGGCCAACTGTCCCCTGGGATGCACTGAGCATGGCATTGCCAGCTGGGTGAGGGAAGGGATTGTCCTGATCTGCTCTGCACTGCTGCAGCCTCACCTGGAGCACTGGGTGCACTTCTGGGCACTGCAGAACATAATGGACATAAAACTACGGGACACTGTCCAAAGGAAGGCACCAGAACTGAGACTCTGAAGTTCAAAGTTTCATCTGGATTGACTGCTTGTTCAGAGTGGTCCCTTCTCACATCCCACATCCTGGGATGAAACACACTGCCCACAGGGGACTTGGGCCTCGCGGCATCCTTGCACCCCATGCAGAGTCTGGCAGCTGCTGTCCCCTGCTTTTTCATTTGACAACACACAAACCTCCACCCCACTGCCCCAGAAAGGGCCCTGAGCCAGCAGAAGAGACAAGATCTGCCTGCCAAGGCTCTGGGGATCAGGGCTTGGCCTTTCTGCTCCATAAGACAAAGGAGGCTTTTCTCAGCATCACAGCCACCATCCCAGTGCCTTCGTCTGCCTGTAATCATAGCTTCCAAAGAGAGCATTCTCTGCTCTAACAAGTCCCAGGGGAAGCTTGCTTGATAATGGCCCTCAGTGGGGTCCATTAATACTCCTAGATACTTCACTGTTCCTTCTGACTTGGTGTTCTTGAGCACTTCATGCAATCTTCTCTGTGCACTGGAGGTTGATGGACTCAGCAGCAAATGCCCCCTGGGGCCCATTACAACCTGAAGAGCCCTCCTGTGGCTTGTGCCTTCCTGTCATCTTCAGGTGTTCAGAACTTGTACAGCAAACTGGAGAGGAATCTGGAGAGAGCTAAAAGGGGAAGAGAATGACGGGCATTTATGAAGACTGTTTATTTATTTATTTATTTAAAGTTGGGTATGAACAGGAAGCTAAAGCAGCACTTGACAATTGATATTGATCCAGGATGTCCCCTAATGAGCTTTGCCCTGTCACCGTGTGGACAAATGTCTGCCTCAGCTACCCTTCCCCATTTCTACTTACATTGGCCCCATGGGACTTGCATCACTTTCCCTCACTTTGCCCTTCTCCTCTGGAGTCACCCGCTCAGTGTTACACACGCTTTGCACCGGCCCTCCCCGGCTTTCCTCAGAGAACAAGGTGCACATGGAAAATAAAAGATTTCTCATTTTTTTCCAACAGCAGTTGTAAACATGATACAATTGAATGAACAGTAAAACACAGTGGTCAGCTGCATGCCTTGTCCAAGATGCCTCTAGTGAGGTTTGCCTTTCACAGGTAATATTTGTACAAGAAATATGTTAGTCAGAGATAGGAAGGGATAGATAGAATCACAGTTCTCTGCTCTAACAAGTCCCTGGGGAAGCTTGCTTGTGAATGGCCCTCATTGGGACCCATTAATACTCCAAGAAACTTCACTGTTCCTTCTGACTTTGTCTTCTTGAGCACTTTGTGCAATCTTCTCTCTGCACCAGAGGTTGATGGACTCAGCAGCAAATACCCCTTAGGGGCCCATTACAACCTGAAGAGCCGTGCTGTGCCGTGTGCCTTCCTGTCATCTTTTTTCAGGTGTTCAGAACTTGTACAGCAAACTGGTGAGGAATCTGGAGAGAGCTAAAAGGGGAAGAGAAGAACAGGCAATACGAAGTCCACTTGTTAATTTTCATATTGTTAGATTTAAACATGAACTTAAAGCAGGACTTTGCGACTGGTATTGATCCAGGATGTCCCCTAATGAGCTTTGCTCTTGTCACTTTGTGGACCAACATCCACCTCAACATCCCCACCCCATTTCTACTCACATTGGCCCCATGGGACTTGCATCTCTTTTCCTCACATCACTGTTCTCCTCTGGAGTCGCTTGCTCAGTGTTAAACCTCCTTCGTACCAACTCCCCCCGGCTTTCCTCATAGAACGAGCCGCACATAGCTGCACATGGGCAAGGAAAGATTTCTCTCTCTCTCTTTTTTTTTTTTTTTTTTTTTTCTTTTTCTTTCTGCCAACAAACAGAAGGAAACATGAAGCAATTGAGTGAACAGTAAAACACAGTGGTCAGCTGCATGCCTTGTCCAAGCTGCATCTAACGAGGTTTGTCTTTCACAGGGAACAAGAGATATGTTGGACAGGGATAAGTAAGGATAGATAGAATCACAGTTAAAGAGTTGAGAAAAGAGTTCATCAGACTTTGGAGAGAAGGAGCAAATTCCAGTAATCTCCCTGAAGGTGATGAATCAGCCATATGTTTGGGAAGAATCTGAGTGAAGAACGAGCAAGGGATGGGGACATCTGGAGAGCAGTGGGAAGAGCATGTGTCCAGATGGCCTGCTGAAAACATGGCCTGAACCATGGTCACAGATTTAGGAGAGCTGGAGACACCTGGAGGATGAGGGACATCAAATACACAGCAGGGTGGAGCAGCGGTGGACGCTGGGCATCGGTCACAGGGCATTGGCAGTGGCACCACTGTCTGTGTCCCTGTACCTGAAGGCATCTGTGTCCTGCAAACAGAGTGCTGGAAAACACTGTGCTTTTTGGAAAAATAAATAAATAAATAAATAAAATAAAAGACACAATATCCCCTCAAAAGTGAGCGTTTTCAGCTTAAAAAGGGGGATGACACGTGAGACTATTTGAAGTTGAGAAGTGGTAATACATATCAGCTCCCACTTGCAGACGTCTTTCTTGTGTTGGAGATCTGAAATGTGGAGGCACTACTCTGCTTAATGCTTTCCTGCATCTTCGAGCCATTTTCTTGTTCAAATAAAAAAAGGTGGAGGGCGACTTCTTAAAGCATTTCTGAATAACAGGACAAGGATGAAACACAACAAACCAAAAGAGAGATTTACATTAGACGTTTGGAAGGAATTTCTAACATTCACAGAATCACAGAATTGTAGGGGTTGGAAGGGACCTCAGAGCTCATCGAGTCCAATCCCCTGCCAAAGCAGGTTCCCTACACCAGGTCGCACAGGTCGGCATCCAGGCAGGTCTTGAACATCTCCAGAGAAGGAGACTCCATCACCTCCCTGGGCAGCCTGTTCCAGTGCTGCATCACCCTTATTGCAAAGAAGTTCTTGCGCACATTTGTGAGGAACTTCCTATGCTGCAGTTTCCAGGATTTTCCCCTTGTCCTGTCTCCACTCACCACTCAAAAGAGTCTGGCCTCGCCATTCTGCCCCCCACACCTTAGATATTTATAGACCTGGATCAGCTCCTCTCTCAGTCTTCTTTTCTCAAGGCTGAACAGACCCAGTTCTCTCAGCCTTTCCTCATAGCAGAGATGCTCCAGGCTCTTCACCATCTTTGTGGCCCTCCGCTGGACTCTTTCCAAGAGATCCCTGTCTTTTTTGTACTGGGGAGCCCAGAACTGGACACAGGACTCCGGATGAGGTCTTACCAGGGCAGAGCAGAGGGGGAGGATCACCTCCCTCGACCTGCTGGACACGCTCTTTTTAATGCACCCCGGGATGCCATTGGCCCTCTTGGCCACAAGGGCACACTGCTGGCTCATGGCCAACCAGTCATGGCCACCAGGACACCCAGGTCCCTCTCCGCAGAGCTCCCCTCCAGCAGCTCATCCCCCAACCTGTACAGGTGCATGCAATTATTCCTCCCCAGATGCAAGACTCTACACTTGCTTTTGTTAAACCTCATCCGTTTTTTTCTGCCCAGCTCTCCAGCCTCTCCAGGTCTTGCTGAATGGCAGCACGGCCTTCAGCCAATCCTCCCAACTTCATATCATCAGCAAACTTGCTGAGGGTGGCCACTATCACCTCATCAAGGTCATTGATGAAGATGTTGAACAAGACCTTACCCAGCACCAACCCCTGAGGAACACCGCTGCTTACAGGCCTCCAGCCAGACTCTGCACCACCAACGACGACCCTCTGTGCTCTGCCAGCAGCCAGTTCTCAGCACACCTCACTGTCCACTCATCCATCCACACTTCCTCAACTTTGTTGTAAGCATGTTGTGGGGGACAGTATCAAAAGCCTTGCTGGAATCAAGGTAGGCTACATCCACTGCTCTGCCCCCATCCACCCAGCCAGAGACAACATCATAGAAGGCCACCAGATTGGTCAAACACGACCTCCCCCTGGTGAACCCGTGCTGACTGCTCCTGATCACCTCCTTTTCTTCCATTGTCAGGAGATGACATCCAGCACAAGCTGTTCCATCACCTTTCCAGCTACAGAGGTGAAGCTGACTGGCCTATAGTTGCCTGGGTCTTCCTTCTTGCCCTTTTTGAAGACCGGAGTGACATTGGCTCTCCTCCAGTCTTCAGGCACCTCCCCCATCTTGGAGACCTCTCAAAGATGACAGAAAGCGGTTCAGCAATCACATCTGCCAGCTCCTTCAGCAGCCGTGGATGCATCCCATCGGGTCCCTTGCATTTATGAACACTGGTGTTGCCTAGGCACTCTCAGACCACCTCTTACCTGATTGAAGGGAGGTCTTCCATTCCCCAGATCCTCTCACTCACCTCCAGGGTTTCGGATTCCCGAGGGGGAGCTTTTTCACTGAAGACAGAAGCAAAGAAGGCATTCAGTATCTCTGCCTTCTCAGCATCCCCTGTTATCAGAACACCCCCGTCACTTAGCAGGGGAGCCACATTCTCCCTAGTCTCCCTTTTACTGTTAACATACTTAAAAAAAGCCTTTTTTATTATCCTTTATCCCCTTCACCAGATTTAATTCCAGGCAGGCTTTAGCCTTCCTCGTTGCATTCCACAGATCATGATGTGAGGCATGGAGCTGGTATGGAACAGGCAGCCCAGAGAAGATGGGGCTGCCTCATCCCTGGAGATATTGAAGATGTCAAAGGCCCCAGGCATCCTCATCTACTGTGTGACAGCCCTGCACACAGCAAGGGAGATGGAACTGGATGGGCTTTAAGATCCTTCCAACCCAAACCGTTCAAAAATCCTACAATACTTGTCAGCCTCTTCCAACAAGGGATCCTGTTTGCTCAGGTATTCCCTGATCACCTCTTCTTCCACCAACAGTACATCTGCCTTGCACCAACATTTCCCACCTGTCTCTGGCACCCAGGATTCCAAGAAGCCCAGACCAACTAATAAACCATGAGGAAGGAAATGAGTATCAGAGACTTTTCCATGTCCTGTCTCACCAGGTTCCCTGCCCCATTCTATGCTGGGCCCACATTCTCCCTAGCCTTCCTTTTGTAGACTACATTGTATTTCTTCAAGCCATTCTTGCCTGTGATATGCCTGGGCTCATTCAATTGCGGTTGAACTCTGATGTTCCTGAACTCATCTCAGCAGGAACACTGGACAAAGTCTCTGCATTGCTGCCAGGTGACCTCTTCTTGTTTCCACTTCCTGCACGCTTCCTTTCTGTGTTTGGGTGAGACCAATGCAATCCATTCCCAGTCATGCAGGAATTCTGACATTTATATTTGGCTTCCTTTTCCTTGGAAAGGACTTATTCTGCTTGGAAGCCATGATCCCTATATTGTAAGCCCATTTTTTGACCCCATTCCCCTCAAAGCCTTTCCCTGCTGTACTGCATGTCACAGAGAACTGAAGAAGCCAAGGTGTGCTCTTCTGAAGCCCAGGGTTGTGAGCTTGTCTTTTATCCTCCTTCAGACTCCTCAGCTCCACCATCCCATGGCCACTGCAGCACAGGTTCACTTTCATCTTCACATTCACCTTCCCCATCAGCCCTTCCTTTTCAGTATGTTTGGGATCCAGTGGAGCACCTCTCCTCTTGGATTCCTCTAAGGCTTGCTCAATAAGCTGCCATCTGTCCTGTCCAGGGATCTCCTGCATGGTGCATGCCCTGCTGTGCTGTCCCTGCAGCAGATACTGCAGTGAAAATGGCCTCTAAATGGCCTGACAAGATGAGGCTCCCATCTGTCTGCAGAGGGCACCTTCCACTTGCTCTTTCTGATCAGGAAGCCAGGAACAGACACTGCTGGTCTCCTTTGATTGCCATTACCATTTGCTCTGACCTGGCTGCTCTGCCATCCGCAGGAGAAGTTCAGTGCACTCTCCCAGAGCGCAGTCACCTTTCCTTGTCTCCTCACTCATCCATCACTAAGACTCTGTAACCCGTTGTGCTTCAGTTCAGTTGTGGAAGCCCTTTAACCGTGTCCCTGTGGTCCAAACAAGAGCTCAGGCCTGCAATTGAACAAAGATTTCTAGCTCTGCATGTGTTGGTGTTCTCATTACTGTAAAAGCACATAAAGAAACAAGCACCATTGTGCCTAGCATGGCTGCATAACACATCTACGGTATTTGTGTTCAGAAGGTGGCACACAGGCATTAGACCCACTGTGAGGCTCGGAGTTGTCCCAGCAGCACGGACACTCCTAGGGCATGGCTTTCCTGAAGGCCTTGTGCTGCATTTGCCAGCAGCATCTGTGTGTGCTGGAGCACCTAGGGAACTGGCATGGCACTCGGCTGCTTCTGATGCCATTCACGTGTGTGCCCATAGAACACTGAGATTTCATCAGTTGAAATATGAAGATGTGTGCCAGCTCTGCAGTGCCTGGAGCTCCAAAATATTGAGTAGATGGTGAACAGAGAAAGATCTGGCTCTTCTTTTGTGAGCTCAACCATTTAGTCAGCTGTAGAACTCCACACGCACCATGGGGACGGGTAAAGAAGGTAAACTTGGGTGCCCTAAATTCAGGAGTCTGTTGTCATTTAGGATGGCTGAGAATAGCTCTATCCCCTCTCTGGCCCTCAGCTGATGCTCAGGAAGGAGGTGGCTCTCTCAGGGATGTTCTGCATACTTCACAAGCACTGGCACACATCCAGCAGCACCCCAGGCACCTTGGTCATCACCCAGGGTCTGTGTGTGAGCAACTGACTGAAGGACCAAGGACTCAGAGCAGGAGCTCACATGCAGGCAACTCCTTGTGCACATCTGAACTGAACCAGAGGAATCCCTGAAATTCCTTTGTGTCCGTGGGGTGCTGAATCCCATTTCAACCTTTGGGTTTCCATCTAGGGATGAGATGCCTCACTGCCTCAGGGAAATTCCACTGTCCTTGTCTGTGTGCCCTTTTTGTTTCAGCAAACACTCTCTGGTAGGACTGACCATATGTCTGGAATCAGTCATTGTCCACTGGACGTTTGGTGGTTAATTCAGCAGATGTAGAAGTACTATAATGACACTGAAGTCTTTCAGGAGCTGTTGGCCATGGAGACCCAGGGACGTGTCAGGGGAGATCAGTGGGTGGAATAGAAATGACATCATCTGCTGCTGAGCTGGGCCAGGCTCCAGGGACACAGGGAGCTCCTACAAGTGGGCAGTGCTGCAGGGACACAGCAGTGCAAAGGAGCAGCTCCTGTGCAGCACACAGCAAGACTCTGGGCATGGTCTGCAAGAGACAGGTAGAGGAAATAAGGAAGAGAGCTGACAGGCTGTGTGGCACGTTAGGCTGTGAGCTCACTGGAGGAGGATTTGTCACAGCCCTTGACCAGGTAAGTCTCTCATCGCAGACAGCGTAGTGGCTTTAATACAGGAATTACTAAATCTGCGACAGCCCATTGCAGGTCAGTCTGAAGGCACTCCATGTTTCTTTATTTTGGATAAAAACCTGCTCCAGCTGAGGGCTGGAGCACTGATTCACTGCATGCCAGAGTGTTTCCAGGTGCACTTTGCCAGAGGAGTGACAAGGCAGGAAATTTCCTTTTCTTTTTTGTAGGGAAGGTGAAAAAGTTGGAGGCATAAAGGTTCTTTGAAATAAGAACACATCTCAGAGAATCCTGAATTGAATTTCTCTATCTGCTGTTATGTGTGCAATCTCCTTAAATGCTTTCAGCCTCTTTGCTCCCAAAGGAGAGCACCAGCTGAAATTATCATCATTTTTTGCAGACATGAGTAATGCACTTTTCCTGCAACCAGGCAGCTTTCTCCAGCAGAAATTTAGGTGCACAGATTAGGGGTGAGGTCTCTGAGTGCAGACAGGGTAAAGATAAGATTTCTGGAAACAGCTCCTATGAGGAAAATATCTAGCAGCCTGGGATATGATATGGAAAAAGAGAGCAAAGTAAGAGCTACATATACTGCAAATCCTTAAGGAATTGTGAAGCTCATGAAAATAAACTCCCGTTATGGAGTTAAATGAACATTTTAAACAGGAAACAAAAAAATTCAAAGTATAGCAGGAGGAGGTTCTCTGCAAGTTATCTTGACTTCTGTCATTATCTGCTGCACTCTGCACAGGACTCCAGGCCCAGCAGGAACTGCAGATGCCCAACAGCAGCTCCATCAGCGAGTTCCTCCTCCTGGCGTTGGCAGACACGCGGCAGCTGCAGCTCCTGCACTTCTGGCTCTTGCTGGGCATCTACCTGGCTGCCCTCCTGGGCAACGGCCTCATCAGCACAGCCATAGCCTGCCACCACCGCCTGCACACCCCCATGTACTTCTTCCTGCTCAACCTCGCCCTCCTCGACCTGGGCTGCATCTCCACCACTCTCCCCAAAGCCATGGCCAATGCCCTCTGGAACACCAGGCACATCTCCTATGCTGGATGTGCTGCCCAGACCTTTGTGTTTGCATCTCTGTATTCAGTGGAGTATTCCATTCTCACTATCATGTCCTATGACCGCTATGTTGCCATCTGCAAGCCCCTGCACTACGGGACCTTGATGGACATCAGAGCTTGTGCCACCATGGCAGCAGCTGCCTGGGGCACTGGGCTTCTCTATTCCCTCCTGCACACTGTCAGCACATTTTCACTGCCTCTCTGCCATGGCAATGCTGTGGATCAGTTCTTCTGTGAAATCCCCCAGATCCTCAAGCTCACTTGCTCAGAATTCTACCTTAGGGAATTTGGACTTATCATGGCTGGTGTTCTTGTCTTATTTGGGTGCTTTGTATTCATCGTGCTGTCCTATGTGCAGATCTTCAGGGCCGTGCTGAGGATGCCTTCTGAGCAGGGACAGCACAAAGCCTTCTCCACATGCCTCCCTCACTTGGCTGTGGTCTCCCTCTTTGTCACCACTTCGATGTTTGCCTATCTGAAGCCCCCCTCCATCTCTTCCCCATCCCTGGACCTGGTGGTGTCATTTCTGTACTCGGTGTTGCCTCCAACACTGAACCCCCTCATCTACAGCATGAGGAATCAGGAGCTCAAGGGTGCCCTCAGGAAAGTACTCTATTATGCATTGTTTGCCCATCAAAACGATGTTCATCATACCCTCAAGACTGCAAAAAAGTTAGGAAAAGTGTGATTTATTTTATGTGATGTTTCCATTTTTCCTTCATATTTTTTTGTCATAGCTATAATGAACTTAATTCCGATTAAATAATATTCATCATCAGTCTTTATGTTTACCTATTTTTAATTCCCTGTCTTGAACCTATTGTACTTAAGGAACCAGGTTCATTGAATAGATAAAGAAATCAGCAGAAGATCATTTGTTTTGCCTCCCATCTAGTCTGGATCATCAGCAGAAGCTCATGATCTAAGACACAAATGGCACAAGGAGCAGCAGTGTCCCCTGAGGGATGTCCGTCACTGACTAGAGGGACTTTCTGCTGCCTTTGAGTTATGCTGAGGCTTCCCTGGAGCCACGGCCTTGGGCAGCAACAGGACGTGGTCTTTTCAGTGCTGCACTCGTTATGTTCCCAACTGTTCTCTTGTGTCCTTGCATTTGTGTCAGCTCTCAGTTCTGGTGCAATTGATGACAGCGCTGTTGCTCTGTGGCGCTGTTGTCTCTGTGGCGGCATCCCTGTGGCTGCAGGCAGGCAGGCAGTGTGCAGCACTGCTCCTCAGCTGGCCTCCCTGCTGAGACCAGAACAAGAAGGGGCTGCTCAGGGCAAGGCCAGAGGGCTGAACACCCCTTCCAAATCTGTGCCAGGAATACAGCCAAGGAGTTGCCCTCAGGAAAGTCCTCTTGCTTTCCAGGGGTTCTGCATGGTTCAGAGTCCCAGGGTGATCAGTGAGGACCAAAGGACAGACGAGAGCTCCCTTCTTGGTTGTACATGGCCCACCAAAACATAACTGGTCTTGAACATGACTGTGCGGGACTGTCCCTGCTGCTGTGGGACTGATGGCAGACACTGTCCTGGAGAGGAATCTGGAGCAGCCTGGAAACGCCAGGGGATCTCCGGGGACAGTGTAAGAGACAGTGTAAGTGTAAGGCAAAGAATAATTCCTTGCGCAATGACAGACCATTGATCCAAAGAAACAGGGGAACCTGAGGAGCCCACAGGCAAAGGAGGGCTCTGCAGTGGTGCTGCTGAGCCAGCAGGGCGGATGGAGAGGGACTCAGCAGTAGAGATCCCATCCAGCTGGGACTGCCTCTCACCCTGAGCAGCACAGGGTCAGCCTGGTGTCCCAGGGCACCACAGCTCCCTCGCCCTGCAGAGCAGCTCCACCAGCTCAGGTCCTGCAGGGAGCACGGGGAGGGAAGCTGGAGGGAACAGGGAGCTGCTGTCAGGCCAGCACGGACACACTTTAGTTATTTGAGTCACAATCGAGTGCTTTTTGCTCTCCACCTCTGTAGCAGATAAATTTTACATACCCTTCCTCTGAGGACTGACCTGATGGTCATTTCACACTGTTCCTTTTTAACTTCCATAGTCTGGTGGGACATTTTGCCAATGTGATGGGTTTCATCACCTGTACTTGAGTCTTTCAGGCTGAGTTTGACACTGATGACCCAAAATGGTTCATGGATGTTTGTGTTCATTGAGAAGAAATCAGAGTTTCTTGGCTTGCCAGTGGCCATCACAGCACTGGGTCACCCCCAGGGATCCACTGACTGGCCTGGGGAGCATTGAGTGTGCTGGGTTGAGCTGCAACTGCAGGGACAAAAACAACATTGGCAGTGTACTGCCCTGAGATCCTCATTCCAAATTCTATCTGCAGCTTCCAGAGGGCTCTGCTCTCCTGCAGGTCCTCTCGGAAAGCTGCCTGTCCAAGACAGGACATCTGGGACCTCTGGAGATAGCATGGGATGCTTGGGATCACACAGTGGAGTTTGCTCCTTATCATTTATCCTTCAGTTAGTATCTGTTTTCTATTAATATTTATCATTTCCTACCTACTTATGTAAAGTACTTATTCTTTTGGGAAGGTGAACCATACTGGTGAGATATGGCTGAGGAGTGTGTTCTGTTGTTGGGGAAATTGTGTCATCCTTTACTGTTGTTTGTTTTAAAGTAGGAAGCAACAACCTGTGCCTGTGTGCAGACAGTTCTGTAAGGAAAGCAGGTAAAGGAATGGTGTAAAGGAACTGTACCATCCAGCTGCAGACTCCAGTGGAGAATTCTGATGTAGGGAAAAGTGATGCAAGTGCCAGGTGCATACAGCAGACACGTCAGGCCTGGGGAGGTGAGCAGTCAGGTTGCCTGTACTGTGTGAGACCTCAAGCAATTGCTTCTGCCTATGCAGATTTCCTTAGGAGACTCTCTGGATCAAGATCCATTTGAAATCTCCTTCCTTTACTACATTATGAAACCTCTCCAACTTCAAGGACATTATGGAACAGATATGGCTCATTGCAAATTTCTGTACTACAGAGAGACCCATGGTACATTTGATGCTGGGTCTATGAACCTCAGGTACTGAGAGGAGAAAGTTAATTGGATTGAAAAGTTGAAGTATCTTGGAGTACTGTGGCCCACTGAGGGACATTACCAACACAGCCTCCCTTGGACTTGTTAGAGCCGGTAATTGGAGGCAATGATTACATTTACATAAGGTATTGTGCTGAGAAATCTCTTGGTTTGCTTGATGAAGGAGAAGGGCCAAGGCCTGACATCCAGACACTGGACAGGAGATTCACCGTATCGGAGGGAATGAGCTCAGGGCTCGTCCTGGGGTTGGTGTGGTGGGGCAGATTGCACTGCATGTGAAGGACAACAGTGTGACACCTGCCAGCCTCTGCACAGGGATGCAAGGCAGCAGTGAGGCCCCATTACCATAAGCATAATAAATCTCCTCACAAAGAATAAGCAAGGGGACAAAAAACCTTACTGATGTTGCAGCCTTTCATCGTCACCAGCACCCACTGCCTTCTCCTCTGCAGGCTTTCCTATGCTGTTCCAGCCCAGCCCCTGTTTCCCTGTGGTCTGCAGACACCCACCTCTCTGTAGTCGAACAGGGCCGACAGGGGCCCCTTGGCCCCTGGGAAACCATGGCAACAAATGGCCTGAAGATAAGGGAGAAGAACAAGATAGATCAAATAAGGAAGAAACAAGGCATTCCACATGTCCATTGGTCAGGTAGTAGCCCTAAGGCATGGGGAAAGTTTTAAGAAGGATGTGCTCCTTGCAATAAACGCCATTTTACCACCTACCACATTGGTGTGCACCGAGGTAAATGGACAGACCGATGAGTCCCTAACGATTGCGAACACCTGTATGAGGTCTTTCGCAGGCGAAAGGCTTCATCTGGTGACCCCGACGTGATCGTTAGGGAATAGTGGTCGGCCACAGGCGGCGTGGCGTTCCTGCTCTCTTCCGTCTCCCTTGGGGAAGGAGACGATGACCCTAGAAGAGGGGGCTGCGGCTTAGGAGAGTGGAAGCTGGGTAGCGTCGGAGGGGGCTCTGCGCGCGAGCCTGTTTGACCTGCCGAGGACCCAGGTGACCATCGGGGGAAGAGCCCGGTGGTTCTGTGATCCGCGGGAGAGTGCCCGGTGGAGATCCGCGGGAGTACGCCCGGCGGAGGGACTATGGAGGCCGTCATAAAGGTGATTTCGTCCGCGTGTAAGACCTATTGCGGGAAAACTTCTCCTTCTAAGGAGGTGGCTACCGTTCTTTCTTTTCTTGAAAAGGAGGGACTTCTTTCTTCTCCTTATGAGATTTATGACTCCAGTAAAGGGGACTCTTTGACATTAATGCTCTCTGAGAGAGCTGTGTCGTCCCGAGGGGCGTCGGTGCTTAAATTTTGGGGTCCGATTCGGGGGGCTTTGAAGGCAGCGAGGGAAGAAAAAACTGCCAAAAACCTTGCCAGAGATCTGTTGGGTTTTGATCCGGGCGGGGGGGGGTCACCACGGCCGGGAGACTCTAACCCCTTCAAGGATCTGCCCCAAGACAAGATGGCACCGGAGGCACCGACCATGCCAGAAACATCAACGTCGGAAAAGAAGGAGGAAGAGTCGCCATCATCGCCGATGGCTCCGCCCCCGTATCCTCTCCAGTACCCCTCTTTGCATGGCTTTCGTCAGGGGGAGGATCCCACGCGGGTAGGGGTAGGGGCAGGGGCCGAGGGATTGATGGTTGCGGCTCCGCCCTCAGGGGCTGAGCGATTGATGGTTGCGGCTCTGCCTCCGCCACCCTTTCCGCCCTTCCAAACGGCCAGGGTCCCAGCTAACTTGGGGAAAGGGGCCTTATTTATCGATTGGGGCCGGGTAAGGGAGGAGATGAGAGCAGCGGATCTTTTGGATGATTATAAGGCATTCCCTGTAGAGATCAGGGGACAGGGACCTGTTTGGGTTCCTTTAGATCCAAAGGTAGTAACTCGCCTCGCTGAGACAATAGGGAAGAAGGGTTTACGATCGCCCGCTACACTTTCTGCACTGGAGGCAATTATGGCTCCGGGACCTTTGCTTCCATACGATATAGAGGGTCTCATGCAGGTGATACTTGAGCCAGCGCAGTATATGTTATGGAAGGAAGAGTGGTTGGCACAGCTCAGGGCCGTAGTTGCTGCAGCGACACGTGACCCACGACACCCAGCAAATGGTAGGGAACTGGGAGAGATAACTAATCTGACACGGTTGTTAGGGTATGGGGAAGGCATGATAGGTTCCCCTGAAGGCCAGTTCAGACACCTTCGCCCAGGAGAGCTGATGGCAGCCACAGAAGCAGCTCTGACAGCCTTCAGAAGGCTCTCAAGGACAGCTGAACCTTCTGCTCCCTGGGCAGAGGTAGCCCAGGGTCCATCTGAGTCATTCTCAGATTTTGCCAATCGCTTGATTCGGGCAGTAGAAGGCTCAGATCTGCCAAAGATTGCCCATAATGCAGTAATCATGGATTGTCTTAAACAGAAATCACACAAAAATGTTAAGGATCTTATTCGAGCCGCTCCCGACGACCTTAGTACTCAGGGAGATATCATTAGGTATGTACTGGAGAAACAGAGAACAATGCCCCTCACCAATGAGGGATTAGCAACAGCGATAGTAGCAGCAATGGCCATGAGAGAGAATCAGAGTAGGGGACCGTGTTTTAAGTGCGGACAGTTTGGTCACTTCAGAGCCCAGTGCCAAGCCCCTGGGAGACAGAAAGGGGTAGCAGGGCCAGACCAGGCTTGCCAAGCCTGCGGGAGATCAGGTCACACTGTACGCCAATGTCAGAAGTTTGTCATAGTGCCGCAGGGAAACGAGGAAGGGAGGGTGCTTTAGGCCCAGGGCCCCTCCCCCAGAACACCAAATGGGCCAGACAATGCGGCTCTGCCTACCCAAGGTCGGGGTCCCGTACCACAGTGAGCCCTTCGCCCACAGTGGCGTTAACCATGGGAGAGCGCCCCTTGGGCAGGATCATGCTTACTTGTGCGGGGAGCGTACTTTCTTGCAGGTCTCCTGAGGAAGAGAACACTGTAAATATGCCCTCAGCTATAGCGACTAACATCTCGTCCGCACCTTCAACATCCCACTTCACCCCCCCCTCGACTTCAGCTTCGCATAAACAAGTAGAAGAAGGCATTCAACTGTCTGCGCTTTTGTCTTGCAAAACGGCTAAAGTGCAGGAATGCAAGGTCGTTGAAACCCCTCCACTGTATCCACAACAACCGCTGTCTCTGTGTAATCTAATACCACCTGCGGGGGCAGGGAAAGAAGTTAGCTGGGATGGGACACTTACTGTCTCCTCTCAGGAGGTGGAATGCAGTAACACTCAGGGGGGTGGGAACTGCGGTCAAGGCTCGGGCATGGATTGGTCAAAAGTTAAGGAGGCGGTAGAAGAAAAAACAGCAGAGAGAAAGGGAAGCGATGTAACTTACAGGTGCTTGGATGATAGTGTACGGCCAGCACTGTCCACCCTGACTGCACCTGAAGGTGTAGGTGGCGTCCGGCCGGCACCCTCTGCTGAGGCTGCACCTGCCGGAGAAAGAAATAACAATAGTCTGTGGACCCACTCTTTGCCACAGTGTTCAGACCCATTGACTCGACCCACATATCCTTTTACAAGATCGAGTGTGCATGCAACCAATCAGAAGCCTCTACAACAATCAGTGCATGATCAAAGGGAGATGGGCACAGTGGGAGCAGTGCGGAGCCCACAGCTTCCAGCTGTGTCTGAAAAGGATAGCGAAAGGAGAAAGGTGAATTCGCATTTGGGAGTTAAGAGAGATGCACTAACAGAGTGTGGGAAGTTTAGATCTAGCCTGATAAAGGAAGGAAGAGCACTAGAGACCTTCCCGATAGTAGGGAATGATAACAGAGACCCGGAAGGGGAACTTCTTGATCCGAAAGGCATCACACACCTGATAGATTGTGCAGAGAAACAGGGATTGAAATCACTCCTCGCTTTAAATGCATTAGAAGTCCTGACAGCATCAGGTCTTCTCTTTCAGCATGTAACAAATCTGATGTGCATGGTGCTTAAGCCAGTGCAGTATGCACTGTGGGCATCAGAATGGGTTCCCTTCATGGACAGGTGGCCAGATTGAGGCCTGGAGAACAAGCAATTCCATATGGTTGGTTTGTGAGAGCAATGCTCTCAAGGCTTGAGACATCTGCCTTGATATTGAACAAATGTTTGTTATTTTTGAGGTACATTCCAACAGGTATCTGAGACAATGTTGGTATATATTGGGCATAGATAGTGCCACTAGAGCTATCAGCAATCACTCTAATCTCTAATCTCTCTGTCTATAACCTTACTAGTATTGTAGGATGTGGCTTTAATTATTAAGTGTCGGCGACATCACATCAGTTTTTGCAGGATAATTACGTGGTGATTAAAGACCTATCACCTGCTCCAAGTGGGATGAATCTCGCTTTGGCTTACCAAGGAAGGAACTTGGTAAGGAAGCTTTTGCAACATGATGACCTGCACCAATTGTTGAAACGCGTCAGAGACAATGGACAGAAAACCTTGATCACCGTTCACCACGACACAGAAGAGATACATCGTGTCCTAGAGAGAGGAAAGAAGGACGGAGAACACCACTGGTGGGAAGTGCTTTTTGGGTGGTCCCCCACAGCGACAGGAATATTTAACTCTGTACTGCATCCGGTTGTAGTTGTGTTAGGTTTAACATTATTATGCTTAGTACTGATAGTTATAATATATATTAAGGTGTGGCGCTTGCTGAGGCAAGTGTCCCAACTCGATTCAGCATTATCGAAGGATACCCTACATCGCCTCTTGTAAGACTCATCTTAAGGCTAGTAGGCTGCTAGGCTGTAAGGATAGAACTATCAGGCGCTTTGCGATATAACAGAGCAGGGTTTCACTGAGCATGGGAGAGACTTTGTGGCAGGCGAAGAAGGCGAGGATTCGGGATGTGACGGGATAGGACCTCCCCCTGCTCAGAGGTGTAAAGCCTGCTTCTAATTTGTGTACCTTGCTTCATCAGCTGTCTGCAATAACGTTTGCGCAATCAACGCTTGGAATACTATAGGCTTCTCGAAAGATTGTAACCGGATTCGCGTACGCGCTGTAACGGATGTTTAACTATGTTCAACTCTATTCTGTATTCAGTTATAGTTGTATTAGGTCATAGGGTTATTAGAGTAGAATTATTTGGCGCATTACAATGTAACGGGGCAACAATGAACTGAGAGGACAATGGCATGTATAGGCGCAATGCGGGGATTTCGGGTGTACGCGGTTAGGGTCCTCTCAGAATGTAGTAGTTACGCTTATGCATAGGGAGGGGGAAATGTAGTCGAACAGGGCCGACAGGGGCCCCTTGGCCCCTGGGAAACCATGGCAACAAATGGCCTGAAGATAAGGGAGAAGAACAAGATAGACCAAATAAGGAAGAAAAAATGCATTCCACATGTCCATTGGTCAGGTAGTAGCCCTAAGGCATGGGGAAAGTTTTAAGAAGGATGTGCTCCTTGCAATAAACGCCATTTTACCACCCACCACATTGGTGTGCACCGAGGTAAATGGACAGACCGATGAGTCCCTAACGATTGCGAACACCTGTATGAGGTCTTTCGCAGGCGAAAGGCTTCACCTCTCCTCTGCACCCTGCTCTGACCCTGGCACTACAATCATTTCACTGATGTCTCTTAGGCCTCTCTGAATGGCCCTTGAAACACAGAGGCATGGAGTGATCCCTCAGCATGGTCCCACATCATAACACTTCCAGTGACATTTCTTCCTCCTCATGCCCAGTCTCTGGCTTTCAAGCCGCACTGTGAGGGAGCGTTTTTCTCCCTTGGCACATTTCTGCTACCAACTCCATCGTGTTGGAAATCATTTCCTCATGGAAACGCCACCCATCAGCTTTCTTGTGCCATTGAGAAGAAGGAACCTCACCATCATCTTCCAAGGCACCTGCCAGCTTCATGGACAGACACTTTCAAGTCATGTCCCTCCTGCTATTGAGTTGTGAACTCACACAGAAGAGCCATCACAATCCCTCACACAAACCTCCTTCTTGCTCTATGGCCCTACCAGGTGCTCAGGCACAGAGGATTCCACAGGCAACACGTCAACCTGGCACTTTCTGTCGGCCTCTCAGGGACACTGCAGATGTGATCCTGTATGCACAGATCTCAGTCAGAAGGCAAGGGATGGCCCATCAGCTATTGCAGGCTGAAGTCACCACACAGTTGCATTAACAGCCGTGTGCTTCCTGCTGGATTATGGGTTTGTGAGAACAACTGACCCAACAGCTCCAGAAATGCCTCTCAGGAAAGAAGACAGACAAAGTCATTGCATGCCCTTTGTTTTCATAAGGTTCACAGAGAGCCCGGTTCCTCATGTACAGTGTGTCTGGGTTACACTACATAGGTACAAGCTGGATAGGAATGGATAGGCATAATGAAGATTCAGTGAAAGAGTTTAGAATACATAAAACAGAAAATAAAACATTCAAAAAATAACACTTAACAAATGAATACATAAACCAAAAAAAAGACAGCGTGGTTAAGTCAAAATCTGAATTACAAGTCACGTATAGAAATAGATGGGCAGTTCATTGTTTTCACAACACATTTGGCCATTAGTTTCCACAGAGAATTCCTCAGCTCCTTATTCCTCATGCTGTAGATAAGGGGGTTCATTACCGGAGGTACCACTGAGTACAGAAATGACACCACCAAATCCAGGGATGGGGAAGAGATGGAGTGGGGCTTGAGGTAAGCAACCATGGCAGTGCTGAGAAACAGGGAGAGCACAGCCAGGTGAGGGAGGCACGTGGAGAAGGCTTTGTGCCGTCCCTGCTCAGAGGGCATCCTCAGCACGGCCCTGAAGATCTGCACATAGGAGAAAAGAATGAAAGCAAAACGCCCAAAACAAAGAACTATACTAGCCACAAGAAGCCTAATTTCCATAACAAGGCCCAGTTTCCAACAGGAGAGCTTAAGGATCTGGGGGATTTCACAGAAGAACTGATCCACAGCATTGCCTTGGCACAGTGATTGAGAAAATGTGTTGGCAGTGTGCAGCAGAGAATAGAGAGCCCCAGTGCCCCAGGCAGCTGCTGCCATGCTGGCACAAGCTCTAATGCTTAAAAGGGTTTCATAGTGCAGGGGCTTGCAGATGGCAACATAGCGGTCATAAGACATGATGGTGAGAATGGAATACTCTGCTGACATCAGAAACAAAAAGAAAAAGACCTGTGCAGCACATGCTGAGTAGGAGATGTGCCTGGTGTCCCAGAGGGCATTGGCCATGGCTTTGGGGAGAGTGGTGGAGATGCAGCCCAGGTCGAGGAGGGTGAGGTTGAGCAGGAAGAAGTACATGGGGGTGTGCAGGCGGTGGTGGCAGGCTACGGCTGTGCTGATGAGGCCGTTGCCCAGGAGGGGCTCTGAGAGAGCACTAATGTTAAAGAGTCCCACTTGCCGGAGTCATCAATATCATAAGGAGAAGAGAGAAGTCCCTTCTTTTCAAGAAAAGAGGACCGTGGCCACCTCCTTCTTACAAGGGGCGGTTTTTCTGCAGTAAGTCTTACATGCACGGGCTAATACCTTAATGATGGATTCCACTGTCGCCCAGGGAGATCAAACCCTCCGTGACCTTCCACTGCTCTTCCACTGTGGGCTTAAACTGCTCCAGGGGTGATCAGCCCCTGCAGCCTTCCGCAGCCTCACTGCCGCAGGGTCCTGCGTCCGCCACGCAGCTGACTGTCGCCAAAGCGTAATCAGGAACGGACCCAACCGTTCCTCACACGGGGCACCACTTGTTGCAGTTTCTCACGGCGACTTAAGTTGCGGTCCATCCCACTCGCAGTGGCCTGACAGCCTCAGGCCCAGCACCCGATCGAGTCGGTCCCGCGCCAGGCCTGATCCATTCGTTTGCTATTCAGCACACCAAAATGATGAGCGGCAAAATGCAGCTTATTGCAAGCAACACACTCTTCTTATAGCTCTCCCTTATATCGCAGTGCTACCAATCACCCTTGCTACGGTTATCTATGCCCAATAGACATGTGGCATGTCTTGTCTTGCCATGTCTCATCATGGTTTCTCATGAGTCAAGGAGCCCCCGCAGAGCCTGACGACTTTCACAGCCCCCCTTTTACGTATTCTGCTAAGCACACAAGGGGCCCCCGCAGATCCTATTACGCCTGGTGACCTTGACAGCCCCCGCTTTACGTATTTTGTTGACTACATCTCTAGCTTCCATATTTTGTTAACTGCACCTTCCTGACCTCACAGTTTATTAGTTGCTCTGGGTGACTTGGAATCGTGGGTGCCAGAGACAGGTGGGAAATGTTGGTGCAAGGCAGATGTACTGTTGGTGGAAGAAGAGGTGATCAGGGAATACCTGAGCCAACAGGATCCCGTGCTGGAAGAGGCTGACAAATATTGTAGGAGTTTTGAACGGTTTTGGTAGGAAGGACCTTAAAGCCCATCCAGTTCCATCTCCCTTGCTGTGTGCAGGGCTGTCACACAGTAGATCAGGATGCCTGGGGCCCTTGACATCTCAAACATCTCCAGGGATTGAGCTGCTCTGTCTTCCCTGAGCTATTTGTTCCATACCAGCTCCATGTCTCACATCATGGAATGTTATGATCTATGGAATGTTAGAAATTCCTTCCAAATGTCTAAGGTAAATCTCTCTTTTCGTTTATTATCATTCATCCTTGTCTTATGATTCAGAAATGCTGTAAGAATTCAGTTTCCATCTTTTTATTTGAACAAGACCATGGGTATAAGATGTAGGGAAGGCATAATGCAGATTAGTGCCTCCACATTTCAGATCCCCTGAACAAGAAAGATGTCTGCAAGTGGGAGATGATAAAAATGTGTTAACACTTCTCAACTTCAAATATTCTCATGTCTCCTCTCTCTTTTGAAGTTGAAAACACTCATATTTCAGGGGATGTTTTGTATTTATTTATTTAATTAATTACTTATTTATTCTAAAAAGACAGTGTTTTTCAGAACTCTGCTTGCAGGACAGAAACACCTTCAGGTACAGGGACACAGACAGTGGTGCCAGTGCCAATGCCCTGTGACCAATGCCCAGCGTCCACCGCTGCTCCACCCTGCTGCGTATTTGATGTCCCCCATCCTCCAGGTGTCTCCATCCCTCCTAAATAAATGACTATGATTCAGGCCATGTTTTCAGCAGGCTCTTTTTATCTGGACACATACTCTTCCCACTGCTCTCCAGATTTCCCTATCCTTTGCTCTTTGTTCACTCAGATACATCCCAACTACCTGCTGATCTGTGAGCTCAAGGGAGATTATTGGAACTTGCTCCATCACTCCCAAGAATGATGTATGCAGAGTCTGAAGCACAGATTCAGATGTGAATGATCCATGTTGTTTATTACAAATACTCACATCACTTATATACATTCACAAGTTTTCTTTTCCAAGCTTTCCCATCCACTCCCTCAACTTTCCCATCCACCTTTACATGTCAGCAGAGCACTCTACAGAACACTTTTCAACCATTCACACAGGCACTTATCCTATCAGAGCCATCAGACGTTCTTTCTTCTTCTAGAGGTGTCCTTAGTTCTCATGCTGTTTATCTTGCTCGACAGCTTCTACTCTGAACAGTTTTTCTTGTATTCCCACAGTGGCCCCAGGAAAGCAGCTGCCCTGACTTGAGGGCAGTGAGGTACAGAAGCCCACTGAGTAGTGGGGGGCAGCCTCCAAGGAAATTTGGGCTGCTGCTCCATTTGGCAGCTGGGCCCTTGGCCCCTGAATCCGTCCTGCGTAAGGGGGTTTCTCTTCCAGTTCCGGAGGAGAAGGGAAGAAAAGTGAGCTGAGAGAAATAAATGTCTGCTGTCCTCTTCATTGTGTTTATGCACATGTACCTACATAGTTCTGCAGGCACATGAGAGGGCTGGAACAAAATACATACGTAACTATAATAACATAATTAAGATAACTGTATTTAAAAGGAAATGCAAGCTTTAGGAAATAACAAACACAGCATGAAACAAAATGTTGTCCTAATATTTTCTGCTACAGCTGGGAATTTCCCAAAGTTTCCTCAGGGCATCCCTGAGCTTGTGGTTCCTCACAGCATAGATGAAAGGATTCACTGTGGGAGGCACCACCGAGTACAGAAATGACACCACCAGGTCCAGGGATGGGGAAGAAAGGGAGTGTGGCTTCAGATAGGCAAACAAGAGAGTGCTGACTAACAGGGAGAGCACAGCCAAGTGAGGGAGGCACGTGGAGAAGGCTTTGTGCCGTTCCTGCCCAGAGGGCATCCTCAGCACGGCCCTGAAGATCTGCACATAGGACAGCACAATGAATATAAAACAACCAAAGATTAAACAAAGACTAAAATAGACATTCACAGTTTCCCTGAGGAAGTCTGATTCTGAGCAGGAGAGCTTGAGGATCTGGGCTACTTCACAGAAGAACTGGTCAATGGCATTGTCTTGGCAAAGTGGTATTGAAAAGGTACTGGCAGTGTGCAGCAGAGCATGGAGAAGCCCAGTGCCCCAGGCAGCTGCTGCCATGGTGGCACAAGCTCTGCTGTCCATCAAGGTCCCGTAGTGCAGGGGCTTGCAGATGGCAACGTAGCGGTCATAGGACATGATGGTGAGAATGGAATACTCTGCTGAGATGAAAAAGAGAAAGAAAAAGAGCTGTGCAGCACATCCAGCATAGGAGATGTGCCTGGTGTCCCAGAGGGCGTTGGCCATGGCTTTGGGGAGAGTGGTGGAGATGCAGCCCAGGTCGAGGAGGGCGAGGTTGAGCAGGAAGAAGTACATGGGGGTGTGCAGGCGGTGGTGGCAGGCTACGGCTGTGCTGATGAGGCCGTTGCCCAGGAGGGCAGCCAGGTAGATGCCCAGCAAGAGCCAGAAGTGCAGGAGCTGCAGCTGCCGCGTGTCTGCCAACGCCAGGAGGAGGAACTGGCTGATGGAGCTGCTGTTGGGCATCTGCAGTTCCTGGGCATGGAGTCCTGCTAAGAGCGCAGAAGAAAATGATGAATCAAGATCGTGCTTGGAGGCACTCCTCTCACCATACTGTAAAGTATTTTCCTTCACATTGGTTAATGTACATTTTACTCCGTAACTTGAGTTTATTTCCATGAAATTCAGCATTTCAAATGCAGAGGATAATTATGGAGCTTATATATTTATTCACATTTTTATTTATTTATTCACATTTTTAAATCTTATTCCAATTCCCTGGATATTTTCATCTGTTTCCATGTCTCCTATTTTTACCCCAGCTGCTCTTAAAGCACCCAGTCCCAAATTATGTCCCATTAAATGTTCTGTTCTGAGAAAGCTGCCTGGTTGCAGGATGAGTGCATTATTCATGCCTGCAGAAGACCATAGTATTGTAATTTGGTTTCATCTTTCATGAGAGGGGAGGCTGAAAGCACATACTCTGTGACTGTTCACAGAACAAGTGAGTGAGAGAGGTGTGATTCAGGAGTCTCAGAGCTGTGTTCAAAGTTATCAGCCCCGTTTAGATTTCTGTCCCGAATCCTTTCTTTCCCATGAGAATAGGAAAAGTAAAATCCCTGCCTTGTCTCTCCTCTTGCACAGTGCCCTTAGAAACATTCTGGCATGAAGTGAATCTGTGAGCCTCCTGCCCCAGGGAGCAGCTGTGGCAGCAGAAAGCCCCTGTCCTGAGGTGGGAAGCCCTCATATGGAACATGTCTTCCTCATGATAAAGAAACACAGACTCTCTGCAGCCTGATCTGCAATGGGATGTCCCCGATTCAGTGATCCCTCCAGTAAGAGCAGCAGCACTGCCTGCAGCCAGACTTACCGTGTCTATGGCTGTGAGTAATGCTTCTCCAGTGAGCTTGCAGCCTGCTAACAGCACATCCTATAATCTCTCTCTCCTTTTTCTTCTATCCTCATGTCACTGCGGATCATGCCCCCAGCCCTGCTGCGCTGTGCAGAAGAGCTGTTCCTCGGCACAGCCGTCTCTCTGCAGCACTGCCCACTTGTAGGAGCTCCCTGTGTCCCAGGAGCCTGGCCCAGCTCAGCAGCAGAGGATGTGATTTTTTCTTGCCCACTGATCTCCCCTGAGATGTCCCTGGATCTCCCTTAAAGACAACAACATTATTATTGTACTTTGGAATCTGTTCAATTAACCACCAAACGTCCAGGGGACAGTGACTGATTCCAAACATGTAATTAGTCCTACCAGAGAGTGTTTGCTGAAACAAAAAGGGCACACAGACAAGGACAGAGGGAGGTGGACTTCCCAGGGGAAGGCCAGTGATCCAGCTGAGGCAATGCAGGCATCTCATCCCTACATGGAAACCCTGGAGCTGAAATGGGATTCAGCTTTTCAAGGACACAGGAGTTTCAGGGATTCCTCTGGTTCAGTTCAGATGTGCACAAGGAGTTGCCTGCATGTGAGCTCCTGCTCTGAGTCCTTCAGCGGGGAGTCAGTTGCTCACACACAGACCCTGGGTGATGACCAAGGTGCCTGGGGTGCTGCTGGATGTGTGCCAGTGCTTGTGAAGTGTGTGGGACATCCCTGAGAGAGACACCTCCTTCCTGAGCATCAGCTGACAGCCAGAGAGGTGATAGAATGTCATGGTTCTATGTTTTTTTGTTTGTTTGTTTTGGGGTTTCAGTATTCCACATCAAAACATCATGTAGTGTACAAGGTATTAAAGTGTCCGTGCCCCAATCCCAGGTTCCCATCCCTGTACGTTACAGCAGTCACGGGATCTGGCCCTTCCGGGTGGCGGGCGCTCTCTGGCTGCCTTGCAGTGGGTGCTGGAGGTGCTTTCCTGGCCGTTCCAAGCTGTTCAGGTTTGACTCGGTCCCGGGAACTCTCTCTCTCTCTCTCTCATCTTGTCTGATTTATTTGTCTCAATTTCAATTAAATTGTATATTTTGTGTTACCTTGTATTCCGATATTATAGTGAAATAAGTTTTCCTCCATAGATTGTTGCCGCTGTTCTTTTCCTCCCTTCCTTCCTTCCCATTTTTGTGGGACGGGGGTGGAGGGGGAGGGCAGAGGCCTGTTGCCCCTGTCACAGACATCGATGGATCTGGTCAACTCCGTGACAGATTTTAAAGGAACCCGCGTCTCCCTGTGTTGCCCAGGCTGCGCTGCAGTGGCTATTCACAGGTGCGATCTCGCTACTGACCGGCACGGGACTTTTGACCTGCTTCGTTTCCGACCTGGGCCGGTTCACCCCTCCTTAGGCAACCTGGTGTGCCTCGGCTGCCCGGGGCTCACCATATTGATGCCAGGTGCGCTGGCACATGCCTGTACTCCCATCTACTCAGGAGGCTGAGCCCACCGGATCGCTTGAGCCCAGGAGTTCTGGGCTGCAGTGCGCTATGCCGAGCGGGCGGCCGCGCTGTCTATGTCACAGACATAGATTGATCAGGTCAATTCCGTGACATAGAGGCATTCTTGGCCATCGTAAATGACAACAGATCCCTGCACTTAGGGCACCCAAGTGTGTCCTTTTTACCCGTCTCTGTGGAGTAAGCAGAGGTATACAGCTAACTAAACAGACGCGTTCATGAAAGATGTGTCAGCTCTTTCTCTGTTTTCCATCTGCTGCATATTCTGTATCTCAAGCACTACAGAGCTGACACACATTTCTATTCAACTGATGAAACCTCAGTTTTCTATGGGGTCCCATGTGAATGACATCAGAAGCAGCCTAGTGTCAGGCCAGTTCTCTGGGCTGTCTGCAACAATCACATGCAGCTGCAAATGCTGCACAGGGCCTTCGGGAAAGCCATGCCCTAGGAGTGTCTGTGCTGCTTGGACAACTCCGAGCGTCACAGTGAGTCTAATGACGTTGTGCCACCCTCTGAACAAAAATAACATAGATGCACTAAATCCAATTATCCATTCTGGATAGGTTGCTGCCTTATGTATTTTCACACTAATGAGAACAACATGCTGAGCTAGAAATGTTGGTGGAGTTGTAGGCCTGAGCTCTTGTTTGGACCACAGGGACACGGTGAAATGACTTGTGCAACTGGACTGTAGCATAAAGGGTATACAAAGACTTTATGGTGGATGGGTGAGGAGCCAAGGAAGGCTGACTGCCGTCTGTGAGAGCGCACTGAGATCTTCCTGCAGATGACAGAGAAGACAGGTCAGAGCAAATGGAAATGGCAAACAGAGTAGACCAGCAGTGTCTGTTCCTGGCTGCTGACAAGGAAGAAGTGAAAGGTGCATCTCTACACACAAATGGGAACCTGAAGTTGTCAGGCCCTTGTTCCCATCTAGTTGGTTTTTGTTTGTTTGTTTGTTTGTTTGTTTTTCAATAACATCTGCTGCAGGGACAGCAGAGCAGGGCATGCACCATCCAGAAGATCCCTGGAGAGCACAGCTGGCAGCTTCTGGACCAAGCCATGGAGGAAGCAAAGAGGAGAGGTGCTCTGGTGCATCTCATAATCACCAGCAAGGAAGGGCTGGTGGGGAATGTGAAGATCAAAGAGAACCTGGGCTGCAGTGGCCATGGGATTGTGGAGCTGAGGAGTGGAGTACAGAGGACAAAGTCACACCTTTGGGCTTCAGGAGAGCACACCTTGACTTCTTCAAGTGTCTGCGGTGTACAGTACAGAAAGAAAGCACGTAGGAAGTGTAAACAAGAAGTGGTCAGCTGGGAGCAATGCAGAGAGGTGTCCTAGTGTGCCTGCTGAGTTGTGTTTAAGAAGGCCAAAGCTCAAACCCAGCTGAATCTGCCCAAGCATGTCAAAGATGGTAAAGACTTGTAGAAATACACACACAGCACAAGGAATGCTAGAGTCAGTGTGGACCCATGCTACAATGGGACGGGGTACCTGACATGAAGGGCATGAAGGGCATGAAGAATCCTATGCTGTGTGTGACCATCTAAAAATGTCTGAGGGAAAAAGAGCTCAGTACCAGAGTGTGACTCAGTCACTGCAATGACTGAGAGACTGCAGTTCTGAGCAAAGAAATTCTGAGGGTACCGGGCTCCGTGCAAGACACAAATTGATCTTATTTTATTTTTGAAAAATGTGGAAGATGTTCATTAATGCCAATAAAATTGAAACAACGGTTTGAAGACAAAGATAGAAATCAATGAAAATATGCTAACACACTTCTCAACTGGAAGTATTCTCATGAGTCCTCTCTCTTTTTAGGTTGAAAACACCAGTGTTGGAGGACACTTTGTCTCTATTTACATTTTTATTTCTTCTTAAATGCAATGTTTTCCAGCACTCTGTTTGCAGGACAGAGATGCTTTCAGGTACAGGAACAGACAGTGGTGCCAGTGCCAATGCCCTGTGACCAATGCCCAGCATCCAACGCTGCTCCACCCTGCTGCGTATTTGATGTCCCTCATCCTCCAGGTGTCTCCAGCTCTCCTAAATCAATGACCGTGGTTCAGGCCATGTTTTCAGCAGGCCATCTGGACACATGCTCTTCCCACTGCTCTCCAGATTTCCCCATCCCTCGCTCTTTCTTCACTCCGATATCTCCCAACTATCTGCCTGATTTGTGACCTTTAGGAAGATTACTGGAATTTGCTCCATCTCTACAAAATCTGATGGACTCTTTGATCTGCCCCTTAACTGTGATTATGTTTATCCATTCCTATCTCTGCCTAACTCATTTTTTGTACAAATACGCTCTGTGAAAGACAAGCCTCATTAGATGCATCTTGGACAAGGCATGCAGTTGATCACTGTGTTCTACTGTCCATTCAAATGCATCACATTTCCTTCAGTTTGTTGGCAAAAAAAAAAAAAAAAAAAAAAGAGCAATCTTTCATTGCCCATGTGCAGCTGATTCTCTGAGGAAAGCTGGGGGGAGTTTGGTGCAAAGGGTGTTTAAAACTGAGCAGATGACTGCAGAGGAGAAGAGTGATGATAGGAAAAGTAATGCAAGTCCCATGGGGCCAATGTGAGTAGAAATGAGGTGGGGATGTTGAGGAGTAATTTTGTGCACACAGTGACCGAGAAAAGTTCATAAGGGAACATCCTGGATCAATATCAGCTGCCAAGTGCTGATTAAAATCCTTGCTTAAACACAACTATATCTAAATAGCAAATGAATGTCGGTTGGATTCTTCCTCATTAAGGTCACTCCAGACACCTCTCCAGTTTGCTGTACAAGTTCTCAACACATAAAAAAAGGACAGGAAGGCACAAGGCACAGGAGGCTTCTGTGGGTTGTAATGGGCCCCAGGGGGCATTTGCTGCTGAGTCCATCAACCTCCAGTGCAGAGAGAAGAGAAGATTGCACAAAGTGCTCAAGGAGGCAAAGTCAGAAGGAACAGTGAAGTTTCTTGGAGTATTCATAGGCCCCTCTGAGGGCCATTCACAAGCAAGCTTCCCCAGGGACTCGTTAGAGCAGAGAATTGGAAGCCACGATTGCAGGCAGACCAAGGCACTGGGATGGTGGCTGTGATGCTGAGAAAAGCCTCCTTTGTCTTATGGAGCAGAAAGGCCAAGCCCTGATCCCCAGAGCCTTGGCGGGGAGATCTTGTCCCTCATGCTGGCTCAGGGCCCTTCCTGAAAGAGAAGGGGACAGCAGCTCCCAGACTCTGCATGGGATGCAAGGATGCCGTGAGGCCCAAGTCCCATGTGGGCAGTGTGTCTCATCCAGGATGTGGGATGTGAGAAAGGACCACTCTGAACAAGCAGTCAATCCCAATGAAACTTTGAACTTCAGATCTCTCAGGGCCGAGGTGAAGGCACCACTTCCTCACTGGGAAGTTTGGCTCTGACGATGCCACGTGTGATACTAACCCACATGCAGAGCTCCTTTCGTGTCCTGCACCTTTTCCACAATAAACCCATGCAGCACTACAGGCTCGGGGATGAGTGGCTGGATGACTGTGAAGAGCAAAGGGACCTGGGAGTGTTGGTTGATGCTTGGCTGAATGTGAGCAGACAGCATGCCCAGGTGTCCGTTAGGGAAAACGGCATCCTGGCCTGCATTAGAAATAGTGTGGCCAGCAGGAGCTGGGAGGACATCACCCCCCTGTACTCAGCACTGGTGAGGTCACACCTCAAGTTCTGTGTTCAGTTTTGGGCCCCTCACTACAAGAAAGACCCTGAAACTTGTCCAGAGAAGGGCAACAAAGCTGGTGAGGGGTCTGGAGCACAGGTCTTATGAGGAGTAGCTGAGAGAGCTGGGATTGTTCAGACTGGAGAAGACGAGGCTCAGGGGAGACCTCCTTGCACTCTCCCACATCCTAAAGGCAGGTTGTGATGAGGAGGGGTTTGGCCTCTTCTGCCAGGCAACAAACAGGACCCGAGGAAGTGGCCACAAGTTGTACCAGAGGAGCTTTAGCTTAGACATAAGGAAGAACTTGTTCTCTCAGAGAGTGGTCAGGCACTGCAATGGCTGCTCAGGAGGTTGCGGAGGCTCCGTCCCTGGCAGCGTTCAACAGATGTCAGGACGAGGAGCTGTGAGATCTGGTTTAGTGCTTGTGGTAGTAATGATGATGGGAGGACGGTTGGACTCGATGATCTTACAGGACATTTCTGACCATGCAATGTTATGATTCTGTGATTCTATGATTCTAATCTGTATTGATGCACCATCACTGCACTGCTGCCTGCTGTGACGGAACAGTGGATCTGCCATCACTCTGCTCCTTCCCACTGTGACAGCACAGTGACCCTGACATTATGATGTTCCTTCCCACTGTCACAGAACAACAACTGCAACCCCACTGTGCTCATATCAGCTGTGACAGCACAGTGGAGCTGAAATCACTGAGTTTGTCTCTCCTTTACAGTGCAGTGACTCTGACATCACTGTAATACTGACCACTGCCACAATTCAGTAATTCTGACATCACTGCTCTCCGCATTTCTGATACACCACTGTGGCATTGCTGAACTCCTATCCACTGTGACAGCACAGTGACTTCAACATCACTGTGCTTGTACCTGCTATCATAGAATCCTGGCATATCCTGCAATGGAAGGGACCCATAAGGATCATTAAGTCCAACTTTTGGCTCCACACATCTGCCCTAAAAGCAGACCGTATGACTGAATGTGTTGCCTTGTCACGGAGTTATCTAGAGCAATCTGTGCCCCTGACAGAGGGCAGCAGGCCTGCAGTCCTACTGGTCAAAAATTAAAGTATGAATGATAATAACAATAACAACAACAATAATAATAGCAAATCAGCGGCAACAATCTAAGGAGGAAACGTAATTTTACTGAATATGGTATTGGAATGCAAGATAAAAGATAACAAACAATATTATAAACTAAAATTGAAATTTAGGGTAATAAATCATATAAAATGAGAGAGCGAGCGTCTGAAACCAAAAGCCTTGCTTTGAACTGGAGTCGCACGGCTGGGGAGCGAAGCCACACACTGCAGGGCAGCGAGCAAGGGAGAGATCCTGGGACTTCCTGCCATGACTGATCTTCCCCTCTGAACTCAGAGTCCTCTGGGTATGCAGTTCTTCTCTCCTGAGAGCCAGGTATCCAGAAAGTTGTCCGTCCACAGACCTGGAGTATTTACTCCTTAATTCCCTGTACTTTACATGATGTTATGATGTGCAGTGCCGACACCAGACGGGGCATTTGCAGCTTTGCTAGGCACACACAATCTGCTAGAACAAAAAATGCTGCAGGAATCAGTCTGTGTACTGGTGATTAATTCATCTGACTTCAAAGTACGTTGTGCAGAGATGACCCTGTTGTCTATCAGGAGCTGCCAATGCAGAGACCTAAGGACATCCCCAGGGAGAGCAGTGAGGAAGAGAAAATAACATCTTCTGCTGGAGAGCTGGGCCGGGCTGCTGGGACTCAGGGAGCTCATAAAAGTGGGCAGTGCTGCAGAGAGACGGCTGTGCCCAGGAGCAGCTCTTCTACACAGCACAGCCTGCAGGTGACAGGAGGAGAGCAGAGAAAGGAGAGAGAGCTTGTAGGATGTGTATGGTGTGAGCAGGCTGTGAGCTCACTGGAGGAGCATCGCTGACAGCCTCTGACAAGGTCAGTCTCACTGCAGGCTGTGACTCTGCCGCCTGCCAGGCTCGGTGCTCAGCCTGCCTGGGGAGCTGCCCAGGGCGCTGCGGGGAGACGTGTGGGGGGAAGGAGCCCCCCAGCAGGACAGGGCAGGGCAGGGCAGGGCAGGGCAGGGCAGGGCAGGAGCCTTCTGCTGCTGGGGGCATGGGGATCACAGCTTCAGCGCTCCCAGAGTGTCTCCAAGGGCACTTTGCAAGAGGAGAGACAAGGCAGGGATTTTCCCATACCTGTCCTTAGGGAAGGAGAATGAGTTGGAGGCAGAGATCTGAAAGGAGATGTGAAATATGATCACAGCTGTAAGAGTCCTGAACTGTACGTTTCTCAGTCTGCAGTTACATGCACAAACTCCTCATGTGCTTTCAGCCCCTCTTCTCCCAAAGGATTGCACCAGCTGAAATTTCCATGCTTCTCTGCAGACATGAATAATGCACTTGTCCAGCAAACAGGCAGCTTTCTCTAGTAGAAATTCAAGTGCACAGAGGTAGGAATGGGCACTCTGAGTGCAGACAGACAAAAGATACATGAATGGAAATATGTCATAGGAAGAAAGTATCCAGGAGGCTGGGATATGATTAGGCAATGAGAGGAAAGCAAGAGCTCCTTCATCTTCGACTTCTCAAGGGATGGTGAAGCTCATGTAAATTCAACTTATGGAGTTAAATGAACCCTGTCCTAAGAGAAAGAAACACTGTTATAGTATAAGGGTGGAGTGTCTCTGAAAAAGCTCTTGACTCGTCATTATCTTCTGCACTCTGCACAGGACTCCAGGCCCAGCAGGAACTGCAGATGCCCAACAGCAGCTCCATCAGCCAGTTCCTCCTCCTGGCGTTGGCAGACACGCGGCAGCTGCAGCTCCTGCACTTCTGGCTCTTGCTGGGCATCTACCTGGCTGCCCTCCTGGGCAACGGCCTCATCAGCACAGCCGTAGCCTGCCACCACCGCCTGCACACCCCCATGTACTTCTTCCTGCTCAACCTCGCCCTCCTCGACCTGGGCTGCATCTCCACCATTCTCCCCAAAGCCATGGCCAATGCCCTCTGGGACACCAGGCACATCTCCTATGCTGGATGTGTTGCCCAGACCTTTCTGTTTGTCTTTCTGATATCAGCAGAGTATTCCATTCTCACCATCATGTCCTATGATCGCTACGTTGCCATCTGCAAGCCCCTGCACTACGGGACCTTGATGGACAGCAGAGCTTGTGCCACCATGGCAGCAGCTGCCTGGGGCACTATGTTTCTCTATTCCCTGCTGCACACTGCCAATACATTTTCTCAGCCACTGTGCCATGGCAATGCTGTGGATCAGTTCTTCTGTGAAATCCCCCAAATCCTCAAGCTTTCCTGCTCACAGTCTTACCTCAGGGAAATTTGGCTTCTTGTGATCAGTGCCTCTTTAGCATTTGGGTGCTTTGTGTTCATTCTTTTCTCCTATGTGCAGATCTTCAGGGCCGTGCTGAGGATGCCCTCTGAGCAGGGACAGCACAAAGCCTTCTCCACGTGCCTCCCTCACCTGGCCGTGGTCTCTCTGTTTCTCAGCAGTGCCTTTTTTGGCAATCTGAGGCCCACCTCCATCTCCTCCCCATCCCTGGACCTGGTGGTGTCATTTCTGTACTCAGTGGTGCCTCCAGCAGTGAATCCCCTCATCTACAGTGTGAGGAACCAGGAGCTCATGAATGCAGTGAGGAAAATGATGCCCTGGTCACAGTTTAGCAGGGATAAACTTCTCATCTGTCTCTATAAATATCTCACAGTTTGTCCCATAGCACACCTATATTATGTTTTTTAATGTGTGTAATACTTAATTATATATTAGTAGATACATTTTTTCTTTGCAGTTCATATATATATGTGTGTATGTAATTATCATTAGTGGTTATCATGATCCTAAACATGTTTTTGGATTCCAACCACTTCTCTGAGGCATCATCCTGCTCTTTCTCCTGGAGTACATATGAACTCTGGGTCAGTGCTGACTTTCTAACAAACTCTGTGTTCCATCTCTGTATCTGCAGGCAAATGAGATGCCAGCAAGCACCGTGGAGCTGAAATTGGCTGGATTAGCAAAAGGGATCAATGTATTAGAATAAGGACCAATTTATTACATTAGCAAAAGGAATCAGTGTGTGCTCATCCTAAATCTTCCCAGTTTAGCTTTGCTTGATGTGTGAACAGCCCTGTTTTTATCACTTCTGTTTCACGGAAGAACTGAAATCACTTTTTTGCCTCTGCCAGGTATAAGGACTTGCTCTTGGGTTTGGCATAAACTGTTTACAGTTATGGTGCACCAAGATAGAAAGATGCTAGTTGTGGTAAAACAAGCAATGGAAATTTACCAAACTGGGGGAAAAGAGCCCCAGTGAGCCCCACGGTGAGCCAGGGTGCACGGTGATGAAGAGGAAGATGGAATGAAGGGGAGGAGGTAGGTGCTGTTAGAAGGAGGACATGTGGTGTCGGGGGCTGTGCTGGGGCACATCTCTGTACCACTGCACGCATGCTGCCCCACACAGTGCCTGCACTGAGCTGCCAGGGGCTGCCTGTGGGGTGGTAGAGCCGGGCTGTCCTGCAGAAGGGAAGGCACACGGAGCCTCGTGCTGCAGGGCTGGGACCCCAAAATCACCTGGAACTCAGCGCCCAGCTGTGCTGTGCTCACCTTGCCTGGCTCCCAGGTGCTGCCTGTGCTGCTCTGTCACTGCCCCTCCTAGCAGGATGGGGGAGAAACATGGTTCAGCAATTCCTGAGTCGTGGCATAAGGATGCTTTATTCTTTCCTTGCTTAAAACCCCGTGACAACAAATGATGTGTGGTAATGGCTATGGATCAAATGCAGGGTTTTGTTGTTGTTTTTCCTTCAGACTTTGGAGCAGTTATTGAACGCAGTGTCCCTGTCACCTTAAAATATTACATGAAACTGCACCTAACCCACGACACATGTGACTAATATTTTATATAATTTAGATGATTTCCAACACAGAAATCTGCTCACTGTTAGGATTTCACAACCCTCTTATTCCTTACCTATTTACTCTAATTAAAGTGATGTGCTATATTTGGATTTCAGTTTTGTCCTCTCACGTCCTGAACTTTTTTTCTTTTTTTTTTCCCCTAATATTTAACAGTAACTTCCTAAGTTAACTCTGTGTACCAATTATTTCTGTTCTTTCTGTCAGACCAGTGTATTATGTCACTTTACTTCAGGTAAAGATTCACTTCTGAATGCTTTGGTCATGTGCTGAACTCCAGACCATTCCAATAACAGCTCTCTGGATCCCAAAGTGAAGGTTGCTAAGTTACAGAAGCACACTTATCCACCAGGTGCCAGTTGTAAGCAAAGCAACAATCTAATAAACAACTTCTTTGTGTGTGCTGGAAAATGATGTGTTTTGCTGTAACACAGCCTTGAGAACACTAGTCCTGAGATTTGCTATGTTTTCTTTAGCTCAATCTTTTAAGGATCTAAATGAGAAGTCAGTATTTTCCCAATACTTCATTAAATGCTGTAGCTCTTTATGGTCAGAATGATAATGTGGGTACTTTTTCAATACATCAGTTACGAAGACCCATACAAAAATCTACCTGGACTGTTGAAAGTCCTTTGGCATGGTGCCACATCAGATCCTAATCTCTGTGGAGAGATACGTGAGATGGATTTGAAGGGCTGCTTTCTGCTCTGCTCCGAGGAGCACATCAAGGAAGTGACCCGGGTCCAGGGCCTGTGACTCAGGCCTGCAGCCCACCTCACCATGCAGAAGGGTTCTTCTCCTGGGGTTTTAGGGGTAGGGGTACTGAAGGAAAAGGAATGAAGCAGACCCAAAGGAGGGACAGGTGGCTGAAATGAGAGAGGGGTCAAAGGAGGGTGACGTGGTCACACTCCATGCTCCGTGGAGATGTGGAGAAAAGGATGAAGGGTTTGGAGAACCTGGAAGGAGGAGCAGAGGGAGAACAGAGGGACGGTATTGAGGCTGCTTAGCAGCATGAGGAGCTCCATCCTTTAGGACTCTGGAGCAGATGATGAGAGAGTGGGGAAGCCCACAGGGGTGTAGGACAAGGTGTGCATGGCATGGAGCTCAGGATCTCTCCCAGCACTTTGTGGTGGCCACTGCCAGGCAGGAACAGATCTGAGTGGTCCCTGCTGAGCATGAGAAGAAGAACACAGATACACAGAGAGAAGCTTTGCTGAGGGCTTTATTGATCATCAGAGGGTGTCATTAATCATCAGGGTCTTCATTGGTCATCAGAGGGCAACATTGGTCATCAGGGGGCAGCAGTGGTCATC
Source organism: Tympanuchus pallidicinctus (assembly GCF_026119805.1). Classification (NCBI taxonomy): domain Eukaryota; kingdom Metazoa; phylum Chordata; class Aves; order Galliformes; family Phasianidae; genus Tympanuchus; species Tympanuchus pallidicinctus. The sequence continues at coordinate 486,836 of NW_026294774.1, forward strand.
AGAGGATGTCAGAGGACATCAGTGGTGAGGAGAAGCCTTGTCCCTGCAGGGTTTGTCCCCAAGGACTTAGGGCAGGAGGAGAAGGACTGGCAGCACCAACAGGCCCAGGGCAGGATGTGGGTTCCCCTTGGGACAGCAGCCACAGCCCCTGTCCCACCTGCACAGGGACCCTTGGCCATCCATAGGGCACCCTGAGCTTGCTCCTTCCAAATCCCATCCTCTGCACCGCCCCATAGAGTGCAAGGGAAGGTATGGAGGTGACAGTGCCCAGATCCCCCTGGAACAGGCCAGGGACAGTCCCATCCATACCATCCAGTTCCACCCCTGATGCCTGGTCCTCAGAGCTACAGGACACGGGACATCAAAGGTCCCTGAAGTGCCCTGTGGGGTTGCAGGTGTCCCCATGCTGCTCACCTAGACATGCAGGGCCACGCGCCTCACACGTGGGGGATTCTCCTCTCCTCTGCTGAGCACGACCTGGGGTGAAAGGAGGTGTTAGGGACACACTGAGGGTACCGGGACAATGGGACACAGTGAGACACACTGAGATACCCTGAAGGTGCAAGGACCCATTGTGGGCACTAAAACCCCATGGCCAAGGCACGGTCCTGTAGGCTGCTCAGCCCCAACTGCCCCCATTGCCTCCTTCCTCTGCCCATTGATCGCCCACAGCAGCAGGGAGCCCAAAAAAGGCCTTGGGGCACCAGAGGTGTCTCCAAGTTCCAAGAAAACAGAGAGGACAGCAACCCATCCCAGCCCCATCCTCATCCCAGGGTCACCCCTCAACTTACAGGACCAGGAATGTCAACGGCGACAGGTGAAGGTTGCTGGGGAAAAAGAGCCAAGGGGCAGCCATGAGGGAACTGTGAGACTGGGTGTCCCCACCCAAGTCCCCTGTTTGTCCCTAGGGCTGCCCCTAACCCCACGGCTGCCAAGGTCTGCGTGCACCTCTGCCCATGGAGGAGCCCAGGATGGGGTTGGACATAGGGACAGGGCAGGAGCTTGGGGGGCCCAAAGTGGGGGAGTAGGGGTGCCAGGAGGCTTGGGGGTACCAAAAGGAGAGGAATGGGGACCTCAAAGAGAGGAGAATGAGGGAAAATGAAACAGAGCGGATTGGGGACCTAAAGAGATGATGAGAATCAGGGTGCCAAAGAAAGGAGATTTGTTGGTGCCAAAGAAAGGAGATTTGTTGGTGCCAAAAGGATGGGATATGGGGAGCCAAAGAGCAGAATCGTGGAATCGTTTAGGAGGGACGAGACCCCTTAGGTCACGTCAGGAGATGTGCCATGTATTTTCTGCTCCCTTTAAACAACCAACATCAAAAGTCACCATGTTACATCCAGAAATCCGTATTGCATATGTGACACAGCAGTAGTGCTGCCTCTGTCCATGAGGACAGTTGGTCATTCGGACACACAGGCAGGGAATCCAAGGATGGGGGTCAAAAATGGCATTCTGTAGTCATCAGCTGTGTGCCTGAGCTTCAGTAGAACAAAGGTATCCTATGGGTTTTGTTCCTGTCATGATACAGCCTCCTGGATAAAGTGAAGCTTATTTTATCCAGACGAAAGGAAAGAAATAATAGAGCACTGATTAATGGCAAACAACTCAAGGATTCTTCAAGGAAAGGAGATGTGCCAATATGAAGTGTTCCATCTGACAGAATAGCAGCTGGTCACAGCTTCACGGGGCATTTCCCACAAATAAGAGAGCTGTTGTGGGTTATCTCTGAACAGAGCACTTCAGTGTTTGCTTTGGGAATTGCCCAGAGAGCAGCCAGCTGGAAGAGCTTCCTTTGGGCTGATTCTGCTCTGCGCAGTGCTTGTCAGAGCTTATCAGTGCTGCCTTATTCACTGTATTTAAATGCAACGTGGCGTTTTTCCTACTCTGGAGTTCTTTTGGAAAGAACCAAGGAATTGTCCGTGCTGCCATCACTGAGGAATGCTGACTGAAGTGAGTAAGTTTCTAAGGTTTCTAGGATTCCAGGATTCTGGGTTTCTAAGATTCCAGGATGGGCTCCCACGGCCCCACATACGGAGTTTGGCCATGCACTATGAGAACTCATGGCTAGATTAGGGAGTAGTTCAGGTTTTTTCAGGCAATAGATTGCAGATTCTTTGGGACTGCCAGTGACAAGCACAGTCTGCAAAGCATGCGAACTCCACAAAATATAGATATTTTTTCGTACAGTCAGCTTACCAGGCTCCCCTGGTTTTACTGACAGATACGGCTGCAGGTCACCTTGCTCAGGGAACTGTTACGGCAGGGATTGTGCAGTGCATTCCCCCCTGGAGGTTTTGTTCACTCAAGATGTAGAAATGTCAAGAAGTCACCCCTGGTAAATATTTAACGAGACCCCACAGCAGACAAGACCCCACCCTGCGGAGCCCATCCTGCTCACCACGCTCCTGGGTCGCTGCGCCCCCTGGTGGCCGCCTTTGTATCTGCGGGCGAAAGGTGAGAAGGGCCCAAGTGAAATGGAAAAGGCAAGAAGGCTTCAGAACGACTGAGAATAAGGAGGGGGAAGGGGAGAGTTAGAAGTAGTTTATAGCAGTAAGAATGTAGAGCTTGTTAGAAAATGAGGGATGGCAGATGCTGGGTCTGGGATAGTGAGGGGGATGAAGGCCATACTGATAAGGTTTGAGAGCAGCCGAGGACATTTGGCAGGGAGGAGATGAGATGTCCACAGGGCTAGAAGAAACCAGTTTGGGGGGATGCCCCCCTGAAAGGTCAGAAGCTTACAACGAGAAAGGTCAGAAGCCTTTGTGAGGAAGACAAAAAATCTTCATCCCACGACCCACTACACACGCACAAGAGGGGAGGGCCTGAAAGCTAATGAACTCTTGGAGGTGTAATGAATATGGATCCGAATTCTGGGAAAACTATTGATTATGCATGAGTTTGGCCTGTATCTGTAGCACCATTTTTCCAGATGGTGTGCAATTTAGGTGGATCTATCTTGCAATCTTACTTGGGTTACAGAGTTTGATTCCGCACATCAATATCCCAGTGTCTGACTTGCAGCCCACATCTTCCCTTCTCAAGAGCAGCATTCTGCTCCTGCAAGCTGTGTCAGCTTTCCAGCCACTCCTCCCCAAGCCCGTAGGGTTGCCTGGTGTTGTTGTGACCAAAATGCAGGACCTGACACTTGGCCCAATTGAAATCAAAGTTTGCTTTGGCCCATCAATCCAGGTCCTTCTGCAGTGCCCTTCTCCCCTCAGGCAGATCAACACTCCCTCCCGACTTGGTGTTGTCTGCAGACTAACTGAGGGTGCACACAATCCCCTCATCAAGATCATTAATCAAGATGTTAAATAGAATTGGTCCCAGAACTGAGCCCTGAGAGACACGGATTGTGACCGGCAGCCAACTGGATTGAACTCCACTGACCATAAATCTTTGGGCCCAGCCATCCAGCCAGTGTTTCACCAGTAGAGCATACGCCCATCCAAATAGTGGGCAGCCAGTTTCTCCATGAGAATGTTGTGGGGGACAGCATCAGAGGCTTTCCTGAAATCCAGGAGTGATGTCATGCTACGTGGCAGGAAAAGTGATGCAAGTCGCATGGGGCCAATGTGAGTAGAAATGGGGTGGGGAAGTTGAGGAGGACATTTTTACACACAGTGACAGGGCAAAGCTCATTAGGGGACATCCTGGGTCATTATCACATGCCAAGTGCTGTCTTAGATTCTTGTTTAAACTGAAAAATAAGTAAATAAATAAATAAATAAATGGGAATCTTAAAAGCCCATTGGACTCTTCCTCTCTAAGCTCTGTCCAGATTCCTCTCCAGTTTGCTGTACACATTCTGAACACCTGAAGAAGATGACAGGAAGGCACAAGGCACAGCACGGCTCTTCAGGTTGTAATGGGCCCCAGGGGGCATTTGCTGCTGAGTCCATCAACCTCCAGTGCAGAGAGAAGAGAAGATTGCACAAAGTGCTCAAGGAGACCAAGTCAGAAGGAACAGTGAAGTTTCTAGGAGTATTAATGGGCCCCACTGAGGGCCATTCACAAGCAAGCTTCCCCTGGGACTTGTTAGAGCAGATAATAGGAAGCCATGATTGCAGGCAGACCAAGGCACTGGGATGGTGGCTGTGATGCTGAGAAAAGCCTCCTTTGTCTTATGGAGCAGAAAGACCAAGCCCTGATCCCCAGAGCCTTGGCGGGGAGATCCTGTCCATCCTGCTGGCTCAGGGCCCTTCCTGGTGCAGTGTGATGGAGGTCTGTGTGATGTCAAATGAAAGAGAAGGGGACAGCAGCTGCCAGACTCTGCATGGGGTGCAAGGATGCTGTGAGGCCCAAGTCCCATGTGGGCAGTGTGTCTCATCCCAGGATGTGGGATGTGAGAATATCCCAATCTGAACAAGCAGTCAACCCCAATGAAACTTTGAACTTCAGATCTCTCAGTTCTGGTGCTCTCCTTTGGGCAGACCTTAATAGTTTTACATCATTTGTGTTCTGAAGTGCCCAGAAATGCGCCCAGTGCTCCAGGTGAGGCTGCAGCAGTGCAGAGCAGATCAGGACAATCCCTTCCCTCACCCACATGGCAATGCCATGCTCAATGCACCTCAGGGGACAGTTGTCCTTGCTGGCTGCCTGGGCACACTGCTGACTCACGTTCAATTTCATGTCGACCAGGACCCCCAGTCCCTTGCAGTGGGACTGCTCTCCAGTGTCCCATATCCAGTGAGTGTCTGTGTCCAAGGTTGCCCCTACCAGATGCAGAATCAGGCACTTGTTCTTTTTACACTTCATGTGGTTGGTGCTTACCCAGTTCTCTAACTTGTCCACAACACTCTACAAGTCCTCTCCAACCTCAATGGAGGCAACAGCTCCATCCAATCCGGTATCATCAGCAAACTTGCTCAAAACATCTTCTAGTCCTGCATGCAAGTCAGTGATTAGAACATTACAGAGAATTGGCTCTAAAATGGAGGCCTGGGGAACCCTGTTGATGACCATCCATCAGACTGACGGAACCCCATTCACTGTAATTCTTTGGTCCGACCCATTCGCCAACTGCTCACCCATCACATTATGTTTCTGTGTAGCCGTATGCAGGACGTTCGGCCCAGGAGGATACTTGAGAAATAGTATCAAAGGCTCTCCTGAAATCCTACAGGATAACCTCCTGAAGGATAACTGGCTTCCCTTGGTCAGCTCAATGAGTGATGTTGTCATAAAGGGCCATTAAGTTAAACAGGACCTTCGTGATCTAGCATTGCCTGTGACCAATGACAGAATTGTCCTTCCGGTGTTTTTCATTAACTCCTCGCACCATTTTCTCCTTAAGTTTACCAGTCTTTGAAGTGAGAATGACAGCTCTGTAATTGCCAATGTCCACTTTTGTCCTCTTCTTTAAGATTTGCCATTTTCCTGTCAACTCTCTAGGAACTGTCATGACCCTAGACTTCTGATGCCATTCAAGTGAGAGCACAGAGCACACTAAGGTGTCATCAGTGAAAGAATGTAGATGTGTCCTAGCTTTGTAATGCCTTGAATTCCAGAGTATGTCACAGGTGGAGCAGAGAGGAAGATGTGGCTCTTCTGCTGTGAGCTCATCCATTTGGTCAGCAGAATAACACCACATGCTCCATGGGGACAGGAGAAAAAGGCACAGTGGGTGCCCTAAGCGCAGGGCTGTGGTGGCATTTAGGATGGCCAAGAATGCCTCCCTTCTGGCCCTCAGCTGATGCTCAGGAAGGAGGTGTCTGTCTCACAGATTTTCCACCACAGCTTACAAGCACCAGCACACAGCTGGGATCACCCCAGGCACCTTGGGCATCACTGAGTGTCTGTGTGTTTAAAGAGGGGAGATTTAGTTCACCTTTTAGGAAGAAAATTTCTAGTCAAAGGGAGTGGAACAGGTCGCACAATGTTCTGTGTGCCCCATCCCTGAAGGCACTCAAGGTCAGGATGGATGGGATTCTGGGCTGCCTGATCTGGTGGCTGGACACCCTACCTATGGCTGGAGACTTGGAACGAGGTGATCATTAAAGTCCACTCCAACCTAAATGATTCTGCACTGTCTCAAATGATTCGCTGCCTTGAACGGGGAAGTCAAACTCTCTCTGTTCTTCTCCGTGTGTTGTTTTTATTCTTATGGGTCTTTAGCCAAGGTCTCCAGATGTGGCATTTGCTTCTGTAATCAAACATCAAACATCATTCAGTATGAATGACTGTGCTTTTGGAATCCTCTGGATGTGCTGCTGAATAGAGCTGACTTTGAAGTACGTTCTGCACTGATTACCCTGCTGCCTTGCAGGAGCTGTCAGCTCAGGATGGCCATGGAGATCTGCAGGGAGAGAAAGAAATCTCATCCCCTGCTGCTGAGCTGGGCCAGGCTCCTGGGACACAGGGAGCTCCTACAAGTGGGCAGCACTGCAGAGGCAGCTGTGCCCAGGAGAAGCTCCTGTGCAGCACATAGCAGGGCTGGGTAAATGATCTGCAGGTGTCATGAGGACAGAAGGGAAAGAAGAGAGAGGTTTCAGCATGTGTACACTGTGACCAGGCTGTGAGCTCACTGAAGAAGCATTTCTCACAGCCCTTAACAAGGTAAGTCTCTGGCTGCTGGTAATGCAGCTGCTTTTACTGGAGGGACCACTAAAATTTGGACATCTCATTGCAGATCAGGCTGCATAAGCTCTGTTTCTTTATCATGGAAATAGGTTTGCTCCAGCTGAGGGCTTCCGCGCTGCAGCATCAGAGCACAGCCCTGAGGGCTGCGTGTCCCAGCACGGCTGCAGGCTGTGCAGTCGGGGCTGCAGCCAGGTGCCCAGGGCTGTCCTGCAGAGCAGGTCCTGCTGTGCCCCAGGGGCTGTGTGCCGGGGCAGGGACTGTGCTGCCTGCCAGGCTCAGCACTCAGCCTGCCTGGGGAGCTGCCCAGGGCGCTGTGGGGAGATGTGTGGGGGGAAGGAGCCTCCATCACAGCAGGGCAGGGCAGGGCAGGGCAGGGCAGGGCAGGGCAGGGCAGGGGCCTTCTGCTGCCACAGCTGCTGCCTGGGGCAGGGGGATCACAGCTTCAATGCACCACAGGGTGTTTCCAAGGATGCTTAGCAAGAGGAGAGAAGGCAGGGATTTTCCATTTCCTCTTGCAAGGGATGGGGGAAGTTCTGGGAGCAGAAATCTGAAAGGAGCTGTGAAATATGAATACATTTCTGCAAATCCTGAATTGTACCTTTCTCAATGTGCCGCCGTATCTCCTCAAATGCTTTCAGCCTCTCCTCTCCCAAAGGACAGCACCAGCTGAAATGATTGCCATTTTGTGCAGACGTGAAGAATGCACTTACCCTGCAAACAGGCAAATTTCTCTGAAACAAATTTAAGTGCACAGGGGTAGGGATGTGCACTCTGAGTGCAGACTAAGGAAAGATATGAAACAAGGAAATTGCTCATAAAAGGAAAATATCCATGAGGCTGGGATATGATTAGGAATTGAAAGGAAAGTAGGAACTCCTTAAGCTTCTAGTTCTTAAGGGATGGTGAAGCTCAGGAAATTAAATTCAAGTTATGATGCAAGCTGAATATTTTCCTAAGCGAAAGAAAAACTGTTATAGTGTAGCAGAAGTGTCCCTGAGAATGGTCTTGACTTGTGATTATCTTCTGCACTCTGCACAGGACTCCAGGCCCAGCAGGATCTGCAGATGCCCAACAGCAGCTCCATCAGCCAGTTCCTCCTCCTGGCGTTGGCAGACACGCGGCAGCTGCAGCTCCTGCACTTCTGGCTCTTGCTGGGCATCTACCTGGCTGCCCTCCTGGGCAACGGCCTCATCAGCACAGCTGTAGCCTGCCACCACCGCCTGCACACCCCCATGTACTTCTTCCTGCTCAACCTCGCCCTCCTCGACCTGGGCTGCATCTCCACCACTCTCCCCAAAGCCATGGCCAATGCCCTCTGGGACACCAGGCACATCTCCTACGCTGGATGTGTTGCCCAGACCTTTCTGTTTCTCTTTCTGATGTCAGCAGAGTATTGCATTCTCACCATCATGTCCTATGACCGCTACGTTGCCATCTGCAAGCCCCTGCACTACGGGACCTTGATGGACAGCAGAGCTTGTGCCACCATGGCAGCAGCTGCCTGGGGCAGTGGGCTTCTCTATTCTCTGCTGCACACTGTTAATACTTTTTCACTGCCTTTTTGTCATGGCAATGCTGTGGATCAATTCTTCTGTGAAATGCCCCACATCCTGAAGCTCTCCTGCTCAAACTCCTACTTCAGGGAATTTGGGATTCTCCTTGTTAGTGTTTGTTTAGCTGTTGGGTGCTTTCTATTCATTGTTGTGTCCTATGTGCAGATCTTCAGGGCCGTGCTGAGGATGCCCTCTGAGCAGGGATGCCACAAAGCCTTCTCCACGTGCCTCCCTCACCTGGCTGTGCTCTCCCTGTTTCTCAGCACTGCCATGGTTGGCTATTTGAAGCCACCCTCCATTTCCTCCCCGGCTCTGGACCTGGTGGTGTCATTTCTGTACTCAGTGGTGCCTCCAGTAATGAACCCCCTCATCTACAGCATGAGGAACCAGGATCTCAAGGATGCTCTGTGGAAAGTAATGGCCAAATGTGTTTTGAAAACAGTTAACTGCCCACCTTTTCCTATGTAAGATTTATAATGCAGATTTTAACAGAATCAAACTGCCTGCTTTTGGTTTATATATTCATTTTCTAAGTGTAATTTATTGAATGTTTTATTCTGTGTTTTATGTATTCTAATTTTTTTCACTGAAATTATCATTATCCACTTCAATTACTACTCAGTTTGTACCTGTGCAGTGTCATCCAGACATGCTGTACATGGGGAAGCAGGCTCTCTCCTGAATCTTAATAAAACAAAGGACATGCAATGAATTTGTCTGTCTTCCTTCCTGGGAGACATGTTGCAGTACGCGCCCGTTCCGCTTTCCCAGGAGACCGCAGCTTGGCCAATTACCGAGGTGACACCAATATGATGAGCAGTAAAATGGCGTTTATTACACGTATTAACTACCTTATATAGCCTAATTACTTCGTCTACGCCCCTAGGGGCCTACATCACACATCAATCATTAGAGCAGGGAGGGAGCTTAGCACATCAGACCCCGCGGGGGGGTCTCGCAATTTCGCAGTTGCTGACAACATCTCCCCCTCTCCATGCTCAAAAAAGCAAACTACAACTCGAGAGGACCCTACCCGCGTACACCCCGAAATCCCCGCTTTGCGCCTATACATGCCATTGTCCTCTCGGTTAAGCCTTGCCCCGTTACAACCCGATTCGCAAAGCATCCTATCCTAATAGCCTATAATCTATCAACTTAATAACAACCTATTTAACTTAATAATCCTAAAATCTTAAAATCTTATATCTTAAAATCTTATATAAATTCTACCTTAACGTTACAACCGTCTATTAGCCTTAAAATAAATCTTACAAGAAACAATGCAGTGTATCTCTATTTAACACTAAATCAAGCTGGGACACTTGCTTTAGCAAGCGCCATGTCTTTATATATAATATAACTATAAGAACTAAGCATAATAATATTAAACCTAATATAACAACTACCGGATGCAGTATAAAGTTAAATATTCCCGTTGCTGTGGGAGACCAACCAAAAAGAACCTCCCACCAGTGATGTTCTCCAGCCTTCATTACTCTCTCCAAGACACGATGTATCTCTTTCACGTCATGATGAATGGTGATTAAGGTCTTTTGTCCGTTATCTTTGATGCGATTTAATAGTCGATGCAGATCATCATGTTGTAGAAGCTTCCTTACTAAGGCGAGATTCATCCCAATTAGCGCTGGACGCAAAATCAGAAAATGACTCAGAGGGGCCCTGCTTTATGTCTGCCCACGGAAGCACAGGTTCCGCAACCTTAGCTAATTCTCGCAGGGCTTGAAGAGCTGCAGCTGTAACGGCTGCCAGCTCTCCTGCTCTGAGCATCGCTGCTTGGCCCTCCGGGGATCCCACCATTCCATCTGCCCGGCCCTGAAGACGTGCAAGATTAGTTCTATCGCCTCTGCGCTGGCCGTTGGCTGGATGGCGGGGGTCACGGGTGGCGTCAGCCACCACAGCTTCAAGTAATCTATCCCATTCATCATGCCACAGGGTGTATTGTACGGGCTCAAGAATAACATGCATAAGGTTCACCACATCATATGGCAAAAGACTAGAAGCCATAAGAGCTTCCACTGCTGCCATAGTGACAGGGGAACGCAGGCCTTTGCTCTTAACTAAATCCGCAAGACGAGTAACCGCTTTGGAATCCAGAGGAATCCAAGCTGGACCTTCTGGTCTCATCACCACCGGCAAAGTGAGAGCGACACCTGCTGGATCTGCAGCCCGTATGTCCTCCCTCACTCGAGCCCAATCAGCGAGGGTAGGCGGGCCCCATGAAGCTATCGATATGGGACCACGCCCCTCCTGGTCAGACCCTGAGGCCATCCCCGTCGGAACGCCCCCCCCCACAGCAACGCTGTGCGGGACAATCCACGCCCCGTGGGGGGTGGCCGCAGCAGCAGGCAGAATCGGGCAGTAGGTGAGTCCCGCCCCCACTGTCGCATTCCACAGGTCGTATCACAGCTCCCCCAGACATCTCTCCTTCCTCAAGGACCCTCTTATCAACTGTGCTAGAAGTTGTACTGCTTTCCTCCACCGGCCCCCCTTCCCCGTTATCTTTACAGGGCTTAAGTGAAGGATATATGCTGCGAGCCGGGTACGGAGGTGGGTCCTCCTCTTTATGGTATGACCGCTCCTGCTTCACTTCGTTCTTCTTTATCTCCAGGGTCGTTGTTTCTGGTGGGGCCGAAGGAGTCAGTGCCATCTTGCCCTCCGGCGAATCTGTAGGGGAGACAAGACCCCCCCCGGCCCTAACCCCAGCAGCTCCTTAGCACGGTCACCTGCGATCTTCTCCTCCATTGCTTTCTTAAGAGCTATTAAAATCAATCCCCACACCTTAAACTCTGCTGCTTTCTGAGTAAGCATTGCCCTCTGTGAGAGCGCGGCAGTAAACGAATCCCATTTATCAGAATCATATAAGTCAGAAGGGGATGATAATAGCCCCTCTTTCTCCAGCAACGAAAGTGTCGCCGAAATCTCCTTCTTAGAAGGAACATTTTTCCCGCAATAAATTTTGCATGCATGTAAAATCACCTTTATAACGGCTTCCATAACGCCTCCGGCCGAGCGTACACCTGGCCTCTTCTGGCGTCTTTCCCCTAGCGTCCTAGGGGGATCTTGGCTCCTTTTCCCGAGCCTCCCGCCTGACGAGGAGTAATGGCCCCCTCCTCCCCGTCCCTGGGCTTCCATTATTCCGCAGATTTGAATTTACCGCTACCGCAGTGGGTTCCTGCTTCTGGCAGACAGCTGACTCACTCCCAGGGATCACATCGGGGGTCACCACTTGTTGCAGTACGCGCCCGTTCCGCTTCCCCAGGAGACCGCAGCTTGGCCAATTACCGAGGTGACACCAATATGATGAGCAGTAAAATGGCGTTTATTACACGTATTAACTACCTTATATAGCCTAATTACTTCGTCTACGCCCCTAGGGGCCTACATCACACATCAATCATTAGAGCAGGGAGGGAGCTTAGCACATCAGACCCCGCGGGGGGGTCTCGCAATTTCGCAGTTGCTGACAACAGGAAGCACAACTGTAGAGTAGCACAGAGCTGCTGGGCAGGTGGTGCAGGTCCTCCTGCAGAGCTTGGTGTCCTTATTCCTTCCTAAGGTGCCACTTCCATCTCAGGAATGGAACAGCCAACAGAGGTGAGACAGAAACTTTTCAAGAAAAGGCTCACTGTTGCACTCAGAGACAGAATTCAGTGGTGTGGTGGTGTGTTGAGCTGAAACTCAACCCCATTGCCTCTTAGCATTGCTGCTCCTGTGGCTTGGTGACAGTGCTGCTGTGTGGCTGCACTTTTCTCCGGGTTTACTCACACTTTTCTCCGGGTTTTACTGACACTCTACTCTGGGTGTGTACGCTCTCTCTTTTGGGGCCTACCCACATTTTCTCTAGTTCTTTTACCACACTTTACCACCAGTTTACTCACGCTTTAGTCTGGCTTTATTCTCACTTCTCTTAGGGCTTTTCTGACATCTTACTCCGGCTGTGTACACTCCCTCTTCCAGACTTACCCACACTTTTCTCTCAGATTGTCTCACACTTTACTCTGAGTTTACTCACACTTTACTCTTGGATTACTCAGCTTTTGACGGAGACCAGCTCAAGACGCCTGGGACAGACAGGCTTAAGGCTCTGGTGGCGCAAGAAGCAAAGTTTATTGTTGTTACAGGGTTTTTATATCTTTTAGCTACAGGAGTATACAATACTTAAATCAGATAACATTCATGCAGCTGACAGCAATACATCATTACTTAATTAGCTCTTTGTGGATTATGGTCAGTACAGTGATCAAAAGGTGTTCTCTCCACAGAACACGTTCTGCTCTTGGTCATGGAATGAAGAAGCTGTAGCTTATGCTTGCCAGTTTCACATGGCAGTCCTTCCCGCATGTTTCACATGGCAGTCCTTCCCTTTCAGGAGGGGCTGCATGTTCCACATGGCAGTCCTTCCCTTTCAGGAGGGGCCGCGTGTTCCCTGTTTGACCCTTTCAGGCCAGCCAGGTCTGTTTTGCTTAACAGTCTTCCTCAAGCTTTCTCCAGGTTTTACTCTTTGCACCAAGCTTGCACACTCTTTACTCTGAGATTACTCTTTACTCCGGGTGGACTCACACCTTACTCTTGGATTTACTCACACTTCACTCCATGTTTACTAACCCTTTACTCCGTGTTTTCTCACACTTCACTTGGGGTTACATCACACTTTTATCCAAGTTTACTTGTGGGGGAAGATGTAACTGAGCTGAGGAGACTAGCTTCTGAGCAGGTAAGTGTGCACTGACAAGGGATCTGGGCTAAAAAGGCCAACCAAAAAGCTTCTTTTAAGGCTATTTTTCTGTCTAGCATCAGCACCGTGCTTGTGCTGGGAGCTGGCAGCTTGTGGGAGGGCTCCTGAGTCACCAGGGGTGGAGCTGGCACATTAGTGGCGCGGTTTAAACACCTGCCCTTAACCTTCACACCTGATAATAAGCTTTAAATAGCCTCAAAGAGGAGGGAAGCTAGCTTCCCCCCACAAAAACGCACCAGGTGAGAAACCACTAGTTCTGCTCACTGAGAAAGGGGAGGTTCAGTGGGCGAGCACAGCCCACGCTTCCCATAGGGTGCTACATCTGTGCGTGTGGGAGGTGGGAGTAGTGGTGAGAATTGTAAGCTTAGGTCCCTCCTTGCTCAGGAGACCGGCTTTTCTTGGCAGTCTCTGAGACCACGGGCTGAAACACGGTCTCCACTAGACAGCAGGCATATTCTAAGAAGACCATGGCTACCCAGATGGAGAGCTTGCTGAGAGATGTTGCTGTTGAGGTTTCTGGCTGCAGGGAGTGCCTGAGCCTTCTTCTGCCCTGGGAGAATGTCAGGGACTCCACCTGTGCAAGGCATGAGCAGATGGATGAGCTGTTCAGCCTGGTGGTAGAGCTCAAGGATGAGGTGCAGAGACTTAGGACCATCAGGGAGTGTGAGCGGGAGATCGACCGGTGGAGTAACTCGCTGGCTTACCAGAGGGAAGGGTTCCAGGAAGAAAATAAAAACCAGAAAGGTGGTGGACTCCCTGCCCTGTCACAGTCAGACAGACCTGACTGATGGGGAAGGTTGGAAGAGAGTCCCGACTCGGTGTCACGGGAGACACCCTCACCTACCCAGTCTGCTTTCCACAACACCCTGTAAGTAACAGGTTGCTGGAGGTTGAAGGGAAGGTGAGTAAGAGAGGTGATGGAGAATCTGCTTAGGGGATAGCTTAGGGCGAGATGGTCACCCCCACGCCTTGAGACTGCCTCTGACAGGAAAGAAAGAAGGGTGGTCGTGGTGGGTGACTCCCTTCTCAGAGGAATGCACACCTGACCCGGGCTGTTGGGAAGTGTGCTGCCTTCCTGGGGCTTGGGTCAGGGACATAACCAGGAAACTCCCTGAGCTGGTTAGGTCATCTGATTACTTTCCATTACTCGCGGTTCAGATGGGCAGTCATGAAATTGCTCAGACAAGCCTATGAACTATGAAAAAAGATTTCAGGGATTTAGGCTGTTTAGTTCAAGGAGCGGGAGCTCAAGTGATCTGCTCTATACCTTCAGGGGCAGTGAGGGACTCTGAGTGGGATCGGAAAGCACGAGCAACGAATAATTGGCTCAGAGGCTGGTGTCGAGCCAGAAACTTTGGGTTCTTTGATCATGACGCAGTTTAGTCGGCCCCTGGCCTGTTGTCTGTCTGTGGAACCCACCTATCTCAAAGGGGACAACAAATACTAGTGCAGGAGCTAGTGGGGCTTATTGAAAGAGCTTTAAAATAGCTATGAAAGGGGAAGGGGACAAAACAGGCCACTCAGGAGATGAGCCTAGGGGAACGATGCTTGAGCTGGGGGTGAAGCAGATGACTCGACTGAAATGCATCTACACCAACGCACGCAGCGTGAGCAACAAGCAGGAAGAGTTGGTAGTGACTGTGAGTCAGGCTAATTATGACCTTGTTGCTGTTACTGAAACATGGTGGGACCACTCCCATGACTGGAGTGCTGTGACGGATGGCTACAAGCTCCTCAGAAGGGATAGACGAGGCAAGAAGGGTGGTGGTGTGGCCCTTTATATTAAAGACTGTTTCAGTGTTGAAGAGCTTGGGGTTGGGAATGACAGAGTAGAATGTCTACGGGTAAGGATTAGGGGGAGGGCCTGTAAGGGTGACATCTTGGTGAGGGTCTGTTATAGACCACCTAATCAGGGTGAAGAGTTGAATGAGGCATTCTATGAGCAACTCGCACGATCACCAGCACTTGTTCTGAAGGGAGACTTGAACTTCCCTGTTATATGTTGGAAATATAATACAGCACAGAGGAAGCAGTCCAGGAGGTTTCTAGACTGTGTGGAAGTCTTCCTCATGCAACTGATAGGAGAGCCTACCAGGGGTGGTGCCCTGCTGGACCTGGTTTCCGCCAACAGAGAAGGACTGGTGGGAGAAGTGAAGATTGTGGACTGTCTTGGGCAGAGCCACCATGGAATTGCAGAATTCTCTATTCTTGGAGATGTCAAACAAGTGACCCAGCAAAACTACTTTCTTGAATTTCCAGAGGGCAGACTTCGACCTGTTCAGGGTGCTTGTAGCACGGGTCCCTTGGGAGTCGCTTCTCAACAGTAAAGAGGCCCAGGAAGCCTGGATGCTCCTCAAGATGGAAACCTTAAAGGCACAAGAGCAGGCTGTCCTGAGTGCCGGAAGGTGAGCCGTAGGGGAAGATGACCGGTGTGGATGAGCCGGGAATTACTGTTGAGACTCAGGAAGAAGAAAGAGAGTCTACGTCCTCTGGAAGAAAGGACAAGCTGCTTGGGGAGATTACAAGGAAGTATCTAAGGTATGCAGGCAGGAAGTTATGAAGGCGAAAGCCCAACTTGAACTCAGATTGGCCATTGCAGTAAAAGAGAATAAAAAATATAAATTAATATAAATATAAATTTATAAAGATATCAATGGCAAAAGAAGAACCAAGGACATTTCTCATCCTGTACTTGATGCAGCAAGGAATGTGGCCACTGAGGACAAGGAGAAGGCTGAGGTCCTCAATGTCTTCTTTACAACTGCCTTTAATAGCCAGACCAGTTATCCACTGGGCATTTTACGCCCTGATCTGGAAGTCTGAGACCCTACTCAAAATATACCCCCGGCGATTCAGGTGGAGACGGTCAGAGAGCCTTTCCTCTATCTGGACTGTCACAAGTCCATGGGACCAGATGGGCTGCACCCTCAGGTGCTGAGGGAGCTGGGGGAGGTGATTGCTGAGCCGCTCTCAGCCATCTATCAGCACTCCTGGTTAAGTGGGGAGATCCCGGAGGATTGGAGGCTTGCTGATGTGACTTCCATCTTCAAGAAGGGACACAAGGAGGATCCAGGGAACTACAGGCCTGTTAGCCTGAAATCCATACTGGGGAAAGTAATGAAGCAAATAATCTCGGGTGAAATTGCACGGCACGTGCGTGGTGTCCAGGGGATCAGGCCCAGCCAGCATGGGTTTGTGAAAGGCAGGTTGTGCCTGACCAACCTCATCTCCTTCTATGACTGGGTGACCAGTCTGGCAGATGAGGGAAGGACTGTTGATGTAGTCTGTCTAGACTTCAGCAAAGCCTTTGACACGGTCTCTCACAGGCTTCTTCTGGGGAAACTGGTTGCCTGTGGCCTGGGTAGGTATACACTTCTTTGGGTAAGGAACTGGCTAGAGGGCCATGCCCAGCGGGTCGTGGTGAACGGAGTGAAGTCCAGCTGGCGACCCGTTTCAAGTGGTGTCCCCAAGGGGTCGGTACTGGGGCCCATCTTGTTTAATATCTTTAATGATGGCCTAGCTGAGGGGATTGAGTGCACTCTCAGTATGTTTGCAGATGACACCAAGTTGGGAGGTGGTGTCAATCTGCCTGACAGTAGGGAGGCCTTTCAGAGGGATTTAGACAGGCTGGACCGCTGGGCTGAAGTGAATGGGATGAGGTTCAACAAGGCCAAGTGCCAGGTCCTGCACTTTGGGCACAACAACCCCATGCAGTGTTACAGGCTTGGGGATGAGTGGCTGGATGAGTGTGAAGAAGAGAGGGACCTGGACGTGTTGGTTGATGCTCGGCTGAACATGAGCCAACAATGTGCCCAGGTGGCCAAGATAGCCAACGGCATCTTGGCCTGCATTAGAAATAGTGTGGCCAGCGGGAACAGGGAGATGATCATCCCCTTCTACTCAGCACTGGTGAGGCCGCACCTCGAGTACTGTGTTCAGTTTTGGGCTCCTCACTACAGGAAAGATGTTGAGGTCCTGGAGCGTGTCTAGAGAAGGGTGACAAAATGGTGAGGGGTCTGGAGCACAAGTCTTATGAGGAGCGGTTGAGGGAGCTGGGATTGTTCAGTCTGGAGAAGAGGAGGCTCAGGGGAGACCTCATTGCACTCTACAACCTCCCTGAAGGGAGGTTGTGGTGAAGAAAGATTTGGCCTCTTCTCCCAGGCAACAAACAGGACACAGGGTAATGGCTGCAAGTTGTATCAAAGGAGGTTTAGATTAGACATAAGGAAGAACTATTTCTCTCAGGGAGTGGTGAGGCACTGGAATGGCTGCCCAGGGAGGTGGTGGAGTCGCCGTCCCTGGCGGAGTTCAAGACGCGTCTGGATGAGGAACTGCGTGATGTGGTTTAGTGCTTGTGGTGGCAGTGGTGATGAGGAGACGGTTGGACCAGATGATCTTATAGGTCTTTTCCAACCTTGTGATTCTGTGATTCTACAATTCTATGATTCTTTCTGCCACTTATTCAAAGCCTGCAATTTCTGAGACTGCTCCGTATCCCTCACCACCCCAGAACAAGGAGAGAGGAAAATACCGCTTGCAAACCCGCTCCTTCAACCATTCACTCTAAACTCCTGTGTTACGGAGTTATCCCTGGATCTAAGACCGTGTGAGGGGGGACACAGGCCCCAGGAGAAAAAAAAAGAAAAAAAAAAGGAGTGACAAAAGAGTGAAGAAATAAAAAGAAAAGGGTACTGGAGTTTTGCTGCACAATCCTGCTGGCCCTGGCCTTGCAGCAAGGCGTGCCGCGGGCCACGTGCTCTGGGAGAGATGGAAGGGCAGAGAGCTAGTAGATGGGTTTAACAAATGGATCACAACAGCAACCATCTGAGGAAGAACGGTAATTTCTGAAATCCTACTGAATCAAAGTGTGCCCAAAGTGTGAGTCTCCACGATAGCACAAGGGAAGCACATGCCCTTCTCTGCTGTGTACTGAGCGGGGCCTGAGGCAGAGCCACTGTGGTCCAGTCCGGATCTCCACCTATCTTCTTCTTTGTGCCACAGCTCCAGGAATTCCGCCCCTCCCTCCCTTCAGAATACTCAAAATGCCCATAAAAGGCAGCAAATGGAACCAGAACACTAACTCTTTAACTCTCACTGGTTCACATGATGTTTTAATGTGGCATACTGACAACACAAAAAATCATGAAATCACAACAGCCAGAACCTCGCCACCCTCTCACTGAAAAGATCCACCCAATCTCTAATCTAAATCTCACCTCTTTTAACTTAAAATATTTGTACCTTGTGCTTTCAATATCTGCCCATTGCTAAATGTTGGTTTCCCTCTTATTTCTGAGCTCTTTGAAAGTACTGGAAGGCTGCAATGTTTTCTCTTCTGAGCCATTTCCTCTCCCATCTCCCTCAGCCTGTCTTTCTAGGAGAGGTCCTCCAGCCCTCTGATTACCCTCGTGGCTTTCCTCTGGACCTTCTCCAAAAGCTTTACGTCATACTTCAGATGGGTCCTTCTGAGGGCTGAGTAGAAAAGGACAATGCCCTCCCCTGCTCTGATGACCTCCTCTCTGTTGATGCAGCCCAGGGCACAGTTGGCCTCCCAGGCTGCAAGCACACACTGCTGGCTCCTGCTAAGGTTTTCATCTACCAGGACTTTTAAGTCCTTCCCCAGTTCTCTCCAGGACTTCTTCCCTCATACCTGGGATTGTCCTGACACAAGTGCAAAAAACTGGCATTTGATCTTGTTGAACCTCATGGTGTTTCTTTGGGCCCACTTTTCAAGCCTGTCCAGTCCCTCTGGATGGCAGCCCTTCGTTCTGTCGTGCCAACTGCACCATGCAGCTTGGTGTCATGAGGGAGCGCTCTATCTCGTCATCCATGCCACTGATAGATGTTGAAGAGCTCTGGTCCCAAGGCTGACCCCTGTGGACAGAACTTGTGATCGGCCTCCACCTGGTGGAGCTCATTTCCCAGACAGCCATTTACCACAGTCCTTTGGCTGCGACCTTCCAACCAATTTCTTCTCCAATGAGCAGTCTGCCCTTCAAATCCATCTCACGTATCTCTCCACAGAGATCAGGATGTGATGTGGGACCATGACAAAGGACTTCCAAAAGTCCAGGTAGATTTTTGTACCAGTCTGTGTAACCGATGTATTGAAAAAGCACCCACATTATCATTCTGACCATAAAAAACTACAACATTTAATGAAGTATTGGGAAAATACTACTTTCTCATTTAGATCCTTAAAATATTGAGCTAAACAAAGCATAGTAAATCTGAGGACAAAGGTCGCATTGTAGTAAAACATCTTTTTCCAGCACACACAAAGAAATTGTTTATTAGATTGTTGCTTTGCTTACAACTGGCACCTGGTGGATAAGTGTGCTTCTGTAACTTAGCAACCTTCACTTTGGGATCCAGAAAGCTGTTATTGGAATGGTGTGGAGTTCAGCACATGACCAAAGCATTCAGAAGTGAATCTTTACCAGAGCTGCAGGGACACAACAGACTGGGTCTGACAGAAAGAATATGAATAACTAATTGGTACACGGAGTTAACTTAGGAAGTTATTCTTAAATATTAGGGGGAAAAAAAAAAAGAAAAAAGTTCAAGATGTGAGAGGACAAAACTGAAATCCAAATATAGCATATCACTTTAATTAGAGTAAATTAGATAAGGGATAAGAGGGTTGTGAAATCCTTGCTAACAGTGAGCTGATTGCTGTGTTGGAAATATCTGAATTATATAAATTAGTCACATGTGTTGTGGGTTAGGTGTAGTTTCATGTAATATTTTAAGGTGAGTGGGACACTGCGTTCAATAACTGCTCCAAAGTCTGAAGGAAAAACAAAAACAAACAAAAACAAAAACATAAACAAAACAAAAAACCAAAAACCCTGCATCTGATATGTAGCCATTAACACACACAATTTGTTGTCACTGGGTTTTAAGCAAGAGAAGAATAAAGCATCTTTTTGCCTCGACTCGGGAATTGTTTAATTGTGTTTTCTCCCCCATCCTGCTAGGAGGGGCAGTGACAGAGCAGCACAGGCAGCACCTGGGAGCCAGGCAAGGTGAGCACAGCACAGCTGGGCGCTGAGTTCCAGGTGATTCTGGGGTCCCAGCCCTGCAGCACGAGGCTCCGTGTGCCTTCCCTTCTGCAGGACAGCCCGGCTCTACCACCCCACAGGCAGCCCCTGGCAGCTCAGTGCAGGCACTGTGTGGGGCAGCATGCGTGCAGTGGTACAGAGATGTGCCCCAGCACAGCCCCTGACACTGCATGTCCTCCTTCTAACAGCACCTACTTCGTCCCCTTTATTTCATCTTCCTCTTCACCATGGTGCCTTTATGGCTCACCTTTTAGCTCTTCCCCCAATTTGGAAAACTTCCATTGCTTGTTTTGCCACAATCATCCACTTTCTATCTTGGTGCACTGTAACTCCAAAAGTTTATACCAAACTCAAGAACAAGTCCTTGCACCTGGTGGAGGCAAAAATAAGTGATTTCAGTGCTTCTGTGGAACAGGCTCATTGATAAAAACAGGGCTGTTCACATACCAAGCAAAGCTAAACTGGGAAGATTTAGGATGACCACACTCTGATGCCTTTTGATAATATAATATATTGGTCCTTATGCTAATACATTGATCCCTTCTGCAAATCCAGCCTATTTCAGCTCCATGGAGCCTGCTGGCACCTCATCTGCCTGTAGATACAGAGATGGAACACAAGCTGTGAGAGACAGCACTGACCTGGAGTTTATATGGGCTGCAGGAGAAAGAGAGCAGTGAGATGTCTCAGCGGAGCTGCTGGAATCCAAACACGTGTTTAGGAACATGGTAACCACTAATGATAATTACACACACACGTATATATATGAACAGCTAAGAAAATTGCATCTATTAATATATATATATAATAATTACAAGCAGTAAAAAGCAGAATACAGGCCTGTAATGGAACAGACTGTGAGATATTTATAGAGACAGATGAGAAGTTTATTTCTGATAAAATGTGACCAGGGCATCATTTTCCTTACTGCATGCCTGAGCTCCTGGTTCCTCATGCTGTAGATGAGGGGGTTCAGTGTTGGAGGCACCACCGAGTACAGAAATGACACCACCAGGTCCAGGGCCCAGGAGGAGATGGAGGGTGGTTTCAAATAGGCAATCACGGCAGTGCTGAGAAACAGGGAAAACACAGCCAGGTGAGGGAGGCACGTGGAGAAGGCTTTGTGCCGTCCCTGCTCAGAGGGCATCCTCAGCACGGCCCTGAAGATCTGCACATAGGACAGCACGATGAATACAAAGCACCCAAATAAGACAAGAACACCAGCCATGATAAGTCCAAATTCCCTAAGGTAGAATTCTGAGCAAGTGAGCTTGAGGATCTGGGGGATTTCACAGAAGAACTGATCCACAGCATTGCCATGGCAGAGAGGCAGTGAAAATGTACTGACAGTGTGCAGCAGGGAATAGAGAAGCCCAGTGCCCCAGGCAGCTGCTGCCATGCTGGCACAAGCTCTGCTGTCCATCAAGGTCCCGTAGTGCAGGGGCTTGCAGATGGCAACATAGCGGTCATAGGACATGATGGTGAGGATGGAATACTCTGCTGAGATGAAAAAGAGAAAAAAAAAGATCTGTGCAACACATCCAGCATAGGAGATGTGCCTGGTGTCCCAGAGGGCATTGGCCATGGCTTTGGGGAGAGTGGTGGAGATGCAGCCCAGGTCGAGGAGGGCGAGGTTGAGCAGGAAGAAGTACATGGGGGTGTGCAGGCGGTGGTGGCAGGCTACGGCTGTGCTGATGAGGCCGTTGCCCAGGAGGGCAGCCAGGTAGATGCCCAGCAAGAGCCAGAAGTGCAGGAGCTGCAGCTGCCGCGTGTCTGCCAACACCAGGAGGAGGAACTCGCTGATGGAGCTGCTGTTGGGCATCTGCAGTTCCTGCTGGGCCTGGAGTCCTGTTCAGAGTGCAGAAGATAATGACAAGTCAAGGCCATTCTCAGAGACACTCCTCCCAACATATGATAAATGCTTTCCTTCCTCTTAGGAAAATATCCATGTGACTTCATAGTTTGTGTTTAATTTCATGGGATTCATTATTCTATAAGTAGAAGCTTATGTAGCTCTTATTTTGTCTCATTTCCCATTTACTCAGTACCAAGATTCTTTTATATTTTGTTCTTAATATCAGTTTTCATATGTGATATCATTTCCTAATAATTACCAATCTTCCTGCATATTTTGCTCTTCAGAGCTGTTTTCATATCTTGTATTTTTACCTTCTCTGCACTCAGAACAGTGATCCCAACCTCTGTGTACTTAAATTTAAGTTAGAGAAAGTTGTATCTTTGCAGGATAAGTGTGTGTTCCTGCCTGCAGAAAAGGACAATAATTTCAGTTGGAGTTGTCCTTTGGGAGAGCAGAGGCTGAAAGCACTTAAGGAGACTGCACACTTAACAGCAGAATGAAGAGTACACAATTGGGGATTCTCATAGATATTTCATATTTCCCAGCTCCTGTTACGTTTCAGCCTCCAACTCTTTCCCCAGTGATAAGAAGAGGAAATGAACAATTCCTGCCTTATCTCTCCTCTTGCTAAGCAAGTTGTAAACACCCTATGGTACAGTGTATCTGTGATCCCCCTGCCCCAGGCAGCAGCTGTGGCAGCCGAAGGCCCCTGCCCTGCCCTGCCCTGCCCTGCCCTGCCCTGCCCTGCCCTGCTGGGGGGCTCCTTCCCCCCACACATCTCCCCGCAGCGCCCTGGGCAGCTCCCCAGGCAGGCTGAGTGCTGAGCCTGGCAGGCAGCACAGTCCCTGCCCCGGCACACAGCCCCTGGGGCACAGCAGGACCTGCTCTGCAGGACAGCCCTGGCACCCGGCTGCAGCCATGGCTGCACAGCCTGCAGACGTCCTGGGACATGCAGCCCTCAGGGCTGTGCTCTGATACTTCAGCACAGAAGCCCTCAGCTGCAGCAGGTCTTTTTCATGATAAAGAAACAAAGTATATGCATCCCATTTTGCAGTGAGATATCTCAAATTTAGTGGTTCCTCCAGTAAAAGCCTGCAGTGAGAAACTTACCTTGTCAAGGGCTTTGAACAATGCTCCCTGCATGAGCTCACAGCCTGCTAGCATGCAATGCAGCCTTTAAACTCTCTTTCTTCTTCTCTTTGTCTCCTGTAGTTCATGCCCACAGCCAGTCTGCGTGGTGCACAGGAGCTGCTCCTTTGCACAGCCCTCTCTCTGCTGCGCTGCTTACTTGTAGAAGCTCCTGTGTCCCAGGAGCCCAGCCCAGTTCAGCAGCAAATGATCTGAATTCCTACTCTCCCTGGATATACCTATGGCTATCCTGAACTGACAGCTCCTGCAAGGCAGCAGGGTCATCACTGCAGAACGTACTGCATCTCATGAAATTAAACACAAACTATGGAGTCACATGGACATTTACCTAAGAGGAAGGAAAGCATTTATCCTATGTTGGGAGGAGTGTCCCTGAGAATGGCCTTGACTTGTCATTATCTTCTGCACTCTGCACAGGACTCCATGCCCAAGAACTGCAGATGCCCAACAGCAGCTCCATCAGCGAGTTCCTCCTCCTGGTGTTGGCAGACACGCGGCAGCTGCAGCTCCTGCACTTCTGGCTCTTGCTGGGCATCTACCTGGCTGCCCTCCTGGGCAACGGCCTCATCAGCACAGCCGTAGCCTGCCACCACCGCCTGCACACCCCCATGTACTTCTTCCTGCTCAACCTCGCCCTCCTCGACCTGGGCTGCATCTCCACCACTCTCCCCAAAGCCATGGCCAATGCCCTCTGGGACACCAGGCACATCTTCTACACTGGATGTGTTGCACAAGGCTTTTTCTTTCTCTTTTTCATATCAGCAGAGTATTCCATCCTCATCATCATGTGCTATGACCGCTACGTTGCCATCTGCAAGCCCCTGCACTACGGGACCTTGATGGACAGCAGAGCTTGTGCCACCATGGCAGCAGCTGCCTGGGGCACTGGGTTTCTTTATGCTCTGCTGCACACTGCCACTGCATTTTCAATACCATTCTGCCAAGGCAATGTTGTGGACCAGTTCTTCTGTGAAATCGCCCATATCCTCAAGCTCTCCTGCTCAGAATCAGACTACCTGAGGGAAACTGTGAATATCTATTTTAGTCTTTGTTTAATCTTTGGGTGCTTTGTATTCATTGTTGTGTCCTATGTTCAGATCTTCAGGGCCGTGCTGAGGATGCCCTCTGAGCAGGGACAGCACAAAGCCTTCTCCACGTGCCTCCCTCACCTGGCTGCTGTCTCCCTCTTTGTCAGTACTGCCATGGTTGCCTATCTGAAGCCCCCCTCAGTCTCTTCCCCTTTCCTGGACCTGGTGGTGTCATTTCTGTACTCGGTGGTGCCTCCAGCAGTGAACCCCTTCTTCTATGGCATGAGGAACCAGGAGATCAAGACTGCAGTGAGCAATACATACTTCAGCATCCGCAAGATGCATGCCAGCCTAAGATGAGTCTCACAGTAATTCAGAAATTGATAGAACAATCTCTTGTTTCTATTTTTCTTATTATTATTATTTTCACAGACATGACTTCAATTTAAATCCGTTATTCTTGGCATGCTTCATTTTTGTAGTGTTTTGACACTCTCATCTCATGTACCCATAGAACAAGGAGCTCTGTTGATAAGTACAATAAGGAAGCCAGCAGAAATTCAGTTGTCTGTGCTCCCATGTTTTACCACCTCTGAAACTGGAGGAGCGACTCATGTAGGCAGGAGTGATGCAGGGTCCAGGAGCCCAGCTGCAACACAGAGCAGCAGCCTCACTGTCATTGGGCTGCCCCTTAATGCCCAGTGGTTCCATCCTCTCTTTTGTGTTTGAGTCATGGCCGCAGCTTCCCAGCTCCAATGGCCACAGAGAGCAGCACGATGTGGTCTTTGCAGTGCTGCTCTCTTCTCCCTTCCATCCCTCTTCCCCTTCCTCTCTACATCCTTGTGGACACACGTGGACCAGGAAGGTGGCTCTGGACTTTTGCCACCCTCAGCCTCTCACACCAGCCATTTCCAGCACTGACTGCATGTTTATGGCAGAGCTTTTTCCTGAAGCTGTCTCCATGCTCCTGGTGGTAAAGCAGGGCTGTCTGCAGACCCCTGTGTAGGACACGGCTGGAGCAGCACTGGGTCTGAAAAGCAGGATTGCTGAGAAGTGTGGTGCACTGAGGGCTGCCATGGGCACTTGTGCTGGGGAACCCACCCCGAACACACCTGTCCTGTGCAGCGCAGGCATGGCAGAGCTGTGGCTGGGACAGTGCACTGATAGGCCACAGATGGGAAACCCAGCACGGCCATCAGGAGGTGGAACCAGGTGGTCCTGGCACACAGGGAGCCGGGCAGGAGGCAGCGGTGTGCCCTGGCAGAGCAGTCAGGGAAGGCTGAGGGCACATCACTGCATCCTGTGAGAGCCTGCATGGAGATCTTAGAGAATACAGAGCCACACTCCGTGCTGTTGTGCACAGTGGGGGGATGAAAGTGATGGGTGAATCTGGAGGCACTCTGCCTGAAGGTAAGGAAAAGATTTTCCACTCAATTCAAGGCTCCTCTTGAGCAAGGTGGCTACTGTCATGTCCCTACTAGGATGAGTGCTTATGGGATGCGTTTCCTGTTCCAAATTGCCGCCTGCTGGACAAGCAGCCTCCTGAGACAAACAAGTCCACACCATCAGCATCACAACTTGTGCCTTCCAAGCTCTGCTTGCTAAGAAACATAGAATCACAAAGGTTGGAACCTTTACTGTCATCTCCATCACTTTCACTCCGCGGACTGTCAGAGCTCAGGCGGGATATGTTGCTTTCAAGCCCTGTAGTGTTCATACATAAAGCCTGAAACAAAGTGTGCTGAAATCAGACCCTACTGTGCAGAAAAAATAATAATAATAATAAATAAAGCATGAAGAAAAAGATGATGTAAAGCAGTAGCTTTACAGCTGAGAAGTCTGTGCTGGTTTAATAAGTGAAAGCCTCCACACAGCTCAGAAAAGGATCTACTACTGCCTAGATTCTTTTGCTGTTTTGTGCTGTCACTGGCAGAGGTCTTGCAAAGTCAGTCTGCATAGGACTTCCCTATCTTGATGCTGGACAGAGGCTTTTATTCCAGAGTTATCTGCATTGGGCATCGCAGAAGAAAGGCAGTTCCTGCAGCCAGCAATTGTATGTTTCTTCATATAAGGTCACAACTCATGGTTCTGTTCTGTGCTCGGAGTGATTTGTCTTCACTCTTGAATGCTGTGATTTAATTTTCCTTCAGTGAGTATGAGTCACAAATGAATGCTTATTCCTTTTTGCCTCTACAGCTCAATAAATCTTACTTTTCCCTTACTCTGCAGATCGACCTGATGAGTCTTTTGGCTTTATTTGCTGCATTTTCCTTAGCTAGACAAGAACATTATGGTCTAGTGGGATGAGCTGATGGGTTCCATCCCAGCCTCTTGAAGCGACCTGCTCTTGAGTCTTACAGCCTGTGTTTGCAAGAGATGATTCAAGGTTTTCAACGCTCTCACATGAGCTTCTTACTGCACAATCAAATATAGGCAAGGCCACACAGGTGGAACCAAGTGGGCACCACCTGCAGGCTGCCCTGCTCCACGGAGCTGCTGAGGCTGTCCCGGGGCCAAGGAATCTGAGCATCCCAGCACAGCCATGAAGGCCACATCAGACACGCAGCACAGTAAGGCACTACTCTGACTTCTCTGTGTGCAGTGCTATTTCTGGTCAAGGTCACTGCTCAGGATGTTCTTGAACAAGGCTTCAATTATGCAGGCTTTGACTGCCCCCACAAATAGGGCATATATAACTTCTTAGTGACTCCAATTCCAGTGAGTCCAACTAAAAACAGTCTTACTAACATCCAATCTAAATCTCCCACTTTTAGTTTGAAGCAATTCCCCTTCGTCCTATTTCTATCCAACCATCTCATCCTAACCCTGGCGTTTGGCATCTCATCCTCAGATGGAAACCCAGGGGCTGAAAGGGGACTAAGGTCCTCACAGAACCATGGACTGGGGAGTCCTCTTAGCTGAATTCAGATGTTCACAACGATGTGCCTGTGTGAGCCCCTCATCTGAATGCTTGGCATTTATTCCCAATGGAGTGGGGTCTCCATTGTTCAAGCAGACCTGGGCGATGACCAAGGTGCCTGGGGTGCTCCTGGATGTGTGCTAGTGCTTGTAAACTGCGTGGGAAACATCTGAGATAGACACCTCCTTCCTGAGCATCAGCTGAGGGCCAGGGAGGGAACAGAGGATGTCCAAGAATGCCTACCTGACAACAGACTCCAGTATCAAGGGCACCCAAGTGTGCCTTTTCCACCCACCTCCATGGAGCGTACAGAGTTATTCAGCTGGATAAATGGATGTGTTCATAAAAGAAGACACAGATTTTTCTCTGTTCTCCATCTGCTGCACATTCTGGAGCACAAAGCACTACGGAACTAACACACATCTTTATTCTTCAGCTGAAGAAACTTCATGTTACTCAAGGCTCACATGTTAATAGCATCAGAAGCAACCCGGTGTCACGCCAGTTCCCTGGGGTGCCAGCAACTCACATAGAATCATAGAATCACAAGGTTGGAAACGACCTGTAAGATCACCTAGTCCAACCATCCTCCCATCACCGTTAACTACCACAAGCTACTACACCATATCTCATAGTTCCTCATCCAGACATCTGTGAACACTGCCAGGGACGGCAACTCCACCACCTCCCTGGGCAGCCATTCAGTGCCTGACCACTCTCTGAGAAAAAAGTTCTTCCTTATGTCTACTCAAAATCTCCCCATGCTTCCAGCTGTTTCTTCGGGTCCTGTTTGTTGCCTGGGAGAAGAGGCCAAACCCCTCCTCATCCCAACTTCCCTTCAGCAAGCTGTAGAATGCACTGAGGTCTCCCTGAGCCTCCTCTTCTCCAGACTAAACAATCCCAGCTCCCTCAACCGCTCCTCATAAAGTTTGTGCTCCAGACCCCTCACCAGCTTTGCGCCCTTCTCTGGACACTCTCCAGGGCCTCAATGTCTTTCTTGTAGTGAGGGGCCCAAAAGTGAACACAGTACTCGAGGCGTGGCCTCAGAAGAGCTGAGTACAGAGGGATGATTACCTCTCTGCTCCTGCTGGCCATGCTATTTCTAATGCAGGCCAAGATGCTGTTGGCCCTCTTGGCCACCTGGGTATACGGTTGGCTCATGTTCAGCCAAGCATCAACCAACACCCCCAGGTCTCTTTCCTCTTCATTGTCATGCAGCAACTCAGACCCAAGCCTGTAGCACTGCATGGGGTTATTTTGGCCAAAGTGCAGGACCCGGCACTTGGCCTTGTTGAAGCTCATCCCACTCACCTCAGCCCAGTGATCCAGCTTATCCAGATCCCTCTGAAGGGCTTCCCTACCTCAGGCAGATCGACACTACCTCCCAACTTGGTGTCATCT